>NW_027491497.1:600000-1194467 GCF_021521415.1 Bidens hawaiensis
CATACAAGAAATAACGCAAGAAAGATTTGTATTACCGCCCTGAGCAAATAGAGGAGTTCCTCCATAACGGTATTTTCCGTAAAAAGAGTCCCGTGGATTTAAGTTTCATATGGCTAACATAGCCAATGGAAACTTATCCAAATAAGCCAAGGTGTTTGTTTCATCCGTGTATTATGAAGAAACTCCAATAAATGTAGAACAAGCCTTGAAACAAAAAACTGAAACAATGCAATGGAGACGGAGATGGAAGCTCTAATAAAAAACGGTACTTAGGAAAAAATGTATGCTTTTTTGAGAAAAGAAACTAGTGGGATGTCGATGGGTCTTTACAGTTAAGTATAAACCAAACTTTACAATTGCAAGATATAAGGCCTGTCTAGTAGCTAAAGGCTATACTCAAACATACGGGATTGATTACCTTGAGAGTTTCTCCCCAATTGTCAGTTCTCTTCTCAATAGCCATGAATGAAGGATGGCTCCTTCATCAGTTTGACGTTAAAAACACCTTTCGGCATGGAGAGCTAAATAAATAAGTGTATATGGAAGCTCCACCAGTTTTCAAAGAAAGCCATGAATTTAGGGAAGTCTATTGTTTTAAAAAAGCTCTATATGGGTTAAAAGAATACCCAGGGCATGGTTCGGTGGGCCTGGTTTTGTTGATTCACACTAGTTATGAGAAAGAATGGGTATAAATAGGGTAATGCATATCATACTTTGTTTCTCAAACGAAGAAACAAACTCATAACCTACTTAATTATCTATGTTTATGATATGATCCTTACAGGCAATGATGAAGAATAAATGACAAACTTGATGAAAAACTTGTTTACATAGTTTGAAATGAAAGACTTAGGCAGACCCTCAAGTATTACATGGAATTGAAGTACAAAGATCAAAACAAAGAATTTTATCTTCCTGAAAAAATATGTTCTTGACTTATTGGCAGAAATAGTGATGAAGATACTCCCGTGATTACAAATCAAAAACTATATATGGAGGAAGGAGCATAGTTAGCAGAAAAAAGAGAGATATCAACGGGTGGTAGGGAAACTTATATACCTCTCACATACACGACCATATATAGCCTACGATGTAGGGGTGGTAAGTCAATTCATGCATCAACCCCATGTTTCCCATATGGAGGCAGTCTGGAGAACTAACAAATATCTCGAACGAATAGTGGGTCATGGAGTTCTATTTAAATCAAATAAAAATCTAAATGTTCAATTATATATTGATGCTAACTGGGCAGGAGATATAGGTGATCAAAGGTTAACAACTGGTTACTTCACTCTTGTTGGTGGAAACCTTGTAACATGAAGAAGTAAAAAAAAAGTTAGTAGCTCTTTCTAGTATAGAAGCTGAATTCAGAGGAATAGCTAGGGGATTGGAGGAAGTTCTATGGATACGAAAATTCTTAAGGGATATTAGTTTTCCCCTAAAAGAAAGTAGCAAGATTATGCGTGACAACAAAGCAGCTATTCAAATTTCAGAAAACCCGGTGCAACATGATCGAACTAAACATGTTGAGGTTGACATGAACTCTATTAAAGAATAATGGGAAAGGAAGATCATAGAGTTACCATTTGTCTGATCAAAAGATCAGCTAGCCGACATCCTAATGAAATCCGTGAACGGGAGAATTTTCAGCGATTGTTTAGGCAAGTTGAATTTTGAAGATCCCATTGAGTGTTAAAAAAATTATATGATCTTTATGGAGAAATTTGAGGGATTAGTTACCATCATCTCCCTTTTCTTTAGAAACAAGATATATTTTCTCCGAATTTCCAGCCATATTCCTTCTAATTGACAATTTTTTTTTTCATTTTTGGATCTTTGTATATGGCTATAAATTAAGTCTTATTACATCAACGTAGACTCACAATTTTTATGCAATACATTTCTTCATTCAATCCCTTAGCGCTCGCTAATAGTAGATATCTTAGTAGACAAATCTAATTTATATTAATGTTTTTAAGAAATGCACATTCTCAATAGCTCTATAACTGTACTTATATTTCCATATTATCATAATTTCTAGACTTATTTTTAATAATAAATTTGTTTTTATATCAAATCAAACTATTTATAAAATTTAATTAACCTTCATTTTCTTAATAAAACAACTTATATAAGTTAAACTGTTATGTAATAGATTTCCAGTAAAAGACACTGCCCTTTCCATCTTTTTGTCTTGGTCCCAGTTCAACATTAAACAAGTCCGAACTATTTGAATACTTGTGTCCCAAATTTCCAGTAATGGGCCGTAACAAAAGGATATAATTGACAATCCGAAGTTGTACATTATCACTTTCCCGCAGGAGATTCATCGGGAAAAGTCTTCCTAAATTTAAACCATCCATTTTTTTTTGGTAACTTTCCTTTAGCTTTTCTCAAAGCATCTTCCGCTTTTTCAAGAGTTTGTAAAGCTTCTAGTGGATCGATGTCACTACTTTTCTCTAAATCATTTACTAAAACAATGATTTCATTATTACGTATTCTAGCAAAACCGCTTGTCAGAGCCAGTTTAAACCACTGACCGTTAAGGCGTATTCTCAAAATACATATATCTACTGTTGTGGCAATAGGAGTGTGATTTGGTAATATGCCAATTTGTCCACTATTAGTAGATAAAATGATTTCTTTCACTTATGAATCCCAAACAATACGATTAGGGGCCAGTTCATAAAGATTTAAGGTCATTTATTCAAATTGCTCTCTGTTTCTAAGTTGATAGCCTTTGTCGTAGATTCATCGATGTTACCTACCAAATAGAAGGCCTCTTTGGGAAGACCATCTAATTATCCGGAAAGGAAATAAATGAAAGCCTTATACAACATTTATTCCTTAAGATGTGTCGATCGAGCAAATACACCCATAGTGACTAGGATGAATATATGTTATTGGAAAAATAGTAGTTCAGGCAGTCAGTCCTTGAAAGCCCAAATAACTCAATTTTATCTTATGGACTTTTTTCCATGGATTAGTTCGATCCAAAACTTGATATAATGGGTTTAAACGGAAAAAAAAAGCTTTATAAGTATCTGTTAACGGAGTTGAATTTATTAAATTCTGAAGAGTTGGTGTCCATTATGCTTAAGTGTTTCATATATGTTTCCTGGAGCCATATTTTCTAAATAAACCAAGGCCAACCTAAATTTCTCTTATTCAATACCGAACGAATACGTTTATTTTGGAAATATTCATATCGTCAAGTGTACCCATTCCAAATTTGATTCGAATCCGCGGTTGGTAATACATCCTGCGGTTACAAGAAAAATATATTTCTTGGGTATATCAAGGTTTAGTCTCCGATTCACAAGACATCGACCAAATCTTTCCAGTTCAGATCTTTGCTGAAATATAACTTTTTAAATCCTTAGTTAAGGATTCACTAAATACTGGATCTCTGTTAGTACACGATTTTGTGTCTCGGTCTTTGTATAAAGTTTTTTGGTTATTAGAATAATGTATTAAGGGTATTTTGGTAATTTGTATTAGCACATTCTCTACTTGTAAGACTCATTCATTAGATTAGCTAATAACAAATGAGTCCTTGTGTTTATTAATGCTCATTCGTTAGGGAATGTTAACGAATGAGACTAACTTATGTGCTTATTTGTTATGATAATGAATAGTGATAAAAGTATGATAGAGAATGACATTGATTTGTTATGTTATGTATAACGAATGAGGATCATCATCTATATATACCCTGTAACTTATTCTAATTTATAACAATTTTCATTTTATTGATTTTCATACTGTTACGCTACCAAATTCACTCTCAACACACACAGTTACACATACAAACATAATCAATCGACATATAATCGTAATTCATATCAATGACTAGATCAGTAAGTATAGAAGCGTGTTCGACTAGATTCATGGTTCTTCAAGTGGTATCAAAGCTATTGTCTGATTGAATTATGATTTGGTTACATTTATGACTCAATGGATTCATCGATTACTGTAAATTGAACCTAATTGTATAGTAATTGAATTTCGGACGGTTATTTGTATAAAATCAATAAATTACATATTGAAATCATGCTAATCGAGGGTAATTGGATTATACGATTGTTCGTGATGTTTAATTGATCAATTAACATCAATTAATTGTATTAATTCATTGTGAATTGTAAGAATCAATTTACGTGGGAAATGAGTTTGATTTTGACTGAGTTTTTAGTTAAATTAGACTTTAATTGGTTTGTGTTTGATGTTTGTATTGGACTGTGGCGGTTCAGATTGAGATTGCGAGTGGTTTGAGTGGTTGTTAGGTGTTTTGGTTGAGTTTTGAATGAGTTTGAATTGATTTGATTTTGGTCTGTTGTGTGTTTGAATCTGGAAAGAATTTGAAGATTTTAAGATATGAATGCCCATTCGTTCTTCATGAGCTCATTCGTTAATCTCAACAGCTCATTCGTTTGACAGTTGTCGCCATTTCTGATAGCTATCTAACAACCTATTCGCTACAACAGTTCCTCATTGGTTCATTTAAAACTTTATTCGCTACACGCATTCGTTATTGTTCATACGCTTGAACAATAGCAATCATTCATTACCTGTTTACCACATTAGTATACTACTCATTCTTGTGAACAGTCTCATTCGTTATTTTTCATTTGTTACACAAATACACCACATTTGTTGCTTAATTATTTGCTCATTTGTTACCCTTAACTTTCTTAAATTGTCAATTTTCACCCCATACATTCAAATTTGACCAATTTTTTTCTTTAAACATGCTTAATGATAAACTTTTATACTCTTTTGTCCCAAAATTCTCTCATTCAACAAATGTTAAACATGGATTCAAAGATTATGTCTCATACTAAGTGCCTGAGGCTCATGAAGTTGTGTGACTTTTCTAAATGGGGCCGAGGTTTAGAGCACATTTGGGGTCTATTTATCCAGATTGTATGTAGAGTTTTGACATTGTGTATAAACCTTTGCTGGTTGGTGATGATTCTACTAGGTACACTGAAAAAACATTTATCAACATGTCAACCGAAGAAAAGAAAGCCTAGGAGATTGTAACTAGGGCTTATTCCACGTTGACGATGGCGCAACCAGGAATATTTTCCATCAAGTTAGCAGCATTAAAGTATGTGCTTCTTTGTTCCAACATTTGAAGATGAAAAGTATGGGAAACACGAAGGATAACAAGAAATCCATGTTAAAGTTTTAGTTTAGAAACTTTTGTTTGTTGAACGGGGAAACGTTGACTGAAATGCTAACACGATTTTATCATTTGATTGCTGAAATGAACAATTTCTTAATGCCTCCTAGTGAGTGTGATCAGGTTGATACTATGAAGAATGCACTCCTTTTTCATAATCCACTAATCTATTAGTTCTTAAAGAAAACGGTTTTTTCAAGAATGATGATCTTAATGCAATGGAGTTTGTGCATAAATTAGAAGAGAGGGAGTATGATTTGAAATGTCAGAATTCTTTAAAAGACAATCAAGACCCAACATTGTATGGAGACGCACTAGCTTTGAGTAGTACATCTGTTCCGATCACTACGTTATACTCATAGATAAATCAAGAGATTCCACAAGGTGTTGAATCTATGCCTAATGTGTATTTTACGGCATCTGGTTCTGGTTCGTCTTCTAGTCAAATTCCTCAAACTTCACAACCACAAATGTGAACATGAAGGAGTTTGGGCAACAATTTACCTTAATGTGTGCTTTCATGACATCTTATGAACAATTGGTGGGTAGCAAGTTTGCTGCAAGTGATGTGACAGAAGAAGATTATGATTAGATATATTAGGATGATCTTGAATTAATGGATCTAAAATGGAGTATGCAACGATCGTAAGGAAAGTTAATAGGTTTATGCAAAGGACGCGAAAAGATTTGCCAGCGATGAACAAGAGAATTGTCTTTAACAAGTTGAAAGTCAAATGCTACAACTGCCAATAGTTTGGTTAGATTTCCAAGGAATGCGACAAACCCAAAAAGAAGTATTCTTCTTCATCAAGGACTCAAGATAGAAACACGAGGTTCGATACCAATGAGTCAAAGTAGAAACCTAAAGGGACTAAATTTTCCAAACCAAGTGGTTCACAAGCTTTGATTACTCAAGAAGGCATTCATTGGTCTCAAAGATTATTGGGTAATGTTGAGAGGAATTAAGCAAATTTGGCATTGTTTGAGCGAAATGAGAAATTTGAAGATGCAAGAGGTGATCAACTTATTGATGAAAGTGATGTATCAGAATCAGAGACTGACCTAGATGATTCAAGCATAGAGCAACAATACATTTTGCATGGAAAAAATAGAAGAGGTTACTCTTCTAATTTAGTATCTGGTGATTTTGTTAATGTAAGCTCATTTGTTAATAATAAACAAGAGTGTGCTCGTTGTGGTGAATTTAACTCTAAATTTGTTTGTTTACGACACCACAATGATCAACTTGTTTGTGATTTAACAATTATTCATGATAACTACCGACAAGCAGTTGAAATTGAAGAAAAGTCAAAAGAAAAGATTAATGCTTTGTCAGTTAGTAATCATTACTTAAAGCAGAGTTGTATGTTAAGGTAATCATGATTGATAGTCAATTCAAGAGATTTTAAAACTAAGAACTAATGCCACTAAACTTGAAAATGATATATCGGATTTGAAAAATAAACTAGGTAAATTCAGAAATTCTTTATTTCATTTGAATGAAATCATTGAAGTTAATCATAATCAACAAAAGAATGGTAAAGCAGGCTTAGGGTTTGTGTAAATACCTCCTCCTGTTCATAATTATTATACAAGTATTCTAGAAACAAGAAATCCTAAGAAAGTTGAAATTAATGTTCAACAAACTGTAGATCCTCCTGCTACCATGAATAAAGTAAACCATGAGGAGAAAGCTATACCTGGTAAATCAGGAAATGAAAAATCAATTCCAATATCTATGTTCAAAGTAATGTTGTATTCACTAAAAATGATTGTGATGGTTTAATTGAAGAGGTTGATGAACCACATGTGATTCACATGAAAAAGATTATTTCTCGTAAAAATCATATTATTTGTGAACCGCCTGAATTTGAAGAAGTTGTCTATGGTTCAAAATTTTTTTGTGTGAAAGAAAAACCATCATTAAATTATGTGATTTTTTATAAGGATTTGATGAAATTTATCAATCCTATTAAAAATGTTTCAAAAGGTCGGGTTATAAACTAACAGGAGTGATTAAAGTATTCAATGAAATACATATCCCCTTTGAGTTTTGTTAAACATGAACTAATAGAAAGTGTGTTTCATGATGAGACATCAAGCTTGACAGAACTGGAAAGAGCCTTTGAAAAGTAAAAAATGGTTAACAAATCACAAGTGAAACAGGAACCAAACTTGATAAAACCTATTAAATTTATAAAATCATCTGGTTTGGATTCACTTCCAAGTGTTACAAATTGCATCAATATAGAAATTTATAAAAATAGAAAGGCAAATAACATGGCTAGTTCAAGTTCTAATGTAAAGATGTATCTTTTCAACATGAGGTTTCACACAAATTTGTTATTTCACCACAAGTATTTGTGGATACGTGAATGTGTTTCTCATGTGGTGAACATGGGCATGTTGCAAAACAATGTGGATATAGAGTAAGATCGAATATTAAACCCTTAAACAAGGAACAAGTTCCTTTGGTTAAGAGTATCGTGAAAAGACAACCTGTGCAAATCAAGGTTGATGATTCAAAAATCATGTTTCATGATATTAACCCTAGGAAGGTGATTAGGGTTAACTTTCAAGAATCTAAGGTAAATTGCTAAACGGTTGAGCATGTTAAACTGATTTGTAAAAATATGGATTCTAGCGTGATTCATAATGAGTATATTTAAAAGAAAATCAAACAAACCTTTGACCTATAGTCAAGCTCATCAATCACATCAAAATAAGGTTCCTCTTGATGTTCTTTCATAAAAGAAACCTGAAATAATTTTATGTCGAAAGGAAACAAAGGAAGAGCCCAAGACTGAGGCATGTACTACCTTTTTGAACTAATCACCTTCTTGTAGTGCAGAGTTTATCCAAGACTATTTCAGGTGACAAATGAATCATGAATTACGGATGCTCTCGGCATATTACCGACAACCTTAATCTCCTTTCAAATGTGAAAGATTTTCAAGGGGGTTATGTGGCGTTTGCGGGTAATCAAGGAGGGTTGATTAAAAAAGAGGGAGAAGTCTCGAATGGTTGTATTACATTTGAGAAAGTAAATTATTGTGATAAAGTGGATCATAATTTGTGGAGTGTTTCATAGATTTGTGACAAGAAGTACACCACTTTATTTACTTACTAAGAATGCGTTATTCTCAAATCGTGATTTGTTATTTTTGAGGACCTGGTTGTCATGCGTTTACCTTGAAAATGCATAAGCATTGGCATGAAAACATCAATAAATATTCTACGATGTTAAGAAATTATGTATGGACTAAATAGTCGCATTCATCGTGGTACGTACAAATCAAGAGATATTTTTATAAAGAGGTAGATACGTTGGATATAATAACTCGTGCTTTTATCAAAATTTCGATCTTAAAAGTTCATAAAATCACAGTTTATAGTGATGGTGTACACATCATCAAAAACTGCAGAACTTTAGAAGGAGAATGTTTGAAATATCTTGACATGATGTGATTATTACTCAACCTATAGTTCGAGTATATGTGTAATAATAAGTTTTCAAACCATCAAAGTACATCAAAATTATGTTGAGACATTTAACCTAAGACAAGATTCATTTTTTGCGTTCGGTACAGGATGTCCAACAATGCACTCCATATTATTTCTTACCCAAATATGAAATATTATTAGTACGGAAAAACCACAATTAAATGCATATGTGCATTATATCGTATTGTTAGCTATATATGATTATTATTTTATTTATTCATATTTATTTGCATGTGTCCAGCTAGGAGACATTAGAATGGGTTAAAACATATATTTCAGGTATGAAAGATATGCGTTTATATTTTACTAACACATCAAAATAGGTTTGTTAGTCTTGTTGATGCAGAGAAACACAACAGGGTCATGGATATAATAATAGATGCTTACGAGATGAGGAAAATGAAGTTTCATGTAAAGATCATGCAACATTAAGTTCAACTTAAGGATTAGCATAACAAGGGATCAAGCCGCAAATGATTTACTAAAGTTTAGCGCAACTTTCACATAAGATTCTTACTTACCGTTTTAAAGGATATATAAATCAGAGGGAGTCAATACGCGTTGCACTATTTTTCCGTTAGCTATGGTTTTGTCCCAATGAGTTTTCATAGAAAGGTTTTTAATGAGGCAGCATCCCGAAGCGTATGAAGTTGATAACCAATGGGGAGTATTATGAATAATTATTATTATGGTTATCAACACTAAAATAGATCTGACTTATTCTCCAAGTTTTCTCATCCTTATATAATATCATAAAGTATCCCATTGTATTTGATACCAGTTAATGAAATCCCTCCCCTTCTCCCTACATGTCTTTTTCTTTTAGCTTTGCTATTAGGCTGGTTTTAAAACAACTATATTATAGCCTTACTTCAAATAATTTTGGTGCCGGTCAGTGGGCTATCGAAACGAAGCACGAGCTTTAGGCTCATACTTGAAAAAAAAACTAAATATAGATATATTATAATGGATATAGTAGACTCAAAATTATTTGTGGGCCTTGTTTAAACTTGTGTGTTGCTTAGCTGTTGGTTTTAAGTTCGAGACCGATTTTAAGCGTTTTTTAATTCACAATTGTCATGAAAGTTCTCAAAAATCTTATATCGATTTAGGCTTTCAAAATTGTTGGGCCGACCATGAAAAAATCACTATATTTGCATACCACTAACTTCAAATCCCAACGGATTTGAAAACACATTTTTCTTTTTTTCTTAAACACATGATATCTACCTTATGAACGATTCATATTTTATGTTACTTTGTACGAATGCGGAACTTAAGGAAAAAAAATTGTGGTGAATTGTAATGCAAATTTATTTCGTTTTTATAAGATATCCGCAGTAGTCAAAATTTTATGTTACCTTTGAATAAAATGAGATTTTGTTTTTTTATGTAAACTAACGTACTATTTGCTTCAATAAGAAGATATTCCGTGCAACATCTTTTAGCACATGGCTACCAGAAGCGGAAATTCCAAAATATAGTAGAAACTATATAAAATAATATAATTTGAACCATTAAAATTTATTAATTAAAAAAGTTATCAATTAATCGATAAATTAATAATTATTAATTAATATTTTATTAATTTATAGTAGAGTATTTAGTTTACAAACACCTTTCAAGCTTCTACTTAATTATTGTATGTAATGCATGTATATCAAATGAACTACCCAATTTGAAAGAAACATTCAATCTCCCACCTTATTATGCTTCTTGTGTTCAATGCATCACTTCGTGAAACGAAGCTATTAACGCGGCAATCACATTGAACAATTTCTTGTTGAGCTATGAGAAAACAACACCAGAAGTTCTTACCATGCTAAGGAAAAATTAGACGAGATTCAAGGGGAAACTGATTTCAACAAAAAAAAGACAATCAATTTTCAAGAAACCTTCGTAAATCATTCATGTAATATGCTATATATAATGAATTATTAATTTATATTTTATATGAGGTCTAAAGAATTATCAAAAATGTATTATCTTATAATTTTAGCGAATTATTAATTTAGCACCATATCCCTGAGTCGGGACCGGAAAAAAATATTATCTTAGAGAGTTTATTAAATAATCGAGTATTAATTTATCGAGTTTCTACAGTAGTCTACTTAAAAAGAGAGATTCTGAAAATAGTTCATTTGAAGAGAGATTCTCAAAAAAGTCCATACAAACTAATCTCCAACGTGACATTGGTAATCGTGACGCGAGATTTGTTAACCACTCACAGTGTGACACGTGTAAAGCTACGTGAAAGTTACTCCAAAATTTGTCTACACCGATAGTTTTCTGGCCAAAATCTTTTTCTGAAAAACCATGGTTTTCGAATTAAAGTTATCGGCCCCGTGAGTTTTTAAAAAAAATCGAAATTCGCATTTTTTGAAATTAATCTCCTCAGACGCATTTCAGGTGAATTTCGTCTCCTACGAGAAATTTCATAAAAGTTACAAAAAAAACGATACTTATTCAATAAATTTAGTCTTTTTAAATGATTTTCAAAATAGTTAAAAAAAATAATTTCCCAATAAATTTAATCTTCTAAGATGATTTTCATAAAAGTTTTAAAAATATGACACGTCTTAAGAATGTGGTGGGTGGTGGATGATGGCGGTGGGCGGTGGTGGATGGCGGATGGGTGGATGGTGGTGGTGGTGAATGGTGGTGGTGTTGGATGATGGCGGTGGTGGATGATGGAGGTGTGGGCGGTGGGTAGTGGTGGTTGATGATGGCGGTGGTGGGCGGTGGGTGGTGGTAGTGAATGGTGGTGGTGGGTGATGGATATGATTTTCAAAAAAGTTTTAAAGACAACTACTCTTTTTATGCAAAAAAAAAAAAAAAAAAAAAAAAGATAACATTAATCTAAAAACCATCGAATTTAAATAATCTATAACAAAATCCATCTTTTCTGACAACTCCTTTTTTTATGCAAAAAAAGATGAAATTGACCTGAAATACGTCGGAGGCGATGAGTTTCAAAAAAACACGGAAATCGATAGCTTTTTAAAACTCACGGGGCCGATAACTTTAATTCGAAAACCATGGTTTTTCAGAAAAAGATTTTGACCAGAAAACTATCGGCGCAGACAGATTTGGGAGTAACTTTTATGTAGCTTTACACGTGTCACACTGTGAGTGGTTAACAAATCTCACGTCACGATTACCAATGTCGCGTTAGAGATTAGTTTGTATAGATTATTTTGGAAAATCTCTCTCGACTATTTTAAAAATCTCTCATTTCAAATGAACTATTTTAGAAATTACCCCCGGCAAAACTTCCCATCGAACTAACATCTGATGACCTCATATAAAAGAAGTGCATAGGAATGTGGATGAATTTTAGCCATTATTTATAATTAAGTGGTATACTTTTCTAAAGGCTAAATGATTGCAAAAAAAATCTGAAAGAAACTGCTCCAGATATTACCTCCTTTTTTTGATTATCATGATTCATCGAAATTAATGCGTTTGGACTACAAGCAAAATATGGGTTTACAACGCTAGAATGGGCAAATAAACAATCTGGTTTAAGATGTTTTAATACTTCTTCAGACAAATAATTATTTTTAAACATGCCTAGTATCATATATACGATGCACTATTGAAGAAACGTGGATCGACTCACTGGTAGACGATCTACTTTCCTCGGGTGTGATTATACTATTTCACCGATGGTTTCCTTGGATCTGGGTTCTTCCACCTACAAAATGAACAGCACCGTCAACTTACCCCTCAGAAAGGGACAGAGGGGTCCTCTTTGGGGTAACCCTCCGGTGTGAGAATAAGTATTTGTGGGAGAAGATAATAATATCAGAGTAAGGAAATCTGGAGAGTGTTGCTTAATAGCTGAATACTCTGTGTGATTGTGTTACTGGATGTAACTGTCTGTGATTGAATGTAATTGAATGTGATTGAATGTGAATGAATGAGTTACTGGCTGTAACTGTGTGTTGTTGGATGATCTTTTCCTTGTGGAGTTGATGCTGTATTTATAGTGCTAGGGTTTCCACTGATTGGGCTCAGCCTTGTTGGCCTCCTCCAATTGCTCTACGCCACGTGTCCTCTGGGACACCTGGTGCTTTCTCATTGGTTGTAATCACGTGGTAGCACATGTGTTATGCTGAGTTGTCCACCTTTCATTTGGCAGCTGTCAACATCAGCATATTCTTATTCCTTAAAAAGATACCTTCTGGAAGGTTGTCTGACGTGCACAATCAAGGCTGCCCTAATCCTGATTTGGATAAGGACGAGGTTGATTATGTGCATGTGTGATATGCGCCAATCCTGAGGATGCGCGAGGTCTTCTCTTTATTCTCACGCGCAGATGTATCATGCGCAGATGTGATATGCACGAGCATGTGATATGCGCCGCGCGCTGATGCGCCACGCGCATATGTGATATGCGTGAGCATATGTGATGTGCGAGCATATGTGTGCCTGGGCATATGATGCCTGAGCATGTGTGGTGCCTGGGCGTATGATGCCTGAGCATGTGATATGCGCCATGCGCATAGGTTTTGGCTTTGTGCCTTCATAATGTCTTGATTTCAAGTCACTTGTCTGTATCTTTGTGGGTTGACCCGCCTCGCTAATGTGTGTTGAGGCGGGTACATACCTCTTCAAGCCCCCCAGTCTAATGTGTGTCTTGTCTCGCGCGAGCGAGGCAAGATAGATATTAGACTTAACAGTTTGTTCCTTTAATAGGGGTTTGTCTTTTACTTCTTATTATTCACCGTTGCGCGAAATTCTATCCTTTTGGTTGCAAACGAATCGTCCCTGTACGTGGTTGGTTGTTGCTGACGTGGGCCAGTGATGGAGACGTGTCAGGCCTTTCGTGTGCTCGAGGTGCTACAGTTGCCTTTCGTGTCCCCTCACATGCTGTCAGGGACACGTGTCGCGCTCGCGTTGGTCCGTTCCTGCGAGTGGTGGCGCGTGAACTCTGGCAGCAGCCGTATAGTTTCCTTTCATGTCCCCTCACACAGTGTCAGGGACACGTGTCGCGCTCGCATTGGCTTAAACCTGCGAGTGGGGGCGCGTGAAGTCCGTTCAGCACCAAAATTTCTCTCTCCTGGGCCTATAAAAGCCAGCCCTTAGAGTTTTTTTATCCTTCATCTTCTTGTTTATTATTCTGAGCTTTCCTTTCTTTCTTTCATTCTATTCCCTTTGTTCTGCTTCCAAATATCTGTTATTCAGAAACAACCTTCGTTCGTTGTCATAGTTGTATGTCTGATAGCTCAGACAACACAATCTCCCCCATCCATTGCCGTAGAAAATCGTTAGTAATGTCTACATTGAAGAAGACCGGCAAGGGGAAGAAGGCTGCTGAGGTCTCATCGGAGGAGGTAGGGAGGACCAAGGCTGTGAAGAGGTGGAATGAAATCCCCTGCAAATTGAGGCAGGCTGATCTTGACAGCCTTATTGCCTCTCAGGGTTTTCCCCCCCTGTTTGGCTGCATGTTGCCTGCGGCCGGGCAAATGGCGGCGGACCCGCCTGCCACCCACTGCAACCTTCGTCTTCCGATGACAAGGTTTGTGGGTGCGGTGCTTAGGTTTTACGGGATTCATATATCCCAAGTCCATCCGTTTGGACTTGTGCGCATGACTCACTTTGAGTTCATGTGCAAATCCCAGCGCGAGGAACCCACCCCTCGGCGCTTTCAATTTTTTTATAAGCCCAAGATCCAAGATTCTTGGTTCTCCTTCGTTCCTCGCAGTCAGAAGGTGAAGTGCTCCACTGTTTCATTCAAGAGCCTTCATGACTGGTCTGAGAGGTTTTTTTATATAAGGGCTGGTGTGATCCCCATCCGCATGACTATGCGCGCGACTTCTTCTGCGCCCGCGGATGTGGGTGTCCTCAAGAACCCAACTGGCGCCTGGGTTAATATGCTGACCGCTGAACCATCCCCCGCCAAGAACATTTGTGAGGAGGCGCTGGTGGGGGTTGGTATGAGCAAGAGGTGGGCGGACAGCGCGCTTGAGCCCGTTATCCAAGTCGACGGGCTGCGTAAGTTTATCTTACTGCTTTACTTCTGCGCGAATATAATTCTTTTTGCTGATATCATTTGACTTGTTTTGTGCAGTCACCAATGAGTATATCCACGCCGCATATGATGAGCATATGGAGGGTGGCTCCGTCGCGCTCGGCGCTGGGGAGGTTGGTTTCCCCGATCGCTTTGATGACATGTTCATCCCTGTTGATCTGGGATTTGTCTTCGACAGCGATGCGCCTGGTAATCCTTTGTACTTATGCTTTTTCCTTTATAATACCAAATTTTGCTAACACTTCTGTTGCATGTA
This sequence comes from Bidens hawaiensis, assembly GCF_021521415.1. NCBI lineage: Eukaryota > Viridiplantae > Streptophyta > Magnoliopsida > Asterales > Asteraceae > Bidens > Bidens hawaiensis. Next base: position 614,986 of record NW_027491497.1, read on the forward strand.
TTGTAGATGCGCTCGAAAACTACGAGCTGGAGCTCGTGGAAGAGGAGAAGGAGGAGGAGGCGCCCCAACTAAAGCGTAAAGCTAAGGGGAAAACTGGCGCAGGGGCCAGTAAGAAACAGAAGAAAGATGTTGCCCCTGTTGTTCAGGATCCTCCTACTCAGGCGGGGGGATTTAGGAAAACCCAGGAGTTTACCACCAAGGTTTCCCTGTCTTCCCTGCCTCAAAAAGTGGGCAGACCTCCTGTCCACCTGAGGTATGGTGCCACTACCTCCTCCCTTCGCGCGGCGGAAAAGGGAAGCGGTGTTGCGCCTTCGACGGGTATACTTTGCTTATCCTTTGCTTATCTTTTATGGTTCTATGAGCGCGATTCTGATAGACTTACTAATGAATCTTTGCTCACTCAAATGTTTGTAGAGCCGGCGACAGCGCAACAAGATGCCGAGACTGCGCCGGCGGTCGCTTCGAAGTCCCCTGTTTTACCCTCAAAGAAGGGTAGAATGGACTTCACGGCGATGTTTGCTTCGCGAACGGAGTTGCGCCAAGGTACGTATTGCGCTCTTATTTTTTGACTTTCTTTTAGATCAAGTCAGTAACCATTTCTTGTTGTTGATTTTTTCATAGAAGCCGTAGCTGGCGTACAAGCTTCTGGCGGCACTCCTGGCGCCGGCGCCAGCACCGCTGGCTCTGCTCCTGCTCCTGCAAGCGATGAATCTCCCCTCATTGGGATTACTAAGAAGCAGGAGGCCGTTTTGCGCGCCGACCTGGAGGCGTCGAGACCTCCCTCACCTCCTCCTGCGCACAGCCCTCCTCGCGAGACTGATTTTGACTCTAGGTCGCAGGAGAAGAGGCCTATTTCAGAGGAGGATGAGGAGATTCATGCTGAAGACTCGTACGGCGCCCGCGCCAGCCCTGCAGCGCCACGAGGTTTCGCGGCGGAGCCTTCTCGTGGGGCTGGCGCTGACTTTTCTGCTTCATCCCCGCAGGTACAGGTTCTTTTTTGCTCCGCTGCGCGGACTTCCATCTTAATGTTTTGATGACTTAGATAATTTCTTTGTTTTTTGCAGGAAGCCGATCACACTTACCGCCCGAGATGGAATATTACTGAAGACAACACCTTTCAGTCCATGGGTGTGTCTGCGGAATTCTGGGCTCATGCTGTGCCTCCATCTGAAAGGAGGTTCCAGGAGGACCGCGCTCGCGACGACCTGCTCAACGATCATATGTTTGCTGGGTCAGCCTTCATTGCTGCCTCCCAAGAGCTTCGCTCTGATTACGTTAAAGTACGTGATGCTCTTGCGGAAGCCAAGCAAGAGGCTAAGGTGTCTACTTGGCATCTTTCTGATGCTCGCGAAAGAGCTGAGAAGCTCCAAGCAGAGCTCAGTGAGAACCGAGCCAGTGCCAACAGCGCCTTCGTGAAGCGCGGGCATGAGCTTCAGGCGGCGCGGGAGAAGCTGCAGGCGGCGGAGGCGGACGCGGCCAAGTACGCGCGCAGAGCGCGCGACTTGGAGCTGGAGGCGGAGGCGCGTGACCAAGCTCTTGTCCAGTCTATCACTGAAAAATCATCACTGGAGAGTGAGGTTGCGCGCATGAAGAGGGAGCTGGCGGCCGCGCAGGCCGATAAAGATGAAGCCTTGGCGACGGCAGCGTCTAGCCAGGAAGCACTTGATGCTGCGCTGGCTGAAAAAGAAGAAATCTTGGCGGCAGCAGCGTCCGACAAAGAGGAGCTGAAAAAGACTAAGGAAACTGTTGAGTTATTAAACTCTCAGGTTCCTGCCCTCGAGACGTCTGTTGCTGGCCTCGCGCAGGATCGCCAATGGCTGATCTCACAGGGCATGACTCGTTGCGCTTACGCGATGAAATACTCATACGAGTTTCAGGCCCTGGTGATGGATTGCAACGCTGCCGCACGCTTGGTGGGCCGAGCTGAAGGGTTCACGGATGGTTATGAGTATGGCATGTTGAAGAAGAACCCATCCGAGTACCCTTATCAGAGCGACGCGGCCTGCGCGGAAATGGCCGCGATGGGGGAGAAATATATGAATACTCCCATTCCCATCCTTGCGCAGGTATTTTAACCTTAATGAGATTACCTTGACTTATTTTCTAAGTCTTTTTGTACTCATATTTTTGCTTATGATTTGCAGATATCCGCGCTTGCTGACCAGCCCGATCTCGTCGCGCTAAAGAAATTACTTGACGAGTGCGAAGGGGCTGGCGGCGGCGATGATGGCGCGGCGAATGCTGGCGTTGCTAGCGGCTCTGGCGTGGCCAAAGGATCCGCTCCTGACACTGTCGTGCTCGAAGACTCCATTCAAGATGAACAACTTGACTATGGTCAGTTTGGAGATGATGAGGAGCAGGCTGCGCCAGATGCTGAGGGCGATGATGAGGATGATGAAGAGGCTGATGTCAACGTGGAGACTTGAGAAGCCCTTCATGTTTTTTTTTTTTTTATTTGTAGTTTGTATCTCATCTTGTAAACTTGTAAATTTCAATGCTTTTGAATGAAATTCTGTTTTTCCCTTCTTCGCATGTTGCGCATTCCCATCCATCTCTCTATATAAGATATGCTTGCACGTTGGAATAAGAACAAGGTTGTAATGAATTTATTATACTTAACCCTTGTCATATTGTAAGTGATTTTGCCATATCTTGATTATGTTGACACGTGTCTTGGCGCTTTCATTATTCCTCTTTTGCGCGACGTTATCGCGCATGGAATTATGAGTTTTTTAGCCTTTACGTGTCAATATGTGTTACTCAGATATCCATTACAATTTCATGCGCGACCTCGACCCGAGACCTTAACAACTATGTTTTGGCATTCGCTTTGCCTTAGTTGTGCTTAGGTATTTATGGTCAGTCTGCGCAGCATGTAGGATGGATGTTGTGAGTGATTTGAGCTAAGGCTCACATTATTGGGCTAAGGCCCTGAGCTAAGGCTCATATTATTGGGCTAAGGCCCTGACGTTTTAGAGTTAAGACTCTTTAACGCGTTTGAGCTTGAAGCTCGCGCATATATGTTTTACTTCGTTTTATTTCGTTTTGATGTCAATACAATGTTATCATATTGCTCAAAATCAATAAAGGGAAGTGTGAAACATGTATGCAAAAGGTGATAGAATTGGGCTAAGGCCCTGACGTTTTAGAGTTAAGACTCGTTAACGCGTTTGAGCTTGAGGCTCGCGCATGTATGTTTTACTTCGTTTTTATTTCGTTTTGATGTCAATACAATGTTGTCATATTGCTCAAAACTAATAAAGGGAAGTGTGAAACATGTATGCAAAATAGAATCCACATTAAGAGAAGATAGCGCGTATCATTATTCATAATGGCTTAAAAAGCCTTGATTACAAACTTGATATTTTTACATGAAACATTTTCTAAGCTGTGCTGCGTTCCATGCGCACGGGATCTTCTTTCCATTCAAATCTTTTAAGGTGTATGCGCCTTTTCCCAATTCTTCCAAGACTTGATAAGGTCCCTCCCAATTGGGGGACATTTTTCCCGGGGGTATCGCGCGACTAGCTTCATTGTTTCGAAGGACAAAATCATTTTTCTTGAAGTGGCATTCTTTCACGCGCTGGTTGTAATATTTTTCCAGTTTTTTCTTGTATTTTGCTTCACTGATGATAGCCGCCTCTCTGCGCCCTTCAAGTAAGTTGAGATCCAACCTTCTTTCGCGCTCATTATCAATCTTGCTCATCATGAGCACTCTATGGGATGGGCATCCAACTTCTGCTGGAATCATTGCCTCTGTTCCATAGGTTAGGCTGAACGGGGATTCGCCATTGCTTGTTTTGCTTAATGTCCTGTGTGCCCACAGGACATTAGGTAGCTCTTCGACCCAAGAATGGGATTCTCCCTCCAACCTTTTCTTCAGCCCATTTAACAAGCTTTGGTTCGAGCGTTCCACTTGTCCATTCCCCTGAGGGTGATAAACTGAAGTGAAAATTTGGTTGATGCGCAATTCCTTGAGCCAGCTGGATATCTTCTTGTCAGTGAATTGCTTGCCATTATCGCTCACAATTTCCATGGGCAAGCCAAAACGGCATATGATGTGGCTCCAGATAAACTGCTTCATCACTTCGGCTGTGATTTTTGCTAGTGGCTTGGCTTCAACCCATTTTGTGAAATAGTCTACTGCCACTACCAAAAATTTTACTCACCTAGGCGCTTGCGGTAGGGGACCCACAATGTCGATTGCCCATTTGTGGAAAGGCCATGCGGAGGTCACTGGAATCAAATTGTTCTTTGGCCGCATGGTGTTTGGCGCATAGCTCTGACATGCTTTGCATTTTTGGATCTCTTTTAAAGCGTCCAAGTACATGCCTGGCCAATAGTAGCCTGCGCTCATTGCCTTGGCAACCACCATGCGCGGGCCAGCATGAATTCCACAGATTCCTTCGTGTATCTCTATGATCACATAGCTTGCTTCCTCAGCATCTAGGCATTTCATGAGCGGCCCAAGATAAGAGCGTCGATATAATGTACCGTCAAGCAGTTCATAGTTCTGCGCCTTGTGTCTTATCTTCCTCGCTTGCGCGCGATCATCTGGTACCTTTCCCTCCTTCAAGAATTCCATTATTGGAGTTATCCATGATGAAGGGGTTGTATGAGTTACCAGGACAGACTTCGCTACCACCGACGGGTTGCTCATTACTTCTACCCTGACATCTTTGCCAAAGTGATCAAAACTGGTTGATGCCATCTTACTCAGCGCGTCTGCAGATTTGTTTTCACTGCGCGGAATATGAATGATTCTGAAGCAGTCAAATTGCTCGATGAGCTTTTTCGCCTGCTCTAGATATAGAGGCATGGTGTTCTCCTTGGCATCATAAAGGCCATTGACCTGTGCTGCTACCAAGTATGAATCAACATGGGCCTCTAGCTTTTTAACCCCGAATTTGTGCGCGATGCGCAGGCCAGCCAACAGGGCTTCATACTCAGCCTCATTGTTGGTGCTCTTGAAGTCCAACCTGATGGCGTAAGTATATTCATGATTCTCTGGATCCACCAGTTTGAGACCTGCGCCGGAACCTTCATTGTTTGAAGCTCCGTCAGTGAACAATCTCCAAACATTTTCTTCATCATTGGCTCGCGGAGGGTCTACCTCGCGCTGAGCCTCTTCAATTCTTCCTTCTGGGACTTCTGCAATGAAATCAGCCAAGACTTGTCCCTTTATTGCTGGACGGGGCTTATAGGAGATCGTGTGCTCTCCTAATTCCAGCGCCCACTTTGTCAGCCTTCCTGAGAGCGCGGGGCGCCGCAAGACTTGCTGGATGTTGTAACCAGTCAGAACTTCAATGGGATGACCATTGAAATATCTATGAAGCTTGCGCGACGCGTGTGTTAGTGATAAAACTAACTTTTCCATGATGGAGTAGCGCGTCTCAGGATCTGTCAGCACCCGACTCACATAGTATATTGGCGTTTGGATTCCCTTGCGATCCACCAATAATTCTGCGCCGATGGCGCGCTCTCCTGCTGATAGGTATAATGTCAAAGTTTCACCAGGAAGAGGAGCTGTGAGCGCGGGCAGATTTATCAAACATTCTTTAATCTCACTGAAAGCCTGCTCGGCCTCAGGAGTCCATTTGAACTGACTTTTCTTTAAGCAGTTTCTCAATGTATTGACAAATGGGGTAGATTTGGTTGCATGGTTCGCTAGGAACCTGTTGATTGATACCAATCTACCATTCAGCTTCTGAACTTTTTTCATGGTGGATGGCGAGGGCATGTCAAGGATGGCCTCCACCTTCTCAGGGTTCACCTTGAAACCATCCTTGGTGACCATTACACCTAGAAATTTTCCTTCTAGTACGCCGAAAGTACATTTGCTCGGATTGAGCTTCATGTTAACTTCCTTTAGGCGCCCAAGGGTTTCTTTGATGTCTTTGAGCATTTGCTTTTCCTCCCTGCTCTTGTTCACCAAATCATCCACATAGACTTCTAGGTTTCTTCCGATTTGCTCGCTGAAAACGGCATCCATAAGTCTTTGGTAGGTGGCGCCCGCATTCTTCAAACCAAAGGGCATTTTTGTGTAGCAAAAAACACCCTTGTCGGTTCTAAATGCGGTCTTGTCCTCATCTTGTGGTGCCATTTGAATCTGGTGATAGACTTTGTAGGCATCCAGGAAACATTTTAGCTTGAATGGCGCCACGGAGTCCACCTTTGCATCGATGTTTGGTAGGGGGTAACAATCCTTTGGGCACGCTTTGTTGAGGTCCTTGAAGTCAATGCACATCCTCCATGACCCGTTACTTTTCTTTACCATCACAGGATTGGCTACCCATGTCTGGTATCGTATCGGGCGGATGATGTTTGCGCGCAATAGGTCCTCAACCTGTTCATTCATGGCCCTCGCCTTTTCATCCCCCATGATTCTCTTCTTTTGAGCAATTGGCTCTACAGACTTGAAGGTGTTTAGAGAATGCTGCGCCAGGTCTCGCGGAACCCCAGTCATATCAGAGTGTTGCCACGCGAAGGCCGACATATATGCTGTGAGCAACCTTTTCATTCTCAACCTCGTGTCGTCTGATATCGTAGCGCCAATTGTGATTTTTTGCTCCGGGAATTTCGGGTTGAGAATCCATTCCTCTGGCGCGTTTTCTGCCATTGGAATTTTCATTCTCCCCTCCCGCGGAGTACTTGTCACTGCGCACAAATGATCTCGGTATACAAAAGTTACACCTGTTGGTGTTGGGAACCCCAACGCGCCGTGCGCTGGCGACGGTATGGCGTTGAATTGGGCAATCGTTCCCCTACCCAAGATCATATTGTGGCAAGAAGTGGTGGGCAAGACCAAGAAGTTAACAACTTCGGCTCGCTTGTGTTTCTCATCCCCCATAGTTAGCTCAAATTGTATTTGACCTAGGGGATGAATGATTTCATTGGAAACACCAGAGATCGGCGCATTCACAATTTCAAGCCTTGCTTGGTCTGCCGGATCCAGTTTCCTGAAACATTGCTCATACATTATGTCTGATTCGCTACCAGTGTCCACCAGGACTTTTGACACTTCGTAATGAGCAATGTGTGTAGTGATGACCAGAGGACTGCTAATTGAAGGGCCTCCCCTGATTCTTGGGAAGATTACTTGTTGCTCGCGCCAATCTCCTTGGATTTGCGCGCTTCTTTTTCTTGACGTTTGCCCTTGCCTTCCTCCCCCTCGGCTACACAGATTCTTTTGTACTTTTTGCTGGCAGAGGCTCCTTCTGGTTGTTCATTTTCTGGTCTTGAGTTTTTTACCAGGTGAGCCAGCTTGCCTGATTTCACATCCTTCTCAATTGCATCCTTCAAGTGGTGGCATGCATCGGTGTTGTGTCCTGTGGATTTGTGAAACTCACAGTACTTGCCACTGTCTGATGGTCCCTTGTAGTGTAGTGGCTTGGGGCTTTTGAAGTGGACGTTCTCAGTGCTTAACACCTGTGAAGGCGTTTTAGTGAGGGGAGTCCATATTCTTGGCAGAGGTCTGTTAGAATCTCTGCCGCCCTCCCTCCTGTCACCCTCCCCGCGATTACGAACATCTTTTTGGGGCTGGGGTGAGCTTGGTTGCGCCTGCTTTTCTGCGGAAGAAAAACTGGTTGGTTGCAACCTGGACCATACAGAGTTCTGCTTGCCCCTCTTTTCTTTGCTGCGCGGTGACTCAGCTTGATGCGCTCTTTCTCTTGCCCTATCTTGGGCAATTTTTTTTTCGTTCCTCGCGAAAACTCGCGATGCTTCCATTAATTTGGCCCACGTGGTGGGCATGCCATCTCTGCTTACGAGAGCCCGGCGGAGTTGATCACTGCGCGCGCCTTGTATAAAGGCCACGCGCAGGAGTTGCTCAGTTATACCTCCGATTGCCAGAGACTCCTGATTGAAACGAGTGATGTAGTCTTCAATCGTTTCATCATTCCTGCGCACGCAGTGCATGATGTCATCAGGATCGCGCGTGTGTCTGCACTGCTGTACGAAGTGGGCTTGGAACTTTTCCAATAATTCCTCGAACCCATCAATTTGCCCAGTCGGCAAGCTCTCGAACCAGACACGCGCTGCGCCCGTGAGGCAGCAAGCAAACATGTGACACCATGTTGGCATCGTCCAGCTCTCTAGGTTTCCCGTGTTGTAAAAACCTTGCAAGAAATCATCTGGATCTGTTGTGCCGTCATATTTGCCCAAACCACTTGGCATCTTGGTTTTGTGCTGGATGGGAGCCTTCGCGATGCGCTCAGTGAACTTTGAATGTTTCACCAAGATGGCTGGTCTATATGGTGTGGTTACGTCCACTTGCCCTCTAACTGGTGGGCTGTACGGCATGTGCAGATCCAGATCGGCTCTGGCTCCAGGCGCCATGTTCACAGGCACGCGGAGCTGTGAGCCTCCTGCATGAGTATCTCGCGTTTTCCTCATGCTGTGCACTTCTTCATCACTGAACTCAGTATGTGCAGTGTGAACAGAATGTCCTTCTTCCGGCGCGCGCGGCCTTTTTGTTCCATGAATAGTTTGCTTATCAAACGCTTGCCTTTGTGTTAAGTCGGCTAGCTTTTTCTGTTTGACCATCTCATTGTACTTTTCCATTAGGCGGCGTTGCTCGTTTATGAGCCATTCTTTAGGGTCATTTGTTTCCTCTTCTGGACCCATTGGTCCTTTTTGTTTCGCGCCGGCAAGATTTTGTAACGTAAGATCGTCTGGAGGAGTTTCAGTCTGGCCATGAGGAGTTGTGATGAAAGGACGGTTACTGGTGGCGCGCGTAGAATCACGCTGCGCCCTCAGAAACTGTTGTCCCTTATTAACATCCTCACGTTCAATATCCTCCAGAGCTTGATCAACGTTATGAACGCCAGAAACCATGGTGATTTTTTTTTTATATATAGATCTGATGAGATCTGATTGCCGTTGTAACAGTGGATGGCGCCAATGAAGAAGCGTGGATCGACTCACTGGTAGACGATCTACTTTCCTCGGGTGTGATTATACTATTTCACCGATGGTTTCCTTGGATCTGGGTTCTTCCACCTACAAAATGAACAGCACCGTCAACTTACCCCTCAGAAAGGGACAGAGGGGTCCTCTTTGGGGTAACCCTCCGGTGTGAGAATAAGTATTTGTGGGAGAAGATAATAATATCAGAGTAAGGAAATCTGGAGAGTGTTGCTTAATAGCTGAATACTCTGTGTGATTGTGTTACTGGATGTAACTGTCTGTGATTGAATGTAATTGAATGTGATTGAATGTGAATGAATGAGTTACTGGCTGTAACTGTGTGTTGTTGGATGATCTTTTCCTTGTGGAGTTGATGCTGTATTTATAGTGCTAGGGTTTCCACTGATTGGGCTCAGCCTTGTTGGCCTCCTCCAATTGCTCTACGCCACGTGTCCTCTGGGACACCTGGTGCTTTCTCATTGGTTGTAATCACGTGGTAGCACATGTGTTATGCTGAGTTGTCCACCTTTCATTTGGCAGCTGTCAACATCAGCATATTCTTATTCCTTAAAAATATACCTTCTGGAAGGTTGTCTGACGTGCACAATCAAGGCTGCCCTAATCCTGATTTGGATAAGGACGAGGTTGATTATGTGCATGTGTGATATGCGCCAATCCTGAGGATGCGCGAGGTCTTCTCTTTATTCTCACGCGCAGATGTATCATGCGCAGATGTGATATGCACGAGCATGTGATATGCGCCGCGCGCTGATGCGCCACGCGTATATGTGATATGCGTGAGCATATGTGATGTGCGAGCATATGTGTGCCTGGGCATATGATGCCTGAGCATGTGTGGTGCCTGGGCGTATGATGCCTGAGCATGTGATATGTGCCATGCGCATAGGTTTTGGCTTTGTGCCTTCATAATGTCTTGATTTCAAGTCACTTGTCTGTATCTTTGTGGGTTGACCCGCCTCGCTAATGTGTGTTGAGGCGGGTACATACCTCTTCAACTATCATCATCATCAATGGTCGAACTAATTGGCCAATGGCCATTATCTAGGAATCATCAAGGAAACCCATTAAAACTTAAAAAGGCAAGCTAACAGCCCATGTTTTGTCTGTTTTGGTGAGAACCCCTCGCCGACGGTAGACTTATCGGTCGGTCGACCGTTGGTTTTGAGGACCGGATAACGGATAAGATTCTTACCCATGAATTTTAAGCGGTTGTTGAAGTGGGCCCCATCATTGTATTTCCCTTGTTTGTTAAAGATTTCTCAATTCTTGATCTAGAAACAAGGTTGTCTATTCAAACTCTGATTTTGAGCATGACCAGACATTTATGCTAGTTTGATTCAACAAGGGGGCCATAGATGTTAGCCTCTTCCTAAAGTAAGAGAACATGTCCCATATGAAGTACATACAACTCTCCTTATAATATTTCTGTTTAACTCCCAACGCCCTGCTTGCGGTGCGCACATATAATGTATATATGTGTGAACCCTTGGGTGGGCAAAAGTAAAATTGCACTAATTTTGACGTTATTTTACTAAACTCGTGAAAATAACGTTAAAAGTGGCGGAAGGTTAATCAGGCATCATGTGGTGGCGTTGATAGCCGAAAGACAACGGTACATGCACCAATCAGCCGGTGTCCCGATGATTGTGTGTTTTGTGTCTTATGTCCAAGGCTTGATGCAAAACTACTATCGAGCCGGGGGTCTCACCCGAAGCAGCCTCTCTATCCCTACGGGATTGAGGTAAGGCTGTCTACATCTTACCCTCCTCAGACCCTACCATAGCTTTGCTATTGGTGAGATATACTGAGTACGATGATGATGATGATGATGATGATGATCTTAGGTCTAAGGATACTATTGAGGAAAAAAAACAATTCAAAGTCTAATTATAGCAACATTCCATGAAGTAGATATGATACAAGTCAACCCAATATTTATGTCTATATATTAGTGAACTTTGATCTTTGGTCTTTGTCATGTTTTATTTATGAGAACCAAATCCAACATTCTAATCACCACCCAACAAACAAAGTGGGTATACAATAAGAAAGATTGGCTGGGAAACGAAAACTATAATATAAACAAACATTTACTACTTATAGACAATAAATAGGTGAATTTACTACGAAATGTCCCATTACTAGAAAAGCCTGCAAATGGGAGTATTGTTAAGACTACTGAGGTTTAATGCATCATTGACAATTGTATATGAATGGTATACTCGGTTCACGTCAAGGTTTTGAAAATGGTTATATAAAGCAATGGCCGGGTTCAAGATTAAACATTAGCATGATATACCATCCTCAAACCAATGGGTAGCTTAAAAGGAATATCCAGGCCCTCCATATGCTTCGTGTGTGCGTTATAGATTTATGAACGAGTTGTGGTAATCATCTTCCCTTGGCAGAGTTCTCTTACAACAATATTCATAAGGCGACCATTGGAAGGCCACCTTATGAAATGCTTTGTGGGAGACGTTGTCGGACTCCTGTATTGGGGTAAGTTGGGCAAAAAGAATAGGGAAGCCCATAAGTTGTCGAAACTGCTACAGAGAAGTTTAATCAGATTAAATCTCGTTTAAAAGTGTCACACCCAGCCTCAAGCAACGCGTGACTTGAAGGACCTTAATCACCAAACACAAAGTAAGGGATTAAGGGTTTTCACCCCAAAGACAATTGGACTGTTAGAGGAGTTTTTTCACCTTTGATCATCAAACGCTAAGGGACTAAGGAATTTCGCATTCCACCCCCAAGTACAGTTAGACTGTTACAGGACTACTTCAATTTTGACCTTTTCATGGCTTAACAAAAGCAGTCACATTTAAACTCACATTCTCATACATTTAGCTGACAAGTAAGCTAGACATTCCTCAAGCATAGACCATATATATATGTTTATATGTAGGAAAAGGGTTTAACAAAGATATCCTAGTGTCCTAGAAAGTGTAGGAAAGCTTTAATAAAGCACACCTTGTAACAGGACATATCCAATTTTTAGAACATAATAGAAATAAACTTCGATCCAAATGCCCATATATATTCCTAAGCTTCTTAGAAAACTATGTACTCTTACAATAACCCTACCCTATATATGTATACAAATAATAAATAAATATTAGCATATACTAGTTTCATACAAAGGGATTAACCATTCAGATAGTACCTCATGATATGCATGTTAGCCAAAAACGTTAAATCGTTTAAAAGGGGTAGCTTGAACTCACCAGCATGCTAATCTAGTCCATCAATAAGATAGATGGCCGTCAAGTAACAAAATACCAATCAAAGACTTGTAGCGTTGTAATAATATATATAAATATACCACTAACTAGCCTAATGACACTTTTAAGTAGGCAAACATGTTGAACGGGTCAACTATTTCAAATAGAAGTCAATTAGTTCTATCCCATACGACCTGCGACCCAATCCTCCACTAATGGCCTAAGATGTTCCTAAAAAAAACTCAGTGTACCCCAAGACCTGATTTACCCAATTAACATTATACACTTCAAAAACACAGTAACGGGTTGTTTGCTTGCAATTAGGGTTTTAACAAGAATCAAAACCCATCCTAGTACAATATGCTTTAACATCAGCCCCCATTTATACTAATATTATAATAAATCATCCACCAATTCAATCGGAAAGCAAAGGGATGCAAAAGTACACCTTATTCAATTTAAAGATGTTGCATTCGCTTGTTAAAAACGAGTTAGCGTGATTATAAACCAAGGTTTTTTACCTAAATTGTTTGTCAGTTTTATCATACGACACACAAATTGCAAAGTCCCTAAACTATCCCGAACACAAACCCTAAAGGAACATTCTAACAAGAGAAAAGCAACTCGAAGCCCTTTCATCAAACAAATTCAATCATATCAACGCCTAAGACCTCATTTTACATAAAACTATTATCCAAATATAATCGGGGTGGGGGGGGGAATTAATAAAGAAACAAATACAGCTCTTTCAAAGGATGTCGAATTCATGCGTTAAAAACACAATAATTCGTTTATCAACTAATTCAGCTCCAACATAAAAAAGTTGAAAAATATAATTCAATAAGTCCTCATAAGGGTACATGATCTGAATTGGTTGTAAAATCAATCACACAACACGCGAATTGCCAAATCTAGCGACTGGAACAAACAAAACCCTCAATTCAAACTATTTGCAGTTAACTAACTTAATCAAATCCAATGGCTTCAAACCTTTAGTTTTTAACAAAATTACACAAAAAAAAACCTCTTCAGTTTACTTAAATGAATGCCTTGCTCCCAAAATTAAATAAATGGACTCTAAAAAATATTTTCCAAAAGTTAAATACATGTACTTTAAAAAATAGCCACAAGACCCCTCGAGATCCAAAATTACAAATCCATGTTCTATACAAAATACACACAATAAATTATGGGTGTTACAAGTCCACTCCTTAGATTAGGATTCGTCCCCAAATCCTGTTGCAAAGATAGTAACTGAGGGTGGATCTTCCTCATATTCTTCGGATTCCATAGTATCATTTGAACTCTCCCTAATATCATATGTATCCACATTCACCTTTTTTGCAGTCGGTGTGGAATTATCACTTTTAAAATGATTACTGTTATGGGTAAAAAACTAAGGATTCTCTTAGACAGAATCATAATAAGGATCCTCATGGTGTATCAGGAACTTAGACACAAGACAGTATCCTCGGTAATTAAAGTTATTAATTGACATAACCCTTTTATCTTTGACTTGGTCTTTAAGGAAACAACGAGTAATTAATGCACATTCAAACATTGAATATTAAGGACGTTGGAGGCAGTTACAAATGGTTGATGATAAAGATATGCATATTTGTAATAGTTCCAGGATCCTCATCATGACATTTAATGCTTATTATTACTTTTTTTACTATAAATTGAAATAACTTGATCACATAAGACACAACACACACACTATGAACTCATACTTGTACTCATAGCAGCGATCAACCCAACTTACAATCTTGTAATCACTGATTTCTACTAAATATATTTGAGGTAGTGGAATAGATTTTTTCGCTCCCGATGTTTTTTACCAGAGATATTTTAATGATCAAGGGTTTTTCCTCTTTACATCCTCGTGTCACTTGCATTATTGACTAATTATTTAGTTTACACACTCAAGCATCTTAAATCACAATCAAAGTTTGGTACTTCATTATCCTTATGTAATTTTTAACCAAAACAATTGGCGCTCACTGTGGGGTAAGTGGTGTTTTACACATTTTAAGCTTCAGTTTCGTGATCATTAACACCCTCTAACCAATACAAATGACATCTCAATCAAGGCCATTATCACCTCAAAAATAATCAACTCGCCCATCAACTCAGTCTTCAAGCTCGGGTTTGAGCCATTCCCTTCCATTGATGCCACCACCCCCCAAGAAGGACGAATAGCTCCGCAAACAATACATCTACTATCTTGCCTTACTTGCTGTTTACTCAAGTTGTATTCCTATCTTGATTTCGAACAATGAAATCCTTTCTTTGTTCGCTCAAGTTCGAAATCAAATGGCAACAAAAACCAATAAAACGTTCTTGGCTGTAATACAGAAATCGAATTCGGAAAAGAATAAAGCAGCAAGGCCAATAGCTACTCTATAGCCTAGTATGCCAAAATTGAAGCCTCATGATCCAGGGGAAAAAGCAATGAAGACTTTAGCACATCAGGCCCAAGGGAAAAGCGTCAAGGATTTCATTCCTATGAATCCTCTACCTTAAGTTAAGAATCATGAATTGCTAGTCAGGATCACAGCAACAAGGATACCTGAAAGGATCCTAGGATCATCACACCATGATCCTAGTATCGGTAACACCCATTAGTATCTAGTTGTAGGTCCCCCCGGGGCGTCGCCGATCGATACGAGATCCGCACGAGGTCTAGGAGTGCGGAATCCTCCTAGACTCGTTTATTGGTGTAGAAGACGAAGAACACGGTTACACACAAACACATACACGAACAAACACACGAATGGGATAAACACATCTGCAGATCTTTTATATATTAACCGAAACACATTACATACCAAACACGAAAACAAATGACGGCCGACCCGAGGTGAGCTCTACCTCGGGCCGTCCCAGACGACTCTCCCTCTCGGTTTCTCTCTAGACAATTAAACTGATCACAAAACACTCTGACTTTCTGGATCCCCCAAACCTAAACAAGACACACATATATATATATAAACAACTTCGCGGGCTTGGGCTTGGGCCTGTAGGCGAATTTGTTATAACTTCGCCTAAGGCGAAGTTGTTCTAACTTCGTACTTCGTTTCTGCTGAACAGAATTGCATAGCGACGGTCACAAAATGCACCAACAGACTCCCCTTTGACCGTTGCTCTCAATTCTAACAATCACAAAAGATCATCTGTTACAAAACATGCACCAACAGACTCCCTCTTAACTGATGATCTTCTTTTTGCTCTTCAACCAGCCGTGTCTGAAACTGTCTTGTAGCTTCACAAATCTACCAATCACCCAGCGTCTTCCGTATCAGATCTCCCCTTCAGTGTAAGCTTCTCCGACTATATAGATTGAGGTCTTTGAAATGCATGCATCCCCGTGCCTAATTGATCATCTCAACCAATCACGTGAAGTCCTTCTGACTTCACCAACACGTGAAGTTGGGCTCCCTCCACAACGTCACCAACACGTCGGCATACGATAAGGTTTAATCTTCAACTACTCAACATCAAGTGATCAATTTCATCACAAAACCACCTTGACAGAATCTAACACACATGACCATTAATTAATCCGAAGCATCTTCAATCACCAGGGATAACGATCAAGAACATAAACACTTTAATTCCCGATTAAATCCAACTTGTTCCAGAATTTTCACTTTAATAAATAAGCATCACGTTTCAGGATCCAATTCTCGAACGCCTTGAAAATAACATAAATAATATGCTCTGACCGCAATCCAGTAATGACGAAAACCTTCAGTTCAATTTGACTTTCTTCAGTTGGTCAACCTCGAACAACAACTATTTCATTGCCCACAAACACCCAAATATGTGTCAATATCTAGTTTCAATCAATATCTCATTCACAACCTCAACTCCATATCCATAGTTGACACGTATTTGTTCGCACGTAAGACCAAGAGATAACAAGTTTCACTCGTTGACGGAACAACGTCTTAGGTCTCACAATAATCGTGTACACCTGGCCATACAGACGAAAACTCCAAACAATTTTTTTTTTTTTTAAATTTTTTTTTTAACTTCGCCTATCCATAACTTCGCCTGTCCATAACTTCGCCTGTCCATAACTTCGCCTGACTGATAACTTCGCCTAAACCCTAAAATTTAAGCGACAACTTCGCCTGAACCCCATAACTTCGTCTGCGGCGGCTGTTCGGCCAAAAACGCATCAGAAACGTGCCAGAAACACCAAAACGCAGATCTCGAACCATAGCATAAGAGCCTAAGGCTCTGATACCACTTGTAGGTCCCCCCGCGGGGCGTCGCCGATCGATACGAGATCCGGACGAGGTCTAGGAGTGCGGAATCCTCCTAGACTCGTTTATTGGTGTAGAAGACGAAGAACACAATTACACACAAACACATACACGAACAAACACACGAATGGGATAAACACATCTGCAGATCTTTTATATCATAACCAAACCATGTTACAAGACGAACAAAAACAAAGACACGGCCGACCCGAGGTGAGCTCTACCTCGGGCCGTCCCACACGACTCTGCCTCTCTGTTTCTCTCTAGCTACTTGAACTGAACACACAATACTCTTATTTTCTGGATCAACCAAACCTAAACAAGACACACATATATATATATATAAACAACTTCGCGGGCTTGGGCTTGGGCTTGGGCCTGTAGGCGAAGTTGTTATAACTTCGCCTAAGGCGAAGTTGTTCTAACTTCGCCTATGGCAGAAGTTGTTACAACTTCGCCTATGGCGAAGTTGCTAACTTCGTACTTCGTTTCCGCTGAACAGAATTGCATAGCGAAGGTCACAAAATGCACCAACAGACTCCCCTTTGACCGTTGCTCTCAATTCTAACAAACAGAAAAGATCATCTGTTACAAAACATGCACCAACAGAATAATTCGCAAAGGTTGAAAAGTTTTTTTAACACCAGTTTCAGTTTTCTTGGGAGATTTGTTTCTTTTGACTTGTTCAGCCGTGTTTTTCTTTGGCTTCACAATACTCTTCCCATTTTTCATCAGATCATTATCAACTTTTTGCAAACTCTTAATCACATTTTCCTGTTCTGATACTTTTCCCTTTCCCAGATATTTATCATATTTCTATTTGTACAAAACAAAATCTTGCCCAAATTTTGTTTCATCTGGAACATGAAAGGGTTTGAAGTTGAATCTTTCATTACAGGAATCAGTATGGTGACCATATTCATCACATTTTTTGCACCAAACCTTTACTTTGAATTTTTCATGATAAGTACCTGTCTTAAACCTCTCACCTGGTCTAGGTGGTTTAACACCAAGTGTTTTCTGAGTCTTCAATCCATCAAAGTCAATTGAAAAAGGAACAAACTCTTCTATCTTGATATCTTGTCTTTCATTCTTGCTTTTCACAAAGATTATCTTCTACAAGTTTATAGGCTCTTCATCCAAATTTCCTTTGTCTTGATTGTCTTTTTCTATTACTCATCCATGGTTTCAACTTCTCCAATGTCAAACACCTCATGACTTGAGAAAACAGGGCGTACTGGAATGAAGTTGTCACCAACAACTGTTTCATCTGCCTTTTTCTTGTTCTTCTCTTCTAACCTCTTTAACAGAGTTCTACTTGGTGGTCTGACAACATTGTAACTTACTTTTGATCTTTCACATATGTCAAAAGACACATGCTCTCTTCTCATTCTTTCATTCACTTTTGCCATATTGGGAGTCAGTTTGGGTAGAATAGGCAGCTTGTCTATTGATTCAGGTTTTTGATATCTTCTTCCTCTTTCTGCAGCTTTGATTTGATCATCTGAGATTTGATCACTAGTATCACTCAGATCATCTTGGTTTAAATCTTCTTCATTGAAGTCATCCTCCGACACTTGCACTCCAATAGACTTATCATCTCTTACTTCTTCCTTCACCACAAAAACTCCTTCTTTATTAACTTCAATCATTTTGTAGTTGTCAATGAATTCTTCTCTGTCTTGAAATACTTCTCTGAATTGATTCAGATATGTATCTCTTTTGTATTTATCTACCTTGAGTGAATAATTGTTGTTGAATGGTGGAGGAACAACCTTGTACTTATCTTCTTCTTTTATCTTGTTTTGAATACCACAAATGTTTCCAAGAGACACCAAATCTTCAGAAAGTCAATCTCAACTTGCAACTTGGTGTTCTTCGCCTTCTCTTCAACAATCATTTTCTTCAACCCATCTATCTCAGTGACATATCTTTGCTGAGTCCTATAACTACTCACATAATCATCTTCCAAACTCCTATTCTTATCCTTATAGATTATGTCACTTGCTTGGTACCCATTAATTGTGCTTTGTTTTCTGAAACACTCACCCTCTAGCTTGCTTACTTTTATAGTTAAATCATTAATTGTTTCATGTAAATCAGTTGTAGAGGTTGAGTGTACCTGTGAAGATGATGTTCCAGCCTCATTTTCAACAACTGCTGTTAACGCAACATTTGATTTTGTGATGTCATCAGCATGGTCACTCCAATCAAAATTCCCTTCATGCTCTGTAGCAACTGCTACATTCCCTTGATTTCTTGGTTGATTTTGATTGTTTATGTTGGGGTTGTTTGGGGAATTTGGAGGGTTTTGATTGTTTCTTTGGAAGTTTTGGTTCTGAGGCACAACTTGCTGATTGTTCATTGGGGCTTGCTGGTAGTTGTTAAAATTGGGATTGTACTTGTAGTTGTTGTTTCTTGACTGGTTCTGCTGATATTGGAACTGATTTCTTGGTTGTTGATTCTGGTAATGGTTTACTTGAAAGTTTCTTGGCTGGTTGCATACTCTTGCAAAGTGACCAGGCTGTTGGCAATTATAACAAATGACCTTTGACTTATCCAATCCGAATCTTTCATTAGGCCCTGATAGAAGAGATCTAGCAGTCCTATTGTATAGCCTTTTGCTTCTAAGAGCCAATATGGCAGCCTGCCACTTGAGATCCATGTCTTCAAGGTCATCTTCATCGATTTGTTCCAAGTCATCTTGGATGACACTTGTGTGAATCAGTTCTTGACAACAAATGCATTGTAGGATTCTGTAAACATGGAGAATAAAGCTTGAGTTTCATTCCCTTGTGCACTGCTTCCACCACCATAAGGGACATGTCCACTTGTCACAGAGGCAGATTCATTGTCATCAATAAGTTGGACATTGAATCTTGACTGGCTGCCTTGCTGACTAGAACTCCCACCAACGAACGCTTTTGGTGTATCAACACCATGTTCATTTGGTTCCTCAATGATGGGAATTTGTTGTTGATTCTTAGTGGAAAGGTTTCCCATAGGTACAATTTGACACCTAGAAACATGGATTCTCCTCCTTGATCATCTCATTTTCTATCATCTCAATCTCAGCAGCTTGGAGGAAACAAATTACATCATCCAACCTGAGTCATTCAAAATTTGGTTTTTGAAGGATGAATTTGCTGGCTGTATACCACACCTTTGGCATTGAATTCAGTAACTTAGTGTTCAAATCAAAGTCAGTCATCACATAGTCAGTGGTTCTCAGGTCATTCAAAATTGCTAGAAATCTATCAAGAATTGATTTCAATCTTTCTCCATCCTTATACTTGAATCTCTCAAGTTGTTGCTTGAGTCTTTGTTTCTTGATATTTTTCAGCTCAGTGTTACCTTCAAACATCTCAAGGATTGCATATACATAGCCTTTGCTGTGGTATGAGGTGCAACCTTGGTCAGTATATCCCAAGACAGACCCAGCTTGATCATAGCTAGAGCCCTGTCATCAATCTTTCTCATCCTTTCACCCACGGCTTGATTAGGATTTGCACCATCAACAACATATGGACCAGTTTTAATTGAGTTCCACATATCCACGTCATTATAGCACACAACAACCTCAAACAGAACTTTCCACTTGACAAAATTCTCCTGACCATACAGCCTCGGAATTTTGTTAGTCGATACCTCTTGCTCTTCAAAACAAGACATATTTTTGGTATTTTTGTAAAATGATTTTAAAGAAAACAGAGAAAAGCTTAAACAGATTAAAAACTTAAGGTTGAAAGTTTAATCAGATATGAGAAGAAGCTCTTCAGATCTGACGTATCTGATTTGATTAAAGCAAGATCTAATGATAAAAATTTAAAGTTTAACTAAAACAAGTAAAAGAAGTAACCCCAATTTGCATATCTTGAAGAATAAAGGAAGAACATAGTTGCTGACGTCAGTATTCAATGGAACAGTACTCAGCTCACGTCATTCTTCATCTTCAAATAATCAACAAAAAGTAACAAATCTTCACGAAAACAACAACAATGAGCTCTGATACCACTTGTCGGTCCCGAATAATCACTCAAACTCACAATAAATGTCACAACCCACACAATAAATGTGTCGACAAGAAGGTTGGTGACGTTGCTATTTTTAGTAAGATTATCTGTTTGTTAACGGTGGAATCAGAAACAGACAGAATTGTTGCTTAAGGATCTTAAATGTAACAAACATAAATAATCACTCAAAAGATTTCCATTTATATAAAGGTTCATACAAATGCAAAATCAATTAGGGTTCTTGTTTGGAAAGTTTATCCGTACAATCCTAGGACAGCCGTCACACTCAATCAGGAATATTCGATTTGGTCTGAAAAGTGTAAAGACTAAAATCCGTAGTAGGCGTGCCCTAAATTATTCTATTTATAGGCCTGTCACCACCTGACAGATATCCTGTCTTCTAGAAACCCTAATGATAGGTACATAATCAAATTACATATTCAGAATTATACTAAGTGTAAAAATAGGTCTTCTGGGAAGACTTTGTATTAGTTGTCTTCTCTGAGTAGGCATTGTGCTTTTTGTCTTTTACGAGTAGACCTGGTAACCTTGAAGTGTGTTGGTGAACAGTTCTTTGGGTAGACTTTACTTAGAGTATTTTCCTAAGAAAATACTCACCTAGCAGACTTCAATCTTCTTGACCATAGTAGACTTTGCCTGATATGATCTAACGAGCAAACTTCTTCTTCAGAGATCCTTTCAAATCTTTGCTAGTGAATAACTTATTAGCAAAGCAAAGTGTGCTAGTAACAATGTAGCTTGCTCGGAGTTGAACCTTGCCCGACGAAGTCCTTAGGATAATTCTTTATCAACTTTCATCAGGCATGATCTGACCATTGTTTTATTAGTGAATACCTTGTTAGATCTTCCAAATACTTGGCTTCAAAAGCTTGGTGAACCAACAGCTTACTCGGAAGCAAACCTTGCTTGGTTATGAAGAACAACCTTGCTAGACATAGTGAACCCTGCTCGGATTGATACTAAAGAAAACTTTTTGAAGATAACCTTGCCCGAAGGACAAAATACGTTGCTCGGGAGTCCAAGTGTCTTCAACATGGGACCTATCATATACACGGACATTTAATTTCATGCAATAACAAGTAATGTTCGTTAACGGTTTACTCACAAAACAACACTAAAACGGGATAAAACGCTATGTGTTTTGCAACACATCAAATATCCCCATACTTGAACCTTTTTCGTACCTGAAAAAGTAAACTGCACAGGATCATACCCAAGAAGAAAATAACAACTCTCGGTTTATTATATTATATTATTTTATTAAAGAAACAGAAACAAATTGACGTATTAACCGCGATTGCTGATATATTGATCCACTTTAAACCCAACCACCAACCCATCGAGCCCCCAGTAGCATATAACATTAAGTTCAAATGATCATCAATAACCTTATAGAACCCTCACTCGAGAGTGGCAGCTAATCTTAACCGTATCTCAAACATAAAGAGCTAGTTAGGCTAGAGTCGATGCAAAATGGTCCGACAAATCACCATAAGCAAATGACTCTTTAATGGTAAGTAGAAAGTGCACTATATGGAATTATGAATGATTGGTCATGTGATGGTCATACGAGTAGATCCTACATATTATTGGACTTTGTCCTATATAAACCTAAAATTTTATTTATTGACTAAGAACATTCAAGCCCCAATAGCGATAATCTCAGAGTCACTATCCCCTTGGCAATGCGTAAACTCTCAACCCTGTCTAGTATGGACAACTTTGGCCTCTTTTGCTATTTTTGGATGCTTTTTTGCATCTTTTATTTGAACTTTGTTCGACAACTTTTCTCTCTATCTCTGTTTTTTTTAGTAATGCCCTAAAAATATAATTAAATCTATGCTCGTGAAAAGATGGACTTTTGGCGGGGCGCCACCACTCAATTTATTTTCATAAAAACGAGTGGTGTGCTGGATTTTAAGTGTACCCAATTCTCACCACCTCAACGTAAAAAAACAACGGTAATTCTTCCTATATCATATTGAATTTTAGCTTCGCCACTTCCCCCCTTAGATGAGAAACCAATAAGTTTATGAATTTGTTACGTTACAAGTAAAAATACTAAAGGGAAACTTTTCAGGATTAGTTGGGCCAACCGACACATCCTAAATTAGATACACAACTTTTCTTATTCATTTTATATACTTATGAAGGTTTCGTCCTCGAAACCAGTTTATATATAAAAGATATAAGTTTTTACCTTACTAATCATTCAACTTGTTTGCAACTGATAACTTTTAAAACTTACGGCTTTAAGCAAAATCCTTTACTAGACTTCTCCTTAAAACTTGTAAACATTTAAAGTAACAAAAACACATACCTTTTGTCGTGTGTTTTGACTTCAACTCATCATTAATGATCCTCTAATGGGTGCCACCACACCTTTATCAAAATTTTTCTTTCACCGCTTATACTTTACTCTAGCAACAATGTCTTGTTCACGAAAACCTGTTCCCGCCCAACATCGATCTCAATTCTTATGTAAAATGTCAATCCTGTTACATACTTGACAATTATGTATAAAGACATGTTCTCTTTATACGTAATTTAATACCATATGTTTTCATACTAATCATGCAACAAAGTTTTAAGGAATCTCATCATGCGATTAAATTTTCAGTTCTTGTCAACTAATATATTAAGAAAACACGAATAGATTGTCAAAAACACTAGGTAATACTATTATTTTCTGTTTAATGTAGAAAAATTTGAAAACAATGGACATTTTAAAACACTTTTATTTTTTTATTTAATTTTTTCTTTTAAACATGTCTTTAATTTTATTTTTGTTATTTATTTAACATTTAATATATCAATTCCCTATCCCCACAGTTAAATTTCACATTGTTCTCAATGTGAGACAAGAAAAAGACAAAAATAAAATAATAAAGAAAAATGGAACAGACTTCCCTGGTAAATAGCAGCGACCGTGTGTCATGAGTCATGTTCCATGCCCATCAATACGATATCGTCACGTCCAATAATGAAGCAATTTGCATCCCCACACTTGCTTCAAACCCCTGCTCATAGACCATCTAATAGCCAACCACAGAATAACTTGCAATAGAGAAAACACCTGAAATTGCAACAAAATAAAACGGGGTTGCCTCCCGGGAAGCGCTAAGTTTACAAAATAGTCTTCAGCAAGACTTGTTCCAGAAACCTCAATCAGGAGGCTTCTCCTTTATCCTCTTCCCATCAATACTCCTTAAAACTTTCCTCTTACAAATGGAAGAGAAGTAACCAACTGCAAAACTCATGTGGTCCTGGAAATCCGAATTCAGCTCGAACCACCAATTCTTGAATTCCCACGAAATTGATTTAGTAAAATGAGGTGGGGAATTCAAACTCGTCATCAAACCATGATCCTAGAGCCCAGATATCCTCCTTCTAATTCTTTTAGCCAACTTTTTAAATCTCGACACGTCCCAAATGGAGATTGAGTACGGTTTATGTTTTGGTTTTTCACATTCAAAGTGCAATGGCGGAAAGACTGATTCACCAACCACCTCATGGCTCTCCTCACAAGGCTCATTCTTGATCCCAACACTTGGCTCGTTATACAATAGATCGTCAAGCAACTTTAAATCGCCAAGTGGGTCAAAATCTCCTTCATCTGTCATGGTAAAATCCATCAACTCTTCAACAAACTCACCCCTAAACTCGTCCTCCCAAGAGGGAACATACTCCACCTCTATTTGCTCCTCTGTTCTAGTATCCTCAATCTCACTTAGGGGATCAATAAGCGTTTGAATAAGAGGTGAACGTGGAACATATACTGAATCATTCTCAATAGCAAATAACACATCGTCCATTATTGATTCCAATTCTGGGGTTGGCTCAAATATATTTCTCGATAAGTCTTTATACCCTTAGAAGTTCCCCATTTGATCATATACAAAACGGTATGGAGGCTCTACATAGAGTGATTCCCAATGAGCTTTTTGTGCCTCGATTTCTATCTTCATTTTCTCTTAAGCATCATGTACCCAATGGTTTCCGCCATATACTTTGCACCATGGTTCTCCAACTTGTAGTCTGAACATCTTCGCTGTAAAGAACATTCAAAAGAAAAGGAGAACGGGCACCAGTTAAAAATAGATAAAATAATTAAGAATAACAATAATAATAATAAAAATAAAACTAAACTTAAACTACACTAAACTAAAATAAACTTAACTAAACTAAACTAATTAAAATAACTAATTTAATCTAAAAATAAACACAAAATACAATAGGCAAGTCCCCAACTCGAGTCGTTCTCAATACGCCTCAAACCGTGTCCCCGACAACGGCGTCAAAAACTTGATGTGTACCGGTCGCGCATAGCAAAGATGAGGAAAGCCTGGATATCGAACTCGAAGACACGTGAAAAGGCTAAGATAAATAACCCTAATCTAAGTCCTGCCTAAATAATATAATTATTTAAACCAACTAAACTTAACTAATTTAACTTAACTGATTACAAAAGGTTTGAATGATTAAAACCCAAAAACGAACTCACAAACGTTAAAATAGTCAAAACCGACAACCGAAGGATAAAAGATAGAACCATAAGCTTGTCCTCCTTGGTTTCTCCTCTAGAGCAGGTGTGGTGTATGGAAATATTATGTTAAATTCGTTCATAGAGTATTAGCCCTATATATATATATATAGGGGATGGATCTTGCGAGAAGTGATAGTACAGTGAGAAGTGCGAGAAGTGAAGGTATAACTCCATTAATATCTAATTTCACTCCCTTTCATATGATTTTACATACATATATGTAGGTTGGTTATATTTATGTCTTAATTACACATTCAAACCTACCTACAAACATATAAATGTACCGAGCCACATTCAAACCTATGTACCTACACACATACATATGCACCTACACAACGCACCTACACATAAAAAAAGGGAGTGAAATTATGTCACACCCTCAAAATCCACTAACGGAGTTTTACCATCAGAGGGTGTGAACTAACAGGATCGGAATCATCAGTTATAATCAAACCATAAAATAAAGTTTCAAAACCATGAAAACGTTTACGAGTAATTAAATGCGGAAGCTTAAAAACCTTTAATCAAAAGTTGCGTCACGCAGGACGACTTAAAACCAATGGTAACCGTTAAAAATAAGTTTGCATAACAAAAGCGTTTTCAATCAATGCATGTTCCTAAACCGCGCGCCCGCCTCGGCTACCTGAGAATAACATACTAAAAGTGTCAACACAAGGTTGGTGAGTTCACAAGTTAAAATAAAAATAAAGCGATTGGCGTTTGCGTTCAGCGTGTTGCGTTAAGCATTTTGCATTACAGCGTTTTGCGTTACAGCGTTTTGCGTTACAGCGTTTTGCGTTACCAGATAGTGTTATGTCAATTATATATCTATAGGTAGCTAGCCTATAAAGCAAGTATTACTAAGTGTTCGACACCGAAGCTGACTGTTTATCAATTTTCCTTGCCACCAGGTCATCCAGACCATGGTATGTGTTTAGCCAAGATTACACCCGCTCGACATCCAGTCGAGTTTAGCGTTGGGTGGGGTTTGTCAAACCCAGTAGTACTACTCAACAGTGACTCGCTATTATCCAAATATTAACCGGTTAGATGTTATGAAGGACTTTTGTTATTGCGTTTGTGCCACTTAGTCTTTACAAGTGATATATAATCTATATTAACAAAATCTTAAATGCGTTTTCGGAGTATGTTATCTCCCCCAAGTGAAAAGCGTTTAAAAACAATTTAAAAGGGGAAAGTGAAACTCACTGTTTGCGAAGAAATTCCCAAACTAAATCACCAAGATGCGCGTCACAGAAAAACTCTCTCTAGCGTTCTAAAACAACAAAGAGATTTTTCTAAGTGTCAAAATATTATCGAGTCTCTAGACCCGGCACATAATACCTATGCACATAACATGTTTCGTGTTTCGTTTGTGAATCGTGTGTGACTTTAACAAGTGTATTTGTGATACATTACATGTGCAAGCAATCATATACGTGTCATGCATTCATAAAGTACATCACTAGCAATTAATCCCCGTAAGGGCAATTTGGTCAACTCACAACAATTAACTAACAACTATTCCCCACGAGGGCAATTTGGTCAAATCATTACAATCAATTAGCTATTATTCCCCGCAAGGGTAATTTGGTCAAAACATAACAATTATGCAGCAAGTATCATGTTTCATGCATTTTCACCCAACTCAGCAGCTAGTTTCACCGAGACAGAATTTCTACTTGAAAGATTGTACTATTCCACCGATCATAGCATCTCAATTAATTTACCAAAAATCATCACAGAAGCACATGTGTCTTAGGTTTCCAAAATATATTTTATTATATTTTTATTCCACATAGTTTTCTCACAATCATCAAATCATTACAGTAAACTCACAACAGTCAAATTCATGCGCGACAGAATGTTATTTGCAATTTCCGTTAAACGAAAAATCCAATAAATGCAAGACCACTTGGGTTAGGTTCCTAACTCAATGAGTCAACTTCAAGAAGTGGAACCAACCCAATTGGTCTCGTAGTTCGTGAGATATAACATTTACAACACAACCTAACAGCAGGTCTAACAGTTCAGCTTTGCACAACGTTTTTGTAAAATCATAAAAGTTAACTTCTACTTGTCCAAAATTTCAAGTTTATATTCTTTAGAAACTAGACTCAACCTAGTTTACTTTAGTACCAATAATCTCAACCAATTTTCATATTTACACTTCGTTACAGTCACTTAAACATCAATAACACATTCTGTCCAGAAACTGTTTATATCCAAACTCAACATATTAACAATCTATGAACTATCATGCATTCATATAACACTCTAGACTCCATAAACACCATCCATGCACATCAATTACACATTACATACATGATTAGGTTTTGTGTTTGAACTCAAATCAAGGACACAACAATCAACATGTAACAAGATCCAATCTAGTTATCAAATCATTACCCAATCAACAACAATCATATTAACTATACATACATGAAATCGGTCAAGCTAGGGTTTTCAATTAACCCAACAAACATCAAAATCAAGTAACAAGGATGTATAGGGTAATCAATTATACCTTCCTAACACCTAGTTCTTCAATCAAGGGCTTGATTTGATGGTTGAATGTGTGTGTGAAGGCGACGGCAGCAAGGGTTCACAAGAGAGGGGGGGCCGATCGGAATTGGTGTGGGATGGAAAAGAATAGTTAGGGTTTGGTTAATGATGTATTTATAAACATAACATGTTACATTCAAGTCCCTCCACTTCTAAGTATTACTTTTCTAGCCTAACTAACTTGTTTACATCTTGAGTTAACGTTTATAACCATGTTATCACCTAACACATAAGTCTAACACATAATTATCACATAATTATTGTTTTGACGTTTTTCGTTTATTCATCAATCGTTTGCGTCAATTCGTTTGCGTTTCGGTGCAAACCCCGAAAGACTACACATGTAGTAAGTGTTAAGCGTCATTTAAACCCTAGTTTAAATGTAATGAGGTGTGCGTTATAGATTCAGTGATCTTAAGTTTGAATTGACGGAGTTGAGTTAACGGAGTTAACCTGAAATTGACGATTGTCACATCATTCCCATGTTAAAGAATTTTCGTCCCGAAAATTTGAGTCAAGTCGTGATGAGCGTCTGAGAAAGTAAGAAGAATTTTCAGTTTGTCATAAATTAGGGATTAATGGAGTTATACCTTCACTTCTCGCTTTAAAAAAACTTCTGAAATGATCCAATACCTATATATATATGTGTGTGTGTGTGTGTGTGTGTTTAAACACCTTCTTCCTAATATAAAATAGGGTAAAACAAGCTCACAATGCCCACTAGAAGACAAAATAGACGGGGTAGCTGATTCCTGAACATTCTTAGTAGCCTTTGGGACATGTGGGACGTCTCAAAGCGTAGGCATGGATGCCTCATTTGGTCGTGTAGCGCGGCCATGTCCTGGGTGCTCGTTTCTTCGTTTTCTGACTCGTTTATCTTCAAACGCGCATACCGGCTTCATCCGAGTCCCGTTTGAGCTGATTCTTTCTTCATTAAACTCGTTTTTTCAGTCTCTTCAACATGGGACCTATCATATACACAAACATTTAATTTCATCCAAGAACAAGTTATATTCATTATCGGTTTCTGCACAAAACAACATTAAAACAGAATAAAACGCTATGTGTTTTGCAACACATCAGAGAGATAGGTTGATAGCAGGTATAAATAAACTTAGTATGATTTTCATTGCATCAATGATATGATAAAGGTTCAATTAGGCATAAAGCTTGGACAGACATCACTCATGGACCTGTGATGCCTCATATCTCTTCTCAAAGCTTATTTGGCTTTTCCCTAGATCACCCCAATTTGACTTCAACCCCCTAGTACTAGATCAAAAGATTTTCTTTAAACAAACAAAACTTTTTAAGCTTTAAGGTTGAACGTTGAACTTACAAGCCATCCGGACTTACATGCCTTACATTCAGAGTGTTTAGGACTTATTTGAATGTCCCACCCTTGTAGTTCTAGTTTGACCCTTTGAGCTTTTGAAAGAAAACGAACTTTAATAACACAAATGATATATATATAAATATACATCTTTTCGGCATCAAATATTCTCTAAAAACTGCAATTTCTATCCAATAACATAGCATAAAAGACTACTTATCATAATAAAACATAATTTCAGGTGAAACCAAGCCTCAACCGAAGAAACAAGTAAAAAGACGAAGAAAAACAGAAGAAAACACAAGAAAACAAAGAAACACGCCCCCATGCTTCTGACACAAGAAAAGACAAAATCTGGAAGCAAAAGCACGGGGCCGTGGACGGGAACACATAAAAGACAAAGAAGAATTTAGCACATGTCACTAAAAATCATGGGGTCGTGCCTACCAACCACGGGGCCGTGGCCACGTCACAGAAAAGACAAAACAAATCTGGCACACGTCATAAAAATGCACGGGGGCGTGCTCATCAAGCACGGGGCCGTGCCTCACTCTCCAGATTGCCTATAAATAGTGGCTCTTGTGCCATTTGAAGAGTGTGTCTTGAAAAGAATTCTATCCGGTTTTCACTTATAAAAACACACACTAACACTCAAATAGAAGATTGAGTGAAGAGTTTGAATGCTTGGAGGTCATCACCATCAACCATCATCATCATCCATCATCATCATCATTAAGAAGGAAGATTCATCTACATTTGGTTAGATTGTTCCAAGTTTAATCATGTATTTGTTATTATCATTCATCTTAATGTTTATCATCATGCTCATTATGAGCTAAACTCCTTTTACCATCTAAAATCTATGAAGAAGCTTTGTTTTACTTGATAATTATATAGAATATGTGGTGTAGTCTAGTAATGTACATGGTTATATTACAATTATCTTTTGATGAGAAATGTTTCACCATCTTAAATCACTAATTCAAAGTTGGTGGTTGTCAATTCTATTGGCAATCGTTCATGATCGATTCATGTTCTTGAAAGATAGAAATACTTTGATACATTATCGAAATACAAATCCTTATATTGTACTTAGAAATGATGAGATATAAGTTATGATGTATTTCTCTAAGTGTTGGTAATCTGAAAATGGCTTTGCTTAGGATATCATGCTAGTTAAAGAAATCATATGTTAATGGAATGTGTAATTATAACCTACATAAATCAACCAAGGGGAGGTTGTGTGACTAAACTACAACCACCCGAAGTTGTTAGAATTGGTATTTGAGAAATCGAAGTCAATCCTAATCTTTCTACTTTACGAAACTACTTGCCAACTTAAATTGACATCATTGAGATGGCATGACATTAGGAAAGGGTGGACTTTAAAATGCGCATGCTATCTCCTTAGTGCCAAAGATGCTCACTTAATGTTTAAGGAGCTATCTATCATATATTATTATGGCAAGTTTACCACATGTTCAAATATTATTTATCAATGCTAAAATGAAGTGGATTCTTGATCTTAGATGGTAACCTTCGCATAATTGAACAACTCGTTTAGAATCTCTTTTCTTGGTCACCTATATATTATATATATTAGTATTTATATTTATAAGAAGTTTGAAGAAAATCAACCCCAAAATGATTAAAACCTCCTATTAAAGTAAAACAATGATTCATTATTAGAAACATTTGTGTCCACGGATCGATACTTGGTTCTTACCAATACTCTTCTACATATACGATAGGTACACTTGCCTATTTGTGTGTGTTTAGTCTTTGTAGAAATCACTTTTATAAATTTAAAACACGATCTTGTGTAAAAGCTAAATATCAAATCATCCCATCCCTTTATATTTTACGCCATGCGCAGCACATATCAAGTTTTTGGCGCCGTTGCCGGGGATACACGGTACGTTTCTAAGAACAATCCAAGTTTTAATTTAATCATTGTCTATAATTGTACAAATTTTTTAACTTCTATTTTATTTTATCTTTATTTTTTTCTAAATACTAAAATACATAATTTTACGGCTAGCCTACCTACTTTTTACCTTTAGTTACCTTACTTTACTCTAGCTTAATTAACTTAGACCTTAGTATAAATTAAAATAGCTTAGCCTAACTCGTAGTTTAACTTAGACTAACCTTTAGATTAACTTTAGCTAACTTTTTCTTTAGTTTTATTTTGATTTAGCCTCATGTATGTCCTCTACTTTTGAGCCCGAGCTTGTTTCTCCAATTTCTGAACCGGAACGACTCTTTCGTCGACGAACTCGTAAACGGACAGCAGAAACCGCCGAAGCAATCAAAGACGAATCTGTAGATGCCACCACATCAAGAGAAAATCAAACCGAAGAAATGATGGCGGCCCAGAACAATGAGCCGAACATGAGCTAGTATGCCAAGCCATCTCTCGAAGGCTATGGCAATGGAGTGGCTCCACCCGAAATTACCGAAAATTTCGAAATCAAATCTAGCACCATTCATATGGTGGAAAATTCAGTTCAATTTCATGGTCTCCTCGACGAAGACCCTCTTTCTCACATATCTCGATTCCTACGAATCTGCGGAACCTTTAAAATTCAAAACTGTTCGGACGATCAAATCAAACTCAAACTCTTTCCTTTCTCTCTAAGGGGTCAAGCCTTAGAATGGATAGAGTCCCTTTTCCTCTGGTTCCATCACTACTTGGGATCAGATGGTTGAACAGTTTCTCCTCAAATATTTTCCGCCCGATAAAACTGCCAAATTTCAAGCCAGCATTACCGGATTCCGGACCGATGATGATGAGTCGTTACATGCAGCATGGGAAAGATACAAAAGTCTTCTGAGAAGATGCCCACATCATGGATTGAGCGTATGGTTACAAGTACAAACTTTCTTTGACGCACAATCCAGACAAAACAAATAAGCCATCGATCAAATAGCTGGTGGAGACCTGGGATCCAAATCACCTAACGAAGCATTTGAAGTCCTGGAGAAAGCCGCAAAGAAGAGTTTCGCTTACAACCCACCAAGATCTACAGCTACCCATAAAGGAATACACCACGTCGATTCCAACACTCTTGTCACGGTACAGCTTGAAGCCCTTTCTAAAACATTCGAACAACTCCAAGCCTAGCTATCAAAAACTAGACTCACCTGTGACACTTGTGGAGGAAATCATAAAGAAAATGACTGTAAACAAGTCATTATGGCCATGGAAGAAGTCGATTTCATCGCACGTCAGAATAACGCTTTCAGTAACAACTACAATCCAGGATGGAGAAACCACCCGAATTTCAGCTGGAAAGACAGAGGTAACGCTCAACCCTTACCAGGATTCGAAAAAAGACCAAGAATCAACCCTTCCAGCCTAAACCTCAATTTCAAGATCAAAGTTCTAGTAGCCATCAAAACCCAAGCTACTCAAAGATCGAAGAAATGCTAATCCAACTAATGACGACAACAAATGAAGCTGAGAAGAAGGCCGACTCAAGAGCTGTTGATATTAGCGGAGTATTGTTAAAACATGAAGCTGACCTACAAAGTCAACAAGCATCATTGCGGTATCTAGAATCTCAGATCGAACAGATTGCCCAACAATTGTTAGAAAGACCACATGGCGCTCTTCCAAGCAACACTATAACAAACCCAAATACAGCAGCCAACGCTGTTACATTAAGAAGTGGCACAACCACTCTTGCCTTACCAACTTCAGAACTAGTTACGGAAATGGAATCCCCTGATAAAACGCAGGAAAGACTGATCCCAACAGGCACCGTACAACCTAAGGAACCAGTCCGAACTTATGTTCCACCTATTCCATACCCTGGACGGCTGAAACAGGAGAGATTGGAAGCTCAGTACGGGAAGTTTTTAGAACTCTTCAAACAACTCCACATCAACATCCCTTTCGTCGAAGCCATTCTTCAAATGCCGACATATGCAAAGTTTCTCAAAGAAGTACTGACCAACAAAAGGAAGCTGGAGGAGCTCTCGCACGTCACCTTGAGTAAAGAATGCTCAGCTGTCCTCCAAAGCAAGCTGCCACCGAAAATGACCGATCCAGGGAGCTTTACTATCCCTTGTCTCATAGGAAATTTGTCTGTTAGCAATGCCCTGGCTGACCTAGGAGCTAGTATTAACTTAATGCCTTATACGGTTTTGCAAAACTAGGGATAGGAGAACCATAGCCTACCCGCATGAGCATTCATTTAGCAGGCCGATCTGTCAAATACCCTCGGGGCATTGTTGAAAACATGCTTGTCAAAATTGATAATTTTGTTTTCCCAGTAGATTTTGTGATTCTAGACATGGAGGAAGACAAAAGTGTACCTCTGATTTTAGGAAGACCCTTCTTAGCCACTGCAAAGGCTATTATTGATGTTTGCACCGGAAAACTCACTCTCAGGGTCAACGACGAGGCAATCACTTTTGACATAGGAAAATCTATGCAATATCCGCAACATCACGATGACGCATTATATTGTATCGACATCATCAATTCTATCGTGAGTTGCTATGTGCGAGATTCCTCCATCACTAGCAGGATGGAAACACAAATCTTAACCGAAACCATCACCAAACCTATCTTAGATAACGAAAATCTCAATGCTATCAGCAACAATCAAGAAACATCAGAAATAGTATGTGAGATCACCGAGAACAATGAAAAATCAAAACCATCAATCGAAGAACCACCAGCCTTAGAGTTAAAAGAACTACCAAAACATCTCGAATACGCCTTCCTAGAAAAAGATTCTCAACTCCTAGTAATTATTTCATCTCACCTTTCCAAAGAAGAGAAATACGAACTTCTTAAGGTTCTCAAAAACCATAAGAAGGCCATCGCATGGAAGATCATGGATATCAAGGGCATCAGTTCCTCCTTTTGTACTCACAAAATCCTCATGGAAGAAGAATACAAACCCGTGGTCCAACATCAAAGACGTCTCAATCCCAACACGCAAGATGTGGTGAAGAAGGAAGTAATCAAACTGCTTGATGCCGTATTAATCTACCCGATCTCGGATTCACCATGGGTTAGTCCCGTTCAAGTAGTACCCAAGAAGGGAGGAATGACAGTTGTAATGAATGAGAAGAACGAGCTAATACCAGTGAGGACCATCACAGGCTGGCGAGTTTGCATTGACTACCGGAAGCTTAATGATGCCACAAGAAAAGATCATTTTCCGCTTCCTTTTATCGATCAAATACTTGAGCGATTATCGGGAAAAATGTTCTACTGTTTTCTTGATGGATTCTCCGGATACTTTCAAATTCCCATCGCTCCTGAAGATAAAGAAAAAACCACTTTCAATTGTCCATACGGAACCTTCGCCTACCGAAGAATGCCATTTGGATTATGTAATGCTCCAGCCACCTTCCAACGTTGCATGGTGGCTATCTTTCATGAAATGATCGAGCACTCTATGGAAGTTTTCATGGAAGACTTCTCAGTCTTTGGAGACTCCTTCGATCATTGTCTGAAAAACCTAGACAAAATGTTGACTAGGTGTGAGGAAGTGAATTTAGTACTCAACTGGGAAAAATGCCACTTTATGGTCAAAGAATGCATCGTTCTAGGTCATAAGATATCCCAAGAAGGACTAGAAGTTGATAGAGCAAAAATAGAAACCATATCCAAACTTCCACCACCAACTTCAGTTAGAGCCATTAGAAGTTTTCTAGGTCACGCAGGATTTTACCGTCGCTTCATAAAAGACTTTTCCAAAATTGCTAGACCTATGACCAAACTTCTGGAGAAAGACGCACCGTTTGTCTTCTCCAAAGAATGTGTTGAATCATTCAACATATTAAAAGATAAACTCGTCAATGCACCAATCATGACTACACCCGATTGGACCCTTCCATTCGAAATCATGTGCGATGCAAGCGACTTTGCAGTTGAAGCCGTACTCGGGCAACGCAAAGAAAAACATTTTCACCCAATTTACTATGCTAGTAAAACTCTTAATGATGCACAAGAAAATTAAACCACAACAGAAAAAGAGTTACTAGCAGTAGTCTTTGCCTTTGAGAAATTTAGATCATACCTCGTTCTTTCCAAAACTATAGTTTACACCGACCATGCCACCATACGTTACCTCTTCAACAAGCAGGATGCCAAACCCAGACTTATCAGATGGATTCTACTACTCCAAGAATTCGACACAGAAGTCAAAGACAAAAAAGGAGCAGAAAATGTAGCCGCAAACCATCTCTCACATTTAGAATGCCCAGATTCAGAGGAACTTCACAAAGAAATTATCAATGATAATTTTCCACACGAAATTCTCATGCATATCCAAGCATTCATGCAGGAAAAGGATGAAAGTCCTTGTTTTGCCGACTTCGCAAACTATCTGGCTTGTAGAATCCTAAGAAAAGGGCTAACTCATCAACAACGGAAGAAATTCTTCTCCGACCTTAAGTTCTACTTCTGGGAAGATCCATACTTGTTTAGGATAGGGGCCGATCAGGTTGTTCGTAGGTGTGTAGCGGGAAAGGAGGCTTTAGATATTTTCATTTAAAAAATATTTTACGCTTTTAAAAAAGCTCTTAACTGAATAATAATATCACTTCCCATTATGTGTTATAGAAGACAATTTTAAACTCAGTCGCCCCAGTCACTTTTAGTTTTCAGGTAAATGGCTATCCAGTATGTCTACAGGTAGATAACAGGACCAAACATATATAAAAATACATGTCCCTCGAACTTTGAGTAACCGACATAATTTTAAGTGAAAGAATATAAACAAAACACACCAAAATTGCCCCAGTTACTTTCAGTTTTCAGGTGAATGGCTATCCCGTATGTATACAAGTAGATGACAGGACAAAACATATACAAGTATATGTCCCTCAAACCTATGTAACCGACATAATTTTAAGAGAAAGTGTAGTTTTTTTATTTTATTTTTTAAATAACACACACACACTCTTTTTGAATTTTTTTAATTTTCTCCCCTCTAAATTTGTGCAAAAATTTTAACAAAGAGAATGAAAACATTTATGTACAAATTTAACCTCAAAAAGACTCATTCATCGAAACGAAGCAGTTTAAGAAACCCCACAAGCACATTAAATTTGGCTGTTCCGACCGTTTTGCAAAAAGTCTGCCACATTATTATCAGTGTGAACTTGCTCAACATGAATCAATTTACGTTCGTAACATTCACGAATAAAATAAATTTTAACGTTAATGTGCTTGGTTTTTGAATGCTGAACAGAATTTTTAACAATAGCAATAGCAGCATCATTATCACAAAAAATTAGAGTATCAAGAAATTCCAAACGGTAATCTAGCAATTGATGTCGCATCCAGATAACCTGTGAACATAATGCTGATGCAACAACATACTCATCCTCGGCAGTGGATGTGGACACCGTTAGTTGTTTCTTGCACTGCCATGAAATGAGTCGATCACCCAAGAATTGACATCCATCAGGCATAGATTTCCTGTCAATAACATCTCCACCATATTTGCTATTAGCAAAAGCATATAAATCAAATCTGAGTTTTTGGGATACCAAAGACCCAGCATCGGTTGCCCTTTCAGATTTCTAAAAATACGTTTAACAGCAATTAAATGAGAAAGCTTAGGATTAGCCTGGAAATGGGCGCATTGACAGACAGCAAACATGATGTCAAGGCGGCTGGTGGTGAGATACATCAAGGATCCGATCATTGACCAATAGTATGTTTTATCTACGGGATTCCCTTCAGGATTGGATGAAAGGAGAGGTCTTTCCGCCATAGGAGTTGCCGCCCTCTTAGAATCTTGAAACTCAAACTTGGTAAGCATGTCCTCGACATATTTTCCTTGATGCAGCAGAATTCCCGTCGAACTTTGACGGACCTGTAATCCCATAAAGGTTTTCATCTCCCCCAACGAACTCATTCCAAATCTCTTCTTCATAACTTCTTCAAATTTAGAACGTAGTGCTGTACTGGTAGACCCGAAGATGATGTCATCTACATAAATCTGAAACAATATTAGATCTTTCCCAACATTTTTGAGGAACAGTGGCTGATCGATGGTTCCTCTCTTGTACCCATACCCCAGTAGGTGAGCCGTCAAAGTTGCAAACCATGCCCGAGGCGCTTGGTGAAGACCATAAAGGGATTTTTCTAGCTTGTAAACATGAGTTGGATGATTTGAATCGATGAAACCTGGTGGCTAATCCACATAAATCCCCTCCTTGACTTCTCCATACAAGAACGTTGTCTTGGCATCCATCTGGTAAACCGTGAATCCCATGTAAGAAGCAAATGCCAGAAAAATTCGAATGGCCTCAAGTCGAGCCACAAGAGCATACACTTTAGTGTAGTCTAAACCTTCAACCTGATGAAAACCACGAACAAAGAGCCGCGCTTTGTTTCGAACAATAACACCGGTATCATCTTGCTTGTTCTGGAAAACCCATCTCGTATCTAACACTTTCTTTCCAACGGGCAGCTCAACCAATCTCCAAACCTTGAGTTTTATAAAATGATTCAATTCCTCGTGCATGGCTTCCACCCATCTTGGCTCTTGTAGCGCCATTTCAACTAACTTAGGCTCAATCTGAGAGATGAAACAAGAAAATAAACAGTTGTTGATGTGTCATGTCTGACATCTGGATGAAACGCCTATTTCAAGAGGACCATTGACATTTTCAATTGGATGATCTCATTGAATTCTTGTCGGAATTGAATGTCCAGGAACAGAGCTGGTAGAGGGAAAATTTGTTGGATCTTCAAGGATTTCAAAAAGAGGGTTCTTCCATCCAGATGTCGTCGTACTGTGTGAGTACGAAGTACTGGCAATGTATTCATTTGGTATAACATATGGGAATAGAGTGCTTCCAAAGATTTGTCGAATAGCACTTTCCCCCTCAAATGGTGAGGCATCGGCTGCAGGCTCTGGTGAAGACTGAAGACACAATCTTAGTAACACTTTCTTGTTGGCTAGATGACAATGGCTCAGTAGTGTCTAATGATTCCGACGGATCAATACTCAAAACTGGAGACATATGAGAGTCATTAGGAATGTATTCTTCCTCATCAACAGAATTTGCAGCACCAGCACCTGAATTATATGTATCCACAACTGGAAACACATTAAATGGCTTAAATAGTTCATTATAATCAAATAACCAGTCAGGACCGACACGAGCATCAGTCTCATTTTCTTCTGGCCAGCGCACGTCATAAGATTCCACTATCTGCTTTGTTGAATTGTTGTAAACTCTGTAGGCGGTAAGAGCAGCATATCTAACAAAGTAACAAACATCAGCTTTGGCTCCAAACTTTGGAGTTGTTTCAAGATTCAGCAAAGTACATGGACATCCAAAAGCTCGAAAGTGCGCAACTGTGGGCTTGTGACCGTAAACAATCTGATAAGGAGTCTTCATCTGAGACTTGTTGAACAACACTTTATTTGAACATAACAGGTCGTGTTAAGAGCTTCAGCCCAGAAGAACAAAGGTAGCTTTGAATCACACAACATAGTTCTTGCCTCCTCGATAAGAGTTCTGTTCCTTCTCTCAGTAACTCCATTTTGTTGCGGTGTGCGAGCTGAGCTATACTGTCGAAGCACCCCTTTTTGGCACGAAAGAAATTCAGTGTAGAGTTCTTGAATTCCGCACCGTTGTCACATCGAATACCCTGCAGCCTTAGATAGAGTTGATTCTCAATGAGCACCACAAAGCGTTTTATCAATTCTGCAGTCTCACTCTTATTTGACAAGAAAAACACTCAAGTGAAACGTGAGTAGTCATCAGTAATAACTAGACAATAAGAGCTGCGAGAAAGACTCAAAACTTGAACTGGACCAAACAGGTCCATATGCAGCAATTGAAAAACTAATGAAATGGTATTAACAAGTTTTGGATTTTTAGATTTATGATTGTGTTTACCTAAAGCACAAGCCGTTTTTAGCAAGACGGTTTAGATTTTTAACGTTTTCATGACCAATATGATGATGCCAAAGCATGGTGTTTGTGCATAATGTCAGTAGTTCAGTATTTAGTGTTTTGTATGTGTCTGTAATCGTGTTAGATTGTTTGTTTTGGTTTTAGATATAATGTCACACAAGTTCGCCTGGGATGTAGGCGAACTTGTTGACAAGCGAAGTTGTGACAACTTCGCCTAACATGTTAGGCGAAGTTGTCGAGGATTATATAACCTCAGCTTCGGCTTGTTTTGTTTAGGGTTTGGGGGGAGAATGTGTAAGTGATATTGAGATCACGTGTTGAAGTGTTGCAATACAAACGTGTTTATTAGGATTGTAACGTGTGTTTGTGTATCGTCTCAACGTATTATATATCTTACGCTCGTATCGTATTACGTGGGGATTCCGCACCCTAGTGCTACGAGATATTCCTGTGTAGATCCGGCTGGGAACCTACAATTGGTGTCAGAGCGTTTGCTCGTGATTGTGTGGTTCGAAACTATCACACGGGTGTTAAGATTGTTCCGTTTAACTATTCGCGGAACGAGTTTACGTTGAAATACCTAGTTTTTGTGTCTTGCCCATCTCCCACCTTCGCATACCTCGCAATACGTTCAATCAAAACCTGCAGAAACTCGTGTTCATCAGGCGAAGTTGCCGTCATCGTTTGTAGGGTTTAAGCGAACTTTTAAGGTTTAGGCGAAGTTACAAAGAAGGCGAAGTTACAGAGAAAGCGAAGTTAAGGTTCAGCGAAGTTAAGGTTCAGCGAAGTTAAGTACAGCGAATTTTGGAAGCAAGCGAAGTTAAGCTCAAGCGAAGTTAAGCACAACTTCGCCATCTGATCACTGTTCAAAAAAAATTATATACTTTCTTTGTATTTCGAGTCGTATTTCTTTCAACTATGACTTCAATAAACATTACTGAACTGGTAAAAATGGAGGTTGAAGCCGGTTCAGCAACCAAAGCTCCAAAAATGCTTAAGGGTACCGATTTCGTTGCATGGAAAGATCGGTTTGAACAGTATGTGAAGTATCAAGACACTAAGATGTGAGTTTGCATTCAAGATGGATACATTCCACCAACATCCTTGTTCGAAGGTCGTGATCAAATTAAGAAGTACAGTAAGATGGAAGAGGAGGAAAAAAAAATGTATGAGGCAGAAAGTAAAGCTCATGCAGCAATAACAATGGCTCTTCCACAAAAGATTCTTCATACCTTCAAGAAGTACAAAACTACTAGAGAGCTATGGGAAGCCCTAGAAAATAGATATGAAGGTAATGTGGGGATACGTGCTTCCAAGACAAAGCTACTAAAAACCCAATTCTCTGTATTCAAGTATTTGAAAAATGAATCACTTGACGATATCATCACCAGATATTATCACTTGATGACCGAACTTAGTAATTACTCCATTGAATACAAGGAAGAAGAGATAGTAGAGAAACTCCTTGATGCTCTTCCACCGAAATGGGAAATGTACACGGTTTTGATGCGAGAGGATAAAGACTTTGCCAATATTGATTTGGAAACAGCAGTGAATAAGTTACGAAATTTTGAACTTAACATGGTTCGGAAAGAGACACCAACTGATCAGGTTCAGGATCCGGGAATGTATGGTGCGAAAGTCACTCCAAGTTCAAGTTCAAAATCAGAATCCTCTGCCTACTACTCAAAGGGAGAATCAAACTCAAACTCAACTCGTGACGGTCATGTGATTCTCAATATGGATGGCGACGTATGTTTCGTAGCTGGAGGCAGTAATCCTTCAAAACCTCAAGCCACAACTGGAAATTTCTCGTCAAATGTTCCGAGTTACAACTACTCACAGATGCCCATGAGTGTTAAATCAGCTGAACAGCAGGTTGCTCTCTATGCATCGTTCATTGCATCTTATGAGAACTACATCAAAGATAAAATAGTCGACCCTGCAACGTTGGATGAAGACTATGATCAGATCGATGCTGATGATTTAGAAGAGATGGACCTACAGTGGCAGATGGCTATGATAGTAAGAAGGGTAAAGAGATTCATGAAGAAAACGGGCAGAAAGTTCGTTGGGGAAAGACCAGGGTTTGATAAATCAAAGGTACGATGTTACAACTGTCAACAAAATGGTCATTTTGCTAAGGAGTGAACATATGAGAGAGTAGAACGAAGTCAGAACAGGCCTGCACAACAGAATGGGGGTGGTAGTGAGAATAGGGCTATGGTATCTAGACAGAATGGTGGATACAACTGGAATATACAGGTTGAGGAAGTGTTTGAACAGGCAAATTTGGTAAACATCGAAACTGGAGGAAGTGAGAGGGAGACGGGAGAAAATCAAGCATATATGGCAGAAGTGAACGATCAGCTCTCTGAGGTAAGTTCTGAACTTCATTGTATACAATGTGAAAATCTGTCTAAACAATTGAAAACAGTAACTGATCAGTTTATTAGTTTGGATGCACAATTTAAAACGTTAAAAGAAGATCATCACTACACTAAAACTAGGGAAAACAGTTACTCGGTAAAAATAAAAGCTAGTGAAAGGGATATCAGAAGTCTTAAAGCCAGTCTAGCTGATAAAATACAAGTAATTGATCTTAGTTATGAAGTGCTAGAAGAAAAAATCAAACTAATTGTTGAAAGAGATAAACAGATAGCTGATTACCAGGTAAAAGTGGTGGAACTAAACAGAAAAATTGAACAATTTAGAAATTCATCAGCTATGCTAGATCACATCATAAGTGTTCAACGTTCCCCGGTTAACAAAGGGGGAATTGGATTTTCTGAAGTTCCACCACCGTATAACAATAACTATACCTATAATCCTAGTAATCAGAAATCAGCTGATGTTGAGATTAGTCAGACAGTTCCAGTCAAAATTTCGACTAAAGAACCTGAAGTTAATAAGAGCGAAACGACTAAGCCAATTTCCACTGTTGAGGTTTCTGTTCCTAGCTCTGTCTCATCAAATTTGGACAAGTCATCCGGATCGGGTGAGATAAAAGAAGAGGTAGTGTTACTAAAACGTGGGGAGGAATATAAGCCTGATGAAAAGAATTCTTCCCTAAACCCGTTCGTCCCACTATATGTAAGACAAACGGGTAGTAATGCAACCTCGACATCTGCAACAACTGTTGAGACGAAAGTTGAACACAGAAGTTGTTTCAGATGCAATCAAATAGGACACCTTATTGCTGATTGTCCTCTAAACCAGAGAATATTTAGAGGTATGAGGCCTTCAAAAACTGAGAATAAAAGGAATTTTAATTATCATGCGGGTAAGATTGCGAACTCATCAAATTTCAGATATTGGACTAATCCAAGATTTCAAAGAAATCGGTCTCATTTTTCCCCAGTTAACTACCAAACCAACAATTATAATTCAGTTAATTCACTAAGGTTTGGTTGGCCTCATAGTCAATCCTCGAAAAGGTTTCCTTTCAGAACTTACAGAAATCATCCTCAAACTGACTTTGGGCAACCAAAGTACAGGATGCCGGTCAACAAATTTAACCGACCCAAGACCAGTAGGTCTTGGGTCCCCAGATTTTAATCTTTTTCTTTAATTGTGCAGGAACAGTCGAACAGAGCTGTATACAATCTGTGGGTTGTGGACAGTGGATGTTCCCGGCACATGACTGGTAACAAAAATTTGTTACGTGACAGGAAACCTGTTCAAGGAGGAAGGGTTAGTTTCGCTGGAGAGAGTGGAGGTAGAATCACTGGTATGGGAACTGTGACAAATGGAGAAATGAAGTTAGAGAAGGTTGATCAGAAGAAAGATGGGATGTTTATTCATCAACAAAATATGTCCATGATGTACTCAAACGCTTCAAGATGGAAGATAGCACCCCATTTGATACTCCAGTTTGCGTCAACCACAAACTGGGTGCTGATTCTGACAGTGATGAAGACGTGGACCCCACCCAATAT
The DNA here is from genome assembly GCF_021521415.1 of Bidens hawaiensis. NCBI lineage: Eukaryota > Viridiplantae > Streptophyta > Magnoliopsida > Asterales > Asteraceae > Bidens > Bidens hawaiensis. The sequence goes on from NW_027491497.1 coordinate 657,734, forward strand.
CGAGCAATCATAGGTTCTTTAATGTATTTAACTGCATCTAGACCTGATATTATGTTTGCAGTTTGTCTTTGTGCTCGTTTTCAGGCAAGCCCGAATGAATCTCACATGAAGGGAGTGAAGAGAATACTGCGGTATCTCAAAGGCAAGCCTAAGTTGGGATTGTGGTACACGAAAGGGGGAGAACTGGATTTGGTCTCTTACACAGATTCTGACTACGGAGGTTGCAATCAGAACAGGAAGTCAACAACCGGTGGATGTCAGTTTCTGGGAGGAAGATTGGTGTCGTGGCAGTGCAAAAAACAGACCTCGGTAGCCATTTCCACCTGTGAAGAAGAGTACATAGCAGCATCGAACTGCTGCTCCCAGGTTCTTTGGATACAACAGCAATTGCGCGATTACGGTCTGAATTTCACTCAAACTCCTATTTGCATTGATAACACTGCTGCAATCTCAGTAACTAACAATCCCGTCAAACACAGCAAAACTAAACATATTGACATTCGTCATCATTTTATACGGGATTGTGCTGAGAAGAAATTAATTGTGCTTGAAAAGGTTGATTCGTTGGATAATTTCGCCGATCTTTTTACTAAAGAGTTTGACCGATCCCGTTTTTAAAATTTGGTTGAGCTAAATGGGATGATCAATCCAGAGTATCCTTGTTTTTCGTTTTTATTAAAAAAAAAATCACTATCGCTTAGAATTAAGTCGGCTGCTTCAGTTTGAAGAACACATCCTCGGATATGTTTGGTCCTTACTTCTACTAGTAGATTATGAGGATAGCCATTAACCAGATGACTGAAAGTGACCGGGGCGGTTTATGATGGGTTTTTATTCTTTCGCTGAATAATAGTCGTTCATACTAGTTAGAAGGACACATACTTGTATGTGGTCGGTCCAGCTGATCCATTGGATCTTCAGGATAGCCGTTTACCTGAAGACTTTGACTTGATCGGGGCGATAGAATTTAAAATTTTTTAAGGGAGATGATATAATTTTTCAAGTCTATAACTTCGTAAGAAGTTTCAATACAATGTTTAAAAGAAAATTTATCCAACCTTGGAAAGTGATAGAAAAACTAATTTTGTGTGCTTAACTAGTGAAGTTATTAAGCCTAAAAGACTCTAGAACAGCCATTATAAGTTATGGTAGCTTTATATGGTGCGTAAAAGTAGAAGTGATACAAACTAAATCTCCTCGATTTAATGTGGAGAATCATTTTGAGTTGTGCATGTCTCCATATACATCTTTCCGAATGATAGGCAGAAAAGTGATTATCTAGTCATACACGAGCCCATGAGTGTTCTGATTCCCGAGAAGATAGTGTCAAGTACCTGCAGTGATCCAGATTCGGGACTTGCAGTTGTCTAAAAGATCAAGCTGTGTTAATGTCATTATTAAAAAAATATTATTATTAAATATATATCTGTGTTGTTAAGCCTTCTAAAGCTTATGTTGTTTCAAATATCAATCAAGAGGCAAAAAAGAGACCGGGAAAAAGACTCTAAAGATCGATATGTACTTACTGTTTAATCAGACACTACAGGTCGAAGTCAACTCGGGGTGACTTAGGGAAAGCCAAATACGCTTTGAGAATAGATAGGAGGCATCACAATCTCTCATGTGATGTCCATCTAAATTTTGAGCTTAATTAAACATAATCCGTATCACAGAAGCGATGAAAACCATACTAAGTTTTATACCTGCTTACAACCTGTTTCCTTATGTCATAATACCACTGAACATGGATCTATGTGACAGCCACTTAATTAGTATGATTCCTATTCGGATCTTTTCTAAAACATGCTGGTCCCCGTCTAGATTGAAATTTGATCCCGTTTATTTAATTACTAAAATTTTCTTTGCATATTTTGTTTTGTGGTTTAAAACTTGGTTACTTGGTTCTTTGATTATAAAGTTTAAATCTTTAGCGGAAAATTTTAAAAGACAGTTGCACTTTGATCAAATTTATAAGGTCCTGTTTTGTAAATTAAGTTAGGCGAACTTGTGTTAAGGTAAAGAGGCGAAGTTGTCCATGCTTGGTGTTAATTGAAAGAAAATGAAAAATCACAAGTACTCCCGAGCAATCCCTTGCTACCGAGTACACTTTTGCTCCCGAGCACACTTTTACTCCCGAGCATGCTTGGTGTTAAGTGAAAGAAAATGAAAAATCACAAGTACTCCCGAGCACACCCTTGCTACCGAGCACACTATTGCTCCCGAGCTTGCTTGGTGTTAAGTGAAAGAAAATGAAAAATCACAAGTACTCCCGAGCACACCCTTGCTACGAGCACACTTTTGTTCCCGAGCACACTTTTGCTCCCGAGCATGCTTGGTGTTATGTGAAAGAAAATGAAAAGGCACTAAGGAATCCGAGCACACTTTGTTTACGAGCACTAAGTAATTCGAGCACACTTGTACTTCCGAGCACACTTTGTGCTAGTTGAAAATTGAAAAATCACAATTGTTTTAATTTCCGGGTACACTTTGTGCTAGGAAAGTGCTTCCGGGTACACTTTGTGCTAGTTAAAAATTGAAAAATACAAGTGTTTTGCTTTCCGAGTAGACTTTACTTCCGAGCACACTTTGTGCTAGTTGAAAATTGAAAAATCACAAGTGTTTTGATTTTCGGGTACACTTTGTGCTTGGAAAGTGCTTCCGGGTACACTTTGTGCTAGTTAAAAATTGAAAAATACAAGTGTTTTGCTTTCCGAGTAGACTTTACTTCCGAGCACACTTTGTTTTCTGAGTACACCTTGTTTTCCGAGCACACTTTGCTTCCGAGTACACTTTAGGCGAACTTGTAAAGAGGCGGAGTTGACCATGGTTGACCTTGAGCGAAGTTAATGATAATTTGTTGACCAGCGAAGTTGTCACAGGGGCGAAGTTAAGGTTAACTTTGCCCTTGCATTTTCAAACCTATATAAGGGTCAACCTGGTCAAACCCTCGGCGAACTTATATACACTCCTAAACCTCGGCGTACTTAATCCTTGAATCCGTATTATCTGTTTCCAATCCGTGTTAAAGGTGTGTAGGCTCGGTATTACATGTAATTCATACTAATGGTGATAATCAAGGGCCGTGGTGATTCGATGTGTGACATTGTTTATGCTAACTTTTAAACAATTGATAAACCAATTAGTTTCTAACGTGTTCGTAACTCAGTAAATCGTCTAGATCTCCATAGTATCATCTTTTCTTGTTTTCAATCACAAATTCACCAAACAACCCAGGATCGGACCTCTGTACTCGCCGTTTCAGATTCAGGCGAAGTTAGGCTTAAGCGAAGTTGTTCTCAACTTCGCCTTATGCATAACTTCGCCTGCTCATATTTAATTAATTAATTAGCCTGGTTGTTCTCAGGCGAAGTTAGGGTTAAGGCGAAGTTGCACTCAACTTCGCCATATGGTTAACTTTGCCTGCACATAAGATGTTATCATAACTTCGCTCTTGGTAACAGGCGAAGTTATGATCTGCTTTGTCGATGTTCTAACTTATACCGTTTGTTGTGCAGATATGGCTGCTGTGGCAGGCGCTGGTGGTGCTGGTGGTGATAACAACCGACAGTGCTTTCCGGGTCACAACATGTACATTACTTTGGATCCGGATGCTAGTGGTGTCGACGACTATCGCGAGATCATCTCCTTCCTCGTTCGCTCACGAATTTTTCATGCCATCACTACAACTCTCCCCATTTCTCTACAGAATATAGAAGATTTCTGGCGAACGGTAGAATATGACTGTAGAGTTGAGCCTCCGGTTATGCGCACCACAGTGAACAATCAGGAGGTGCAGTTCTCAGCAGATCAGATCAGAGTCGCCTTGCAGTTCGGGACTGAAACTAGAGATGATCCTACAGATTTTTCAGCTCCATTCAGAGATGGTGCATTTTTACGTATGGGCTATTCGGGTCCTTTGGGTGAACTCAAAGGCGAAAGGGATTCTTGCTGGATCAGTTTTTCTGATGCACGTGATGATTGTGTGCATGTCGGGTCGTAAAGCTGGTACTGACGGTATGGGGGCAACGATGCAGTCTGCTATGACAGCCCTGACTTACAACAAGCCCTACAGCTTCAGTCAGATGGTGTTTTATGAAATCGATCGTCAGAGACGCGCGGTCGCTCGTGAAAGATTTTTAATTTACCCTAGATTCTTACAGATGATTTTGAATAATGTAGCACCTACACTACCTCAACGACGTCCCATCCGTTATGTTGAGAGTGTAAGTAAGAGGATCTTTGCGCAATGTAAGTCGTCAAGCGCACGTAGCAAACCAGAGCTTCGTCCGCGGCACACTCCATTGTTTGGTTATTTGGTGAACCCTGCTTATATTGCTCCTCGTGGAGATGGATTTCGGGACCCGGCACCTCAACAAGCTGATGTTCCTCAACCACCACCGGTGGTACAGCAATCTTTGCCTGCTGATCCTGTTGCAGCTCCAGAGGAACAGGTAGATCTTGAAGCTGCTTTTGGTGGCCAAGGGTTCTTTGATATGGAGCAGATTGATCCAGCTGCAGAGGTTCAAGCACCAGAAGCTGAGGCATCTGGTGTGAATGTTTCGATGGTCGTTACGTCTGTAGTAGATTCTGAGAGAACCGACTCTGACTCCTCCGCTGACGATATCGCTGAAGCACGACATATTCTGGTCACACAAGAAAGAATACATGGTAAGAGAAAGAAAGACTCAGATGACAGTGAATCTGACTTCGAGGAGGAGTTAGACCGGTTGATACGTCGATCAAAGAGGGCCAGAACTGGTGAGGGTTCGGGAGCGGGTGAAAGCTCAAGGGTGGTTCGTTTCTCTCCACCCTCGTTATCTGGTATGACCATGGTTCCGGCTTCGATGACTGTAACAGTACCGATCACCTCCAGTGTTCCCTTGGTGACATCATCATCATTTGGTATTCCACCAACCACGTTTCAGTTTTCGGCTCCGGAGATAGTTTTCTTGCCACCTCCTACTCTTACTCCATCGGAGGTTGTTGCAAGATTTGTTGAGTCGACGTTGGTAGCTACTGCGGGGTTATCTGTTACATTACCACCCGCGGTTACTGTTCAGCCTGCTTCTGATACTCCAGTCAGTCTGGGAATACCTCCACCTTATGCTCAAGACGTTTCTCACATGCGGTTTGATTTTGATGCTACCTTGTCTGATTCTGAAAGGATAGCGGCTCTTGAAAGGGTGGTTGCTGAACAATCGAGAATAAATCTAATCCAGACACAAGCTATCCAGCGCCTTGTAGCAGAAAATCATATCCAATCGTCCCTCCTTGTTGAACACGGTAAACTTTTTGATGCTCTAAAGCAGTTCTTAGCATCTCAGGGGGAGACGAGCTGCAAGGGCGATGAGTTGAGAATAAAGAAAAGTCATGATAGAGACAATGATCCCAATGCATCGAAAGGTGCAAGTGGTGAGTTGCCAAGAACTGAACAAACTCTTGGGACTTCCACATCTCGGGGGGAGTCAACTGGTACAGCAGGTGGATCAGGTGGTGATGATGATGTGGGTGATGACGATGTGTTACCTGTTGAAGAGATTGAAAAGATAGGTGAACAGATTGTGATCGATAGTGAGATTGAAGAGGGTGAGATTGTGGATGACAGTGTAGAACATGATATTCCTAGCGTTGACAAAGTAAATGTGAGTCAGGATATGGATGTGACAGATGAGTCTGAGTGGGAAGAGCAGCCGAGATGGAAAGAAGGATACGCTCAGTGGTTTGTAAAGACAAAGAAGCCAGCGGTTCCAACCATGTTCAAGAAAAGTTGCAATATCAAAGGGTATGCTGAGTCGAAGAAGGGTATTATTTGCTGGCTGTATGATGAGCAGTTGAGATTATTTGTGATTAAACGCTTTGATGGGATTCAGTATTTTAAGAGGATGTTGAGATCTCTCAATACCTTGCCTGAGTGTGCGGTGAAGGATTTGGCAAAATTGGGGTTGATTAATAGAAGTGATGATAATATGGCCAGAATAATTGGGAAGATTGTGTGGAAAGAAAGTGTGAAAGAGAAGAAGTTTGAATTGTTAAAGCCGCAGAAAGGGAAGCTGGTTGAAGATAAGGAAAGAGGAATGCGAGCTGATGGAAAACCTTGGATGGTGGTGAAATATAAGCCGGTTCGGTGTTTGAAAGAAGTGCTGATAAAGACAATGCCTAAGGATGTTTTAAAGAGTCTAAAGTAGTGGTATGTTGATAGCCAAACAGCTGAAGCGGTTATGGAAGATGAATACGAACAAGAGATTCTGAGAGTGTATGATCCCATGCACTTGGTAAATTTGTCTCAAGCTGACTTGCAGGTGCTAAACGATAAGAAGATATTTTATATTCCTGCGTGGAAAGATGAAGCCAAGAAATACCAGAGGGTGGTCTCTGTGTGTGTCAGACAGGGCGTTCATGCTTGAAGACGGGTGACACGAGTTTTTTGGGATTACTAGACACGAGATTGAAGATAGAGATATGAAGCTACTACCAAGGGGGAGTCTGTTGGTGCATAATGTCAGTAGTTCAGTATTTAGTGTTTTGTATGTGTCTGTAATCGTGTTAGATTGTTTGTTTTGGTTTTAGATATAATGTCATACAAGTTCGCCTGGGATGTAGGCGAACTTGTAGACAAGCGAAGTTGTGACAACTTCGCCTAACATGTTAGGCGAAGTTGTCGAGGATTATATAACCTCAGCTTCGGCTTGTTTTGTTTGGGGTTTGGGGGGAGAACGTGTAAGTGATATTGAGATCACGTGTTGAAGTGTTGCAATACAAACGTGTTTATTAGGATTGTAACGTGTGTTTGTGTATCGTCTCAACGTATTATATATCTTACGCTCGTTTCGTATTACGTGGGGATTCCGCACCCTAGTGCTACGAGATATTCTTGTGTAGATCCGGCCGGGAACCTACACATGGCATTATGTCCTAACACTTTTGAAATAGACAAGTGATTTCATCAGGAACATTTTTGTTCAGATCGATCACATAAGCATTATGTTTTCTTTGCGATTGAACAAGAACCAGTCTTCTGGTATGATGATAACAGGTTTTAGAATTAAACACTCTTTGTTAGTGAAATGGGTTGAAAAACCTTTATCACATATATGCGAGACGCTGAGAGACGCTGAGCGGACTGTTCTTCAACTCAGGAACAAAATTAACGTTTTCAAATTTCATAACACCATTAATTACAGTACCCTTCTGAGTAATCTTCCCCTTCTCTCCTCCCGCATAGGAAACATATCCACCGTTAAAGATTTGAATGTCGTGCGGTTGGGAGATGTCTCATGTCATGTTCCTGAAACAACCACTATCAACATACCGAGGTCTAATGATATTCTTCCATAGTTGTTCATGCACGATGTGCGAGATTAGTTAGTTCTTGGTACCCAGTCCATAGTAATACTTGGTAAACCTGATTTATCTAAACTTGTCACGGGTTTCCATGACGTATCTTCCCGATTATCTAAGATCGAACATGATTGCTTGGTCACCGGAGATTTAGGCAACCATTCATATCTTCTTTTAGAAGCTTTGTTATTTGTATGAATAGATGAATTAGTCTCTGGTTTGCGAGCGGAAGACACAATAAATTTTGACTTCCGAACTTGTTTCGGTCCAGAAACCAGCTTGGTTCTTGAAACCGAAGCAAAGTTTCTATCACGGTTCTGAAACATGTTAGGCTTGGTCTGATGAGAGCTTAACCTATCAGCCTTGTTTCTTTTCCAATCACCGTCAGAGGGATTTGCCTCATGATATATTGATTTGTTTTGAGGGGTATTTCGAGGAATATTCCTCTGATAATATCCATAATATGGGACATATGGACGGTGTGGACAATTTCTTTCAATATGACCAGGGGTGCCACAGTTAAAGCATGTCTGACATTTAACACAAAATTCATTGTGGACAACTCCTGGTCTTGATCTGTTATGAGAGCTAGTTTGCCTTGCTTAGTACATAACATCAGACTTATTTTTAGATTATCACAATTGTGAACATTTGAACTTCCTTCTTTAACAAACTTAGGTGATGAATATTTATCAGAACACTTATTTTTATCAAAGTTATTCAATAGCACATCACCAGATTTCAAAGTTTTATAAGAATCAACCACACAATTGTCTTTGCTCTTAAAAACAGAGCCCACACAAACATTTGAAGCAATATAGTTCAAAACAAGCAAATATAAAGGAGCATCAGATTTAATGTTGTTATTATTTAAAATAGATAAATCATCATCCTCATCAGTCCAATCCTCAACAATTACTTCATCTGCACGTGAAGCAAACACATTAGTATCATTCACCCTTGAGATTGATTCAGTAGCATTTACTGAACCATAAGCACTTTTGCCATTTTCAGCTGATTTACCATACTGCATATTTTTAACCTTTTCTTCCTGCTCTTTGGTAAGAGGAAGTCTAGTGTAGTTGTCGTTATATGAAGGAGGTACAACACTATACCCTATACCCTGGCCAAAGTTTTCTTTCCACCATAATTGATTTTCAATCATAGAACTAACAACAGCACTGGAACCGTCGTATTTTATAAAATTGAATTCAGCCTTTTCAAATTTATTAGTTAACTTAGCAATTTCTAACTTAGAGGCTTCCAATTCAGCAGTCAAATCACCAATTTTCTGTTTGGCATCTAAGAGCATTCTCATCCCATCCCCTATAATTATGTGTGGGGAGTTTGCAAATTATAGGGTGGGGTTGTGAGTGATTGTGAGTGTAAATTATAGGGTGGAGAGAGAAATGTTGTGATTTTTTGTAAATTTGGGGAACATTGTTTGCCCCTATTTATATTTTAATATTTGTTAGATTGGTTGTGAGTAGAGAAGAGAGAAAAATGTAATGATAAAGGTATAAATAATATTATTTAATTAAACAAGAGAGAAAAATGTAGTGTTTTTTAGTGTAATTATAGAGATAGATATGGGGAATGGGATGAGAATGCTCTAAGTGGTGACAACACTTTATGCTAAAATGATATTTAAATAGAGAAATCCTTTTGTAGTGCCTCAAGTTTTTCTTTTAAGGCTTTCTCGAATTTCTTAAGAGTGGAATTTTCAGATTGTATTCCTTCCATTTCTCTAACCAAGTTACTATTGTGAGATTTATATAAATTTACCTTATAGGTACAAGATTGAGAACATAATTCAGAACTTACCTAGGATGACCTGGAAGGAGTGAAGGCCTTGAAAGCAACTTGAAGTTCCTTAACTTGTTCCTCAACAACATTCTCTTCTTCAGCAACCTCAATTTGGGCAAATTTTAATGTCTGATTATTGATGCTGAGCGCTGCCATCTGATCACTCCAAGAGAACTGTTGAGCTACCAAACCCCGTTCACCTTCACCTGAGCTGACTGCACTTTCTCCTCTTGCATTGCCCACTGGAACTAGTGCCATTTATCTGTTTCCATTCTTAGTTGGATTAGTGCATTCACGAGCGAAGTGACCCAACTCGTGACAGTTGTAGCACCCAAGAGTGTCTTTGTTAAATCCCACCTTCTGATTAGCTGGCACATTCCAGTTATTTTTACCTATCCTCTTTGTAAATTTCTTCTCACGAAATACTGTCATGGCTATTTTCCAAGAGAGATCCATTTCCTCCACATCATCAGGATGGATTTGATCCAACTCAACAGCTACAACTGGTTGAACCAGATCTCCAGCAAGAAAGGCGTTGTAGCAATTCATGAACCCTACCATCAAGGCGATGTTTTCTTGAGTCTCCTTTGAGATAGAGGGAATGTGATTGTGAGACTCATTGGAAGATGCAGCAGATGGCTGGGGCTTAGTGGCAGAAGCAGATTGTTGAACAGGTTGAGGAAGAACACGGGAGTTGGTTGTGGTGGTGCCGGAGTGAATTAACCTTGAGCAAACTTAAACATGAAGAAATTGTTCTGAGACTGCTGAGGCGAAGTGTACTGCCCTTGAGAAGATTTAAACATTGAAAAATTGTCTCGCGAGATGAGAGCATTGTTAGAAGCGACACTGTAGCCGGCCGCATTGTAGGAATTTGCATGATTTAAGGCTCGCTGCTTTTTATCCATGTCACAAGCTTTAATGATTGCCATCACTTATGACAAAGTTACCCTGGTGAGATCCTTTGTCTTCTTAATCACAGCAACATTCATATCCCATCTCTGTGACAGGGAATTGATCAGTTTATTATTTGTCTCGGAAGTGGTCATGTTCATGTTTGCTGATTGCATTTAAATCACCAGAGATATAAATCTCTACGGTTCTGTTTCCAAATACTCTCCCAGAACATGACTGAACATATTGAAATTTTGTCGTAAAAGATCTTGTCGGCTTCTTCTCATCTCCTCATTACCCTCATACACCTCAATAAGGGCTTCCAACAATGCCTTTGCAGACTGTAATTCTCTAAATCCCAAGGCAATTTTGGGTGAAAGTTCCATAGTTAAAGTAGCAAGAGCCTTTTTGTCCTCTTCAATCTTTTCAAAGTCTGCATCGTCATACAATTCAACAGGCTTCACAGGCACCATTTCAGAATTTTCCCGTTGATAGGTGATAACTTGAGGACCCCGAATAATGCTCCTCCAAATCTTGGTGTCTTTCATCCTCACATATTTTTCAAACCTAAACTTTCACTCGGCAAATCCCTCATGAGACAAATGACGAGGCACACAAGTAGCAGTTCCCATGATATAGTCCAATTCTTGATGCGGTGCAACATTTGATGAATTATTGGTTACTTGGTCCATTTTAGGTGAAAATTAGTGTACTGGTCCAATTTATAACTCCAAATAAAAGTTCAGTTTTCCTAAGGCCCAACGACCAGGCCCAGATACACTCTCCCAGCCGAGAATAATAAAGTTTGACCAAGAACGATTAAAGTTGACCGAGAACTCAGAAAGTCAACAGAGAACACTTAGATTTAACTGAGAACGTATCAAGTCAACCGAAAACACTTGGATTTGACCGAGAACTAGCAAAAACCACCGAGAACCCAAAAATATGGACGAATACCATTAGATGAACCCGAGAACAACCAAGTGATGGTCGAAAAAAATCTAAATTGCTCGAAAACGTCCAAGGAACCCTACGAAACTTTAACCAGATAAGTTTGGTAACAAACTAAATCCCGAAATCAAGGGGATTTGAATTTGAATCCAATTTAAGTCAAACTTCACCCCAAAATTTCGTCTTTCCTTCTCCAATGAATAGATCACCGGAAATACAACCACTGTGGCCACCAAGATAATCAATAAAACACAATCCTTGAATCTGTGATATCACAACCGAGCCTATAATAGGTCAATAGGTTCTGATACCAATTGTAACTCCTGTGAATGGATCTTTCAATGTGATATCACCTAAACTTGTTATTAGGATAAATCTAACACGAGTGGATTCAAAGAAACAAAGATAAAACACAATACGAACACAAAGAAGTTGATTCAAAACAAACGTATATTACGTCTAGTGGTTAAGAAAAGGGGTTATAAAACAGTACTTCTCTCGTCTCTCGCTCTATCACGTCTAACCCCAATTAAACTTAGTTACATGGTTTATATAAAGAATAAACCTCTATCACGTCTAACCCCAATTAAACTTAGTTACATGGTTTATATAAAGAATAAACCCAAGCCTAACACTAACCAAAATCCCAGCGAGATCCATATGATCTCGGTTTACAATGTAAGCCCAATAACAAAATACAAACCATATTAATAATAGCCCAACACTCAATGATGAGATCAAAGACACAATGGCGAAAATGAACAAAAGACACAATTATAATCAAAAAAGACACAATAGATCGCAAAATATAACACGATGTCAAACAAAATATAGCACAATGTTGAGTATTATAACACGATATAAAGCAAAAAAAAGACACAATATCAAGGAAAAAGACACAATCAATAACCAAAATAAACACAAAACACAATGATAAACAAAAAGACACAACGAATTTTTTCACCTACCATTGTGATTTTTTTATGAGAACGAGAAATACGGTGGAAACATTTTTTTTTATCTTTTTCGTGTTTTTATAAAATTTTGAACTATGATTTATTTATTTATTTCTAATTTTTTTGAGGGTTTTTTTTTGTATGGCTACAAATCCTTCTCATCCTTCTCATTTTTGTTCCCCTTTGTAGAATAAATTGACCCAATTACACAAATCTCTTTACAGTGATAAAAAAAGATTGGATTAATGTAAAACACAAACGTCGTCTCTCACTAAATAACGGGAAGTAGTTTATTTACTATACTTAGTTGAAATTTATAAAAAAACATCTGCACTAGTAATTGATTTTATGGCTTTTGATTTCGATACAAGTCTATTTCAGTATTATTGTCTATTCTTTTTTAATTTTAGGGTTTCTCTGAATTTGAAAGTTATCACTTAGTAAGTTTCCATACCAAGGCCTAGTCCAATAAAGTCTGTAGCGTCTACCAATTTCGCCATATTGATGTAGATGTGTTGCTCTAATAAAAAACAAGTATTTATGATGCTTAAATACCTATAACTAGTACTGGTAAGTAAGGTCGTCTCCATAGGGAATCAGTGGAAAATGCAAGTAAAGTTCATAATTATTAATTAATTAACTAAGGTGGACAGACGATGTCAAGCGATTTATAAAAGATGATTTAATAAAAAAAACACACGGTTACTTGGAAAAGTTTGTAAACAATGGTGTAAAAATAACCAAACTCCAGGGTTCAAGTTTTGCAACAAGTTAAGGAATTGATAAAATTCTTTGGACGGTTCCTTGTTAAAAATATGTAAATCAAAAGACTTAACTATTGGCTATGTTGATCGTCAGAATTGAATCCGAACAATTGACACGGCTTAATGAAAATCTAATTGATAATCGATTTTACTTATTTAAACACAAAATCAATAATATGGTTAATGATAAACGGGTCAATGAAGAAAGAACTTAATCCTAATTGTTGATGACCACAAATCAATAACTGACAAAAGATTAAGCAATCAATATATAAAAACCGTTTAAGCACAAAAGCAAACACAAAGAATTGATCAACCGAATGATTAACCAAATCCAAATCCAAAGTTAAAGTTTAGAATATCAAAACCTAATCATGCAACTCAACCCTACACCCGGAGATGGTTATGAAGACTTTAGCCTTGCATCTTGATCTTCATGCTCTTGATGGTTGTGTGGAGGAATGATTTCATGGATCAATTGGATGATTCAAGTGTGTTATGATGGTGGAATATGGCCTCCAAGAAGTCCCTCAACTGATAATTATTGAATGGGGTCGACCTTAGGGTTTTTGGGCTTAAATATGGAAGAAAAATCACCAAAATCCTTTTTTCCGTCAGACCAGACCGTAAGCTATGGTCTGGCCACCGTAAGCTACGGTCTGGAGACTCTGCCTTACGGTCCTGCTGGGCCAAAACTGTTTTCTTCATAAAATCTTCGTTTCAACTCCGTTTTCCTCCCCGTTTGCGGACACGTCTTCGTATTTCAATTCTCTATCATCTCATGGATCATCACTTTCATTTCCAATCCAGCATGAATGCTCCAAGTTAGCTTCTTTAATCTCCAATAAGCTCTATTAAGCTCCGCACACCTGTAAACATAAAACCTATCAAAGTATTTGTGTTCGATACATATAAACAAGTAAAACACACAATATAAAACACTTTAGGCGTGTACTTTTATCCACACATCACATCCCCACACTTATCATTTGCTTGCCCTCAAGCAAACTCTCATGCAACACATATACCTCGATCGACGGTTCATCAATTATCAGTATTAATACTAGTGAGGTATAAGGTCATACCCAATTCTCAAGAACTGACACTGTCAAGATTGATAACCCACCAAATAATTTAATGATACATTTTAAAACTATGAAACCGCCCAAACGAGTGTACTTTGTTACCGGTTAAGGCACACATGTTCATACCCCTCATAATATAATATCTCTCCTCTCGGTTTAATATCTGGAACAGCAAAAAATATGCTAGTATCTCTCTGCCCTCAATACCAAGTATGAACACAATGTAATAAGCTTGGTAGCAAGTCATATCTCCACCCATTACCCACCGGTTGCATAGAGAAAAAAACTAATGGTTTTGTTGTGGCTTAGGTTAGGGTGCGGAAGTGGATTTATTTAGTGACTTATGGTGGATGAAACCCAATTTATTGACACCAAAAAACAAAAGAACAAAATAAACTCACTAACTATTATTTGCAACCAATAACAAATTTAAACACGAACTCTTTTGGAATTTTTCTTTTTTTTCATTTTTTTTCATTTTTTTTCTTTTTTTTTAACTGACAAATACTAAAATCAATATACACAAGCAACTGACCCGAGACATACGTACATTGTGTACTATGCTCGACAAACAACTTAAATACAACTCTTAACATACCAAGTTTCATCCATAGGTTAAAAAAAAGGCCAAAGCTAACACGGCTTGTAATGTGGGTTTAAACAAATGAAAGGGAAAAGGTACAAACTTGGCTCCTAAGGGATAATGTAGGGTAGGGAGTATTATTTTTTTTATTTTTTATTTTTTATAAGGCCAATATAAAGTAGGTTTTCTACAGTCCTATTTCTCCATACAGGTGGTGGTATTAAGATCTCGAAATGCGTGAGACAACCAAGTTCTAGATATCATGGACATACTGGTTACTCTCTATAATGGCACTCAAATGACATGTGTATATACTATATATTATATGTGTATTATATATAAGGCAAATCTTACACACGTACCGGAGAAATTAGGCTGCCGACATGAAACATGTGTACCTGTCCCCATGACTCGTTATCCCCATCTAAACGGTTCATTTTAATTGTCCAATTTTTGAAAAACATTTGCATGGGAAGACTTTCGAGAAACATAAAAATTGACCATGACCAAAGACCTCTACTTGGCATTAATACTAACAATTAACAAATTACAATTTCGGCTTTTGCGCACAATCAAGCTACTCTTAAGGCTAAAAATTTTTAATTTCTCCATATTTTTCCATCCCCACAGTTAAGATACATTACCCTCAATGTAACTCAGATTTTCAAAAACAAATGCAAACACGGGATATTCATACCAATGGCAATTCAAATGACAACCAATTACCCATCTCCAGATTTAAATAAAGTTGCATACCATTAAAAGAAACACATAAAGTTTTTAAATATAAACATAGACACTAACTGTAACACCCCGTAACCGCAGCGGAAACGTAAACGGGATGCAACAGACACCTCTGATATCAACCGCATTGTTTATAAAGAAAACTGAATACATTAATATACTTCAAATTACATTATCTTGTATTTCATTACCGTCTAGGTGATACACACATCATACAATACGATACATAATTCTATTTATTATAATGTATCCAAACATTCCGCACGCAAATCTTACACACATCAAGCACTTAGCACGTAAGCAATCACTTCATCTTAGTTGTACCTGAAAAGCATGTGAGAAAACGGGTAACTACGAATAGTTGGTGAGTTTCACAATTTGAGTAAACCTTGATAAATCCATATCATGATATAATATTATCTGGGGACACTGTTAACCCAGTACTGTACTCATTCTGGGGGCAACGTTAACCCAGAAACACTTCCAAAGGCATCTGGGGACACAGTTAACCCAGTAACACTTCCAAAGACATCTGGGGACACAGTTAACCCAGTAACACTTCCAAAGACATCTGGGGACACTGTTAACCCAGTACTGTACCCATTCCGTACAATTCCCGTACAATCAAATATTTATAAATACACGCAAATCCATGCGTTCGGTATGTATTTAAACGTTTCAATAGTAACATGCTTCCGCCCCGGGAAAATATTTGAAAACAATTCAGAAAAAGGGGCTCGTGAAACTCACCTTAGCACATGCAAGCAGGTAACAACAATCATTATCAGTTAACACGTCCAATCGTTAATATGATCCCTACGATCGTTACTATACACTCATTATTAATATAACTTTAACTAAGTTGACCGGTACATCTGGGGACACTGTTAACCTAGCACTGTACCCGTTCTGGGGGCAAGGTTAACCCAGAAACACTTCTCCGGACTCAGATTGTGATGTCGTTTAGAGTTCAACAGTCAAATTTTCTAATAGCTTGTTTTCCCCGTTTTGCGTGCCTAGCACGGTTACTCGTTTTTATGTTTCAAAAATGAGTTTGGTCACACACGACCCGAAAATAGTCATTGACTGATAGTTTAAGTAAAGTTGTGAAATTTGAGCTCGGTTTAGACGCCCCGATTAGCCGCGGGACCCGTTTCCTTCTTTAGTGCACCGGAAACTGTTAAATCGGGTAAAATTACTCAAATCTTCCGAATTAATTTCGGATGATTTATTTTTACTTGTTTAACTCAGTTATATGAAAATAGTTCATTTTTAGGGTTTTTATACACCAGTCAGCTCGCTTAGGCGAACTTTACTGGTTTACGAGTTTTAAGCTTTAAAAGTTTGTTTTTATTTCCTTTTTAGCAAAAATAACTATCCGTTTGATCTCGGATCTTCAAATTTTGCACAAATCACTTTTTGACAGTGGGAAATTTTATAAAAATATCTCCAGAATTAATTTCTATATTTAAAATTTATTTATCTATTTTTAAACACCATTTAAACACTAAATATGTCGTAAATACCAAACGATCTTAGAAAAATCCCAAATTTTTCCTGGATGTCCCCTGCCATCCACATAGTCCCCTGTAATTTTTCCAGAACCAAAATCTTCTTTTACATGCCATTTTCACTAAAACCGAGCTAGAAATCCCTAGAACTCGTTTAACCGAAAAGCCTACTTAGACTTCTCCAACGGACCTCAAATTTTGTGTGTGACTTATACATGATATAAAAAGCTTATCTGCAATTTTCCAGAAATTATTCGTGATATTTAACTATTTTTCACCATTTTTGGCCAAAACCGAGCATTAAATTCACCAAATATTCATCCTTTATCCAAAAATTACCAAAAATTCACAGAACTCATATTTTCATGTGTTTAACAACTCTGTAAAATTTCATGACCTAACTCTAAAGCATCAACAATCTGTCCAAATTTCCCAAAACCGAACATAACCGAATATACCTTTCGTTTTCCGCCACTACAAGCTACAAACTCGTCTTTCCGCCTTATCTACCACTAAATACAGAACCTACATCCAACATACCACAATACCAAGCAAGTTACACTCACGATCAAGCCTCTTACACTATAGTTTCGGTTATGATTCAAAAACAAAGATTTAAACCGTAAAAATTCGTTTTTGGTTCGTTTAACTCCTTTCTTGGACCAAGATCCCTTGTATAACCCGTATACATCACTTGATCATGCAAGAATCGGTTTTCATCTTTGAAACCTCATTTTCTTGCAAAAAAACTCAAGAAACGAAGATTGAAACGTGATTAACTCGATTCTTTACCTCGTTTTTCTTGCTAGAACTCTAGGTTTTTAGTTGATCTTGAGGAGAGAATTGAAGATGTATGTTGAATTTTGCTAAAAAAAAAGAAATGAATGGGGTATAACCCCTTTGGATTTCCGGTCGCAACTAAGGAGGGGTGGGGTGGGACCCACCTCTTCATTCCTATCCACACATTTAGATTCTCGTAATCCGGATAATGTTTTGGATAATCTGGTTCGGTTCGTTTTTCGGTTAAATGTTTAATTCGGCTTAAAACGAGGCTAAAACGGTCGTTTTTCGGCTAAAAATGAAATTTATATAAAACCACTTTAAAAAACTTAAACCATGACTTCCATTAACTTAAAATACCATGTTGTTAATAATGGCGCATCTTTTTCGGCTTGATCGATTGTCTTTTGCTCGGTTTGGTATTAAAGGTTTCGTTTAACGTACCGACGTACTATTAAATCGAAATTCTTTTTCTGTGCTTTAATTCACTTATCCCGAAGCTTTAATACTTCGCAAACATCACTAAATATCATATATCTCGTCTATAATTGAACCCTCGATTCGTTCGGGTTTCAATAACCGTCGATCGATTAATCGCATATTCAATACGATGAATTATATATTCACGTACAATCGATACAGTGAACCATGTATTCTCGTGTAATTACTATGGTAATTCATGTACCCGACATTAAATATGACGTAACTATTGTCTACCGGTTAGGGTATACCGGGTTTCGTCGGAATCGTTACATTCTCCCCCCGTTAAGAAATTTCGTCCTCGAAATTTTACACGTCCACTAACCCCTTTCGAGAGAAAGGTGGGGGTTTTTCCTTCAGAATTCACTCTCGCGTTACCAGGTATAATTTGGTCCTCGCTGTGAATTCCACTTAATCTTAATCAATAAAGCTTGGTATGTCCAAACTGTTTAGTTTTCCCGTCTACTACCTCTACGGAATTATTTATGATATCAAGTATGACTTCTATGAGTACCTCTGATACTGGTACTTTCGTTGCCTCAACGCCTAGGCACTTTTCAATCCGTATACATGGCAAAACATCATGTATAGTACTTAGCCCCTGGAGTATTTTAATCGATAAACTAAATGACCAATCATGGAGATAGTCTCATGAGGTCCAATATAGTAAGGAGCTATTTTCGGTTTTGCCAAAACTCATATCACCTCTCTAAGGTGATGCCTTAAAAATGCCTTGTCACCTCTTTCCCATGACAATGGTTTCCTTTGAATGTTGGCATAAATCCTTTGCCAATCTCGCGCTGCTTTCAACTTATCTTAAATATTATAAATCCGATTGGTTGTTTCTCGAATCAATTCGAATCTTATGGCTTGATTGTCGCCCATTTTCAATTTAACAAATTGGTGATAATTACTTCACCCATAGAAAGCTTCAAGCTCTCGATGCTTTCTTCCCATCCTTCCAATAATGGAAGTAGGATGACTATTTCGATCTGAGATAATTGAAAATGGTACTCCACGACGAGATACCATTTCACCATCATGAATTTGGGCGAGAATTCATTGTGGTAATCGTCATGGATTGGGATGAAATGCGAGGATTGGTTAATCGATCCGCGATTACCCAATTTACATCATGCCTTTGATATATCTTGGGAATCTGCGTCCCGAATCCCATTGTAATTTATTTCGACTATCATTGGCG
This sequence comes from Bidens hawaiensis, assembly GCF_021521415.1. Classification (NCBI taxonomy): domain Eukaryota; kingdom Viridiplantae; phylum Streptophyta; class Magnoliopsida; order Asterales; family Asteraceae; genus Bidens; species Bidens hawaiensis. Next base: position 676,827 of record NW_027491497.1, read on the forward strand.
AATTTTCTGTCGTTGTGGCGTTCCCAAGGGTTTTCGGTATGCAGCCTTATCTCTTGCATAACTTAAATATTCACCAATATACGTAACCATATCTTTCTCCAAACTCGGCCATTAATAAAATCCTTTCAGATATTCGTATCATCAATAGTCTAATCCGATCCCGGATGTATGGAATATTTCGATCTATGCGCTTCGTCCATGATTAATTCACGAAGGTCATGGGGGTCGGGATCCAAACCCAATTTTTGAAGTAGAGAATTTCGTCCACGCGTTGTTCGAAATTCTTCTCATTGCCGTAAAGTCCCTACTTTTCCAATTGTTCCTCTTTCAACGCCTCACGTTGAGCGACTCGAATCAGGTCCGAAAGGTTCGACTGGACTATCATCTCCAGTACTCGCACTCGCAATGGCTTACCCCGATCTTTCCTACTCAAGGCATCGGCTACGACGTTAGCCTTACCGGGGTGATAACGGATGTCACAGTCATAATCGCTTAACAACTCGACCCATCTTCGTTGCCTCATATTCAGTTCCTTCTGATCAAACATGTGCTGCAACTTTTATGATCGGTGAAGATGGTGCACTTCGTACCGTAGAGATAATGTCTCCAGATTTCAAGTGCGAAGATAACCGCTCCCAGCTCTAAGTCGTGAGTAGTGTAATTTTTCTTGTGTACTTTTAACTGTCGGGAAGCATAGGCTATAACCTTATTATACTGCGTCAACACGCATCCTAACCCATTACGCGATGCGTCACAACACGCGACAAAACCATCGTCTCCATCGGGGAGACTTAAAATCGGCGCTTGGCACAATTTTAATGGTTTCTATCTTATTTGGATCTTTGTGAAATCCTTGTTGCTTTACAACATGACCAAGGGATTATGCCTTCTTTATTCAAAATCACATTTCGAAAACTTCGCGTATAGCTCCTCTTGCTTTTAACACTTCCACAATTTTCTTAACCGTCGTTCGTGCTCTTCTTTACGTTGCAAATATATCAAAATATCATCAATGAATGCTATGACAAATTTGTCAAAATAAAGTTTATAGACTCGGTTCATGAGGTCCATGAACACTGCCGGCGCATTTGTTAGCCCGAGAGGCATAACTAAGAATTCATAATGGCCGTAACGAGTCCGAAACGCTGTTGTTGCAACGTCCTCCTCTTGGATTTTTCATTTGGTGATAACTATATCTAAGATCAATTTTCTAAAATAAATCGCCCCTTGCAGTTGGTTAAACAGATCATTTACTTCGAAGAAGAGAATACCTATTCTTGATTGTCACTTTATTCAATTCTCCGTAATCAATACATATCCTAACACTTCCGTCCTTCATTTCCCAAATAACACTGGTGCACCCCATGGTGACTAACTAGGTCGTATAAAACCTTTATCCAGTAATTCTTGCATTTCAGTTGGTGCAAGTCGGTAAGATGCTTTAGCAACAGGGCCAGCTTGAGGTATTAAATCGATTCTGAATTCGACCTGTCGGGTTGGCGGTAATCCAGGAAGTTCTTCTGGGAAAACTTCTGGATATTTGTGTACCACCGGGATATCTTCTATATGTTTTCTTTTAAATACTTTGGCAATCGCGTTTGTTAAATACACCACGTCTTCTTGTCGTAAATATTATAACATCTCAAGATGAGATTAGAGTGGTAACATAATACCGTACACTTTTCTCTGTATCAAATCGCTTCATCGTCCGGAGGAGATCTTCTAATCATCTTCTTTTCATATTTGATTTCAGCTTCATGTTGAGTTAGCCAATCCATGCTAACTATTACGTCAAAACTTCTTTACTTTACTGGTCGTAGGTCAATAAGGAAAGGTTAATCGTTCAGAATAATAGGACAATTCCGAACAATTTAGTTAACCATTAGGGATTTACCGTTAGCGATTCTACAGTATAGGGTTCTATAGTTTCACTAATCGGTATCTTTCCAAAGGGTAGGAGATTAACAAGAATTAACTACTATCGAAGACCGTAAAAATATCACTGGTGCCTATTGATTTGAAACTACAACATACTTAATACCACCTTTGGATCATGACGTGCTTCATTCGAATTACTCCCATAAGTACGGCTCCTTGCTTGATCAGAGGTTGATGCTTGTCATGAGGTTCGTCTTCCAACGACACCTTGGTTCAACTTGGGCAATTTTTCTTGAAACGTTTTGTACTGCCGCATTCATATCAAGTACAACTGTTTGGCATAATCTGATTTCTTTGGATGGATTGTTATTGAAGTTGTTGGGTTCGGAGTGGTTGTACAAGAATGGGTTGGGGTTGCCGGTTCACGTGGCTTCAATTGGTTCCACAATTGGGGCATTACGTCCATCTTTACCACACCTGTGGTCTACTATCACTCGACATTCTTCTTCCTGCCGATAACCATATTTTCCACATTTAGGGAAGGACCCTTTATGCGGTTCATGTTTTCACACCAGAACTAGTCTTAGTATAATTCTGGGTTGTAGGACATACCTACTTATTCAAAAGCCTATCTTGCACTATACCGTTATCATTTCTCTTCTTTAACACTCGACGTCACACCTAACGTCCTTCCAGTCCGCTTCCCATAGAGTCAAATATATCAATGCTGGCTTGTGACACAACCCTTCCAACGGTTGTATATCTTACAGGATTGACTATACTCCTTATCGATGGAGTTAGTCCCAATATAGTGCTCACTTCGCTTAGTTTCAGGAGTAATTAGCCATGTTACCAAACATGACAATTCCTTCAAACGGTTAGCGTATTCTAAGTGATCAGCACACAACATTTCTATCTTTCATAGCTCAGTTTCCAATCTCTGAGTTTAATTACTCGAAATAAAGTGCTCTAGCACAAGAATTTTTAAATCCTGACCATATCATCTGAGCATTAATTTTCTAACTATAATTTTGTACCATCGTGTTCCATCACGATACAACATAATCTACCAACATATCTGTAGCATAATTCACTACACAATGTTCTATCCTCTTACCAATATCCTTAACCATTTCGATCTTTTCTATCCCCTCGCTAATCTATTCCTCTCTTTACCATCAGTAAACTATTAGTAATTTCCTTAACACAACCAACAAACATATCCTTCATACCGGATCTAATTCATTACTACTACTATTCATGTTTAGTTTATAACTAATACTTGTAGTCATAATAGTATTCGGCGGGACATTATCACTCTTAGTAATACCACTAAGAATTGAAATATTCATATTCATGTGATTGCTCGATCTATAATTCTGCGATCACATTTGCATCAACACTAGCAGTGATCTGTGATACAACATTCGGTATCATCATCTGCTTCTTTGAGCAATCAACTGAATCATATCAATCTCCATCATTGGAGTTACTCTTTTATGTCATTCTGCCGTACTCATCCCGTACGCAGTAATCAATACTAATCTCACCGTATAACTCATTACCAGTTCAATCATAACAGCAGGTACACATACACACCAAATATTATCATACATATTACACCTACCAGTATCTAGTATATATGTCCCACAAGTATAATAACATATGGACTTAACCTGACGTCGGTTAACGTTTAAATATGTTTCATAACCCTTGTCACCAACCGACATATAGATCTTTCTCAACAAAGATTAATGTTTAATATACTTGATTTCAATATCCTTCTGCATGTCAGCATAACCGATACATGCTCACCGTGAGCACCAAACGATTACGTACCACGGAGTTATAATATCCGTGTCTATTCGTATATCCGGCATACACGCTATACCACCTACGAACGAATAACCAACTATGCTATAATGATTCCAACACCTCTTTGTGTATGGGTAATCATTCTATTCGAGTATACATGGGTATAGGCATCTAACGGATGTAAGGTTAACATAGGGAGTTGCAAGGTTCACGGTAATCGCACAACATGGGTTGCCTTCAAATATTATCAATTACTATTATGGGAAACTCTATCACTTATTCAGTCAATGTCCTCAGGCGTTCTAGGTTCGCTAAAATCGGTAATTCTCGATCTGGAGGTGGTATGGCTCATATGTTTGAGAGTGAGAAATACCCATATATATTACTATATATTATTTTTATCTGCTCATTTATTATCAATTTTTTTTTAACGGAATAAGAATGGGTTCACGTACAGGTCCGTCCGTACGTGAGGGTCGTCGGTTCGGGTGAACATCTGGGGTTATTAGAATATACGGTACCGGTATTGGTAGGGTAAGGGATTTATCAATTTTGGTTGGGAGTGACGGTTACTAGATATTTCTGGTTAATGTCAAACGGGAGATCTAATTTGGTACTATCATAACTATGACCCGATAAGTCAGACTTATCATCAACCGATGCTCTAGAAATTTCAGCATCCTCGATACTTTTTATTATTTCCTTCCCCGGTTCCTTATCCGGGTCCCATTTCTCAATACATGTACCCACAATATATGTACATATATATATATATACACCTTAGCACGTATAAATAATATTATATACTTTACACATATGTTGTCATTTTTACCTATTAATGTACCCAGTGACTTTTCCTGAATTCCCTCGTGCAGACAAGTCTGTTATTATGTTCCGGACCATAATAACTCACTTGTCCATTCAAGTTCATCCAGATCCCATCACTATATATTATTAGTTGATATTCAGATCCTATAATACTTGAGCTACTGGTTATATTTTAGGTATCTTTTAAAGACATCCTAAATCTTTATAACCAATGGCTCTGATACCAACTTCTGTAACACCTCGTAACCGCAGCGGAAACGTAAACGGGATGCAACAGACACCTCTGATATCAACCACATTGTTTATAAAGAAAACTGAATACATTAATATACTTCAAATTACATTATCTTGTATTTCATTACCGTCTAGGTGATACACACATCATACAATACGATACATAATCCTATTTATTATAATGTATCCTAATATTCCGCACGTAAATCTTACACACATCAAGCACTTAGCACGTAAGCAATCACTTCATCTTAGTTGTACCTGAAAAGCATGTGAGAAAACGGGTCAACTACGAATAGTTGGTGAGTTTCACAATTTGAGTAAACCTTGATAAATCCATATCATGATATAATATTATCTGGGGACACTGTTAACCCAGTACTGTACTCATTGGGGCAACGTTAACCCAGAAACACTTCCAAAGGCATCTGGGGACACAGTTAACCCAGTAACACTTCCAAAGACATCTGGGGACACAGTTAACCCAGTAACACTTCCAAAGACATCTGGGGACACTGTTAACCCAGTACTGTACCCATTTGTTGGTGCATAATGTCAGTAGTTCATAGTCTAGTGTCTGTAATCGAGTCTGTAATGATTAATTATGTTTTATATGTCTTAAGCGAAGTTACTAACAAGTTCGCTGTTTAGGCGAACTTGTTAGTCAAGCGAAGTTATGGACAACTTCGCCTGAACATGCCAGGCGAAGTTGTCGTGTATTTATATAGGTTACGGCTTAGCTTAGAAAAGGAGTTCGTGTGATCATTATCGAAGTTACGAGAGCTGTAACGTGAGGACGAGAGTTCGTGTCTGTAATAGTGATATTGTATCACGTGTTTTGGTTATAATATAACGTGTTTGTTTATCGTATCGTGTTTGATCTATTCGTGTCTTCTACGCTCGTAACGACCTACGCAGGGATTCCGCACCTACGTAGATCGAGATATCCCGTGCAGATCCATCCAGGGAACCTACAATTGGTATCAGAGCTTCGGCTCGATTGTGTGGTTCGGGATATTCACGCGGGTGTAGAAATCGTCCCGTTTCGACTATTCGCGGGACGTGTTTTCTGTGTTTTTGTGTCATTCTTACCTCCTACCATCGTATTCAACCCTTTACACCGTCAAAAAACTCGAAAAGCCCAGAAATCAGATCTGCAGAAACTTCGTGTTCATCAGGCGAAGTTGCCGTCACTATTCGTAGGGTTTCGGCGAAGATATAAGGTTAAGCGAAGTTATCCACAACTTCGCCTACCTTCTCAAGTTCGCCTAACTCAAGCGAAGTTCTCTACAACTTCGCCTACTTCCTAAGTTCGCTTACCCTAAGCGAAGTTACACTCAACTTCGCCAAGTCACGCGAATTTAAGAAAGATCCAGCGAAGTTATCCGTAACTTCGCCTACAGTACTTTTCAGAAGAAATTTTTTTTGTTTTTTCGGGTTTCTTAGTTTTCGAGAAAGATGTCATCAATTAACATCTCTGAGTTAGTAAAGATGGAAGTAGAAGCAGGCTCAGCTACAAAAGCACCAAGGTTGCTGAAGGGAACCGATTTCGTTGCATGGAAGGATCGGTTCGAACAATATGTCAAGTACCAGGATGCGAAAATGTGGGTATGCATCCAGGATGGTTATATTCCACCAACTATGGAGTACGAAGGTCGTGATCAGATCAAGAAGTACAGCAAAATGGAAGATGAAGAGAAAAAGATGTATGAGGCCGAGAGCAAGGCTCATACTGCTATCACTATGGCTCTTCCACAAGAGATCCTTCATACGTTTAGAAAGTACAAGACAGCAAGAGAGCTTTGGGAAGCTCTTGAGAACTGGTTTGAAGGAAATGTGGGAATCCGTGCTTCAAAGATCAAATTGCTCAAAGCCCAGTTCTCAGTCTTCAAGTATTTGAAGAATGAATCTCTAGATGATATCATCACCCGATATTATCATCTGATGACTGAACAGAGCAACTATTCAATTTCTTACCGAGAAGAAGAGATAGTTGAGAAGCTTCTTGATGCTCTCCCACCAAAATGGGAGATGTACACGGTGCTGATGAGGGAAGACAAAGACTTTCCCCAATATGATCTGGAAACGGCAGTCAACAAGCTCCGAACCTTTGAGCTTAACATGGTTAGAAAGGAGACACCTACGGATCAGGTTCAAGATCCAGGTATGTATGGTGCTAAAGTCAACTCTAGTTCAGGTTCGAAGACTGAATCAGCTGCCTACTACTCGAAGGGAGAGTCGGGTGCCAACTCATCACATGAGGGGCATGTGTCAGTCAACACGAATGGTGATGTTTGCTTTGTAGCAGGTGGATCTAGTGCTTCTAAACCGCAAGCAAGCAAGAGTAGTTGCTCTCCAAGTATTCCTAGCAACAACTACTCTAAGATGCCTATGAGTGTCAAATCTGCTGAAGAGCAGTTTGCTCTCTATGCTTCTTTTATTGCTTCCTATGAGAACTACATTCAGGGGAAGATTGTTGATCCAGCTATGTTGGATGAAGACATGACCAGATTGATGCTGATGATCTGGAAGAAATGGATCTGCAATGGCAGATGGCTATGATCGTGAGAAGAGTGAAACGGTTTATGAAAAAGACCGGAAGAAAGTTTGTCGGTGGAAGGCCAGGGTTTGACAAGACGAAGGTAAGATGCTACAACTGTCAGCAAAATGGCCACTTTGCTAAGGAGTGCAGAAATGAGGGTGTAGAACGTGGTCAAGGCAAGTCTACACAGCATAATGGGGGTTCTAAAGATTATAGTACCATAATTTCCAGAGAAGATGGTGAATACAACTGGAACCTGCATTCTGAAGAAACTTTCGAACAGGCCAATTTGGCGAATGTTGAAACTGCAGGAAGTGAGAAGGCTACAAGAGAAGAAAAAGCTTTCATGGCAGATGTTAAAGACCAGCTCTCCGAGGTATGTTCTAAACCTACTTGTTCTAAATGTGAAAACTTGTCTGAGCAATTAGCAACTATAACTGATCAGTATGTTGGTTTGGATGCTGAGTTTAAAACTTTAAAAGAAGATCATCACTTTACTAAAGCAAGAGAAAATAGCTATAAAGTTAAAATAAAAGCTTGTGAAAAGGATATTAAAAGTCTAAAAGCAAAACTTGCTGAAAAAATACAAGTGATTGATCTAAGCTATGAAGTTTTGGAAGAAAAAACCAAGCTAATAGCTGAAAGAGAAAAACAGATTGCTGATCACCAGGTGAAAGTGGTGGAACTGAATAGAAAACTTGAGCAGTTTAGAAATTCCTCTGCTATTCTTGATCACCTTGTTAGTGATCAAGGTTCCTCTGTTAAGAGGGGAGGAATTGGTTATCATGAGGTTCCACCACCTTATAATCACAATTACACTTTTAATTCCTAGTGTTCAGAAATCTGTTGACTTTGAGGTTGTTCAGACAGTTCCAATTAAAGTAACTAGTAAAGAACCAGATGTTAGTAGAGGCGAAACAAGTTCGCCTGTTTCAAGTGTTAAAATTTCTGATCCGAGTCCAGTCTCATCAAGTTCGGATAAGTCATCCGAGCCTGGTAAGGCAAAAGAGGAGGCGGTATTGCCAGATAGTGGAGAGAAAGATAAAACAACTAAAAAGAGTTCTCCGCTAAACCCGTATGTCCCACCTTATGTGAGACAAACGGGCGGTAATAATGCCTCGACATCTAAAACACCTGTTGATAAAAAGGTTGAACATAGGTGTTGTTTTAGGTGTAATCAATTAGGGCACCTAGTTGCAGATTGCCCTCTGAAGCAGAGATTCAGAGGTGTGAGGCCTACTAAAACTAAGAATAAGTCTAATGGTAATCATAATACTGGTAAAAATGAAAACCATTCAAAATTCAGAAATGTGACTAATTCAGGTTTTCAAAGAAACCAATCTCAGTTTTACACTGCTAATAACCAAACCACAAGCTATAATTCTTTCAATTCACAAAGGTTTGGAAGGCCTCACAATCAATCTACAAGGAGGTATCCTAATAGGACTTACAGGAATTATACAGAGACTAACTTTGGAAAGCCAAAGTTCGGGATGTATAGATCCAAGACCAATTGGTCTTGGGTCCTTAGATTCTAATATTTTGCTTTAATCGTGCAGGAACAGTTGAACAGGGCTGCCAATAATCTTAACGTTGTGGATAGCGGCTGTTCCCGGCACATGACGGGTAACAAAAACTTGTTACACGATTTGAAACCTGTTCAATGAGGGAGAGTGAGCTTTGCAGGAGAAAGTGGAGGCAAGATTACAGGAATGGGAACGGTGTCTAATGGAAAGATGACTCTAGAAAAAGTAAACTTTGTCGAAGAATTGAAGCACAATCTGCTGAGTGTGTCGCAGATCTGTGATAAGGAGTACACCGTACATTTTACAAAGAATGAGGCGATTGTGTTACATCCTGGTTTTCAGATACCAGAGGAGTGGATTGTGATGAAGGCTCCACGTGAGAGGAATACGTATATTATGGATATGAGGTCGACTGAAATGGCCACGGAAGAATCATGCCTTATGACAAAAGCGAGCGAATCGGAGTCCGAATTGTGGCATAGGAGAATGGGGCACATTCATCTTCGGAAGATGAACCACATTGTCAAGAATGGACTTGTGCTAGGCGTTCCCTTGAAAAGTTTCAACTTTGAAGACAAATGTCTAGCGTGCAAGAAGGGAAAGCAGCACAAGAAATCCCATCACACCAAGAAGGTCAATTCTATTGTCAGTACTCTAGAATTGCTTCACATGGATCTCTTCGGTCCCGTGAATGCAAAAAGTCTAGGAGGTACTTCTTATTGCTTGGTGATCACTGATGATTACTCACGATATTCGTGGGTATATTTCCTGAAATCAAAAGATGAAACGGCTCAGATGGTGAAGAATTTGATTGCCAAAGTTGAGAACGTTATGGATAAAAGGGTTAAGTTCATCAGGAGTGACAATGGAACTGAGTTCAAAAATTTTGAGATGGAGATCTTCTGCCTTCAGAAAAGGATTGAACACCAATACAGCGCTCCGTATACACCGCAACAGAATGGAGTGGCTGAAAGGAAGAACAGAACGTTAATTGAAGGAGCTAGAACAATGCTGGCTGATTCGAAGCTTCCTGTGGTGTTTTGGGCTGAAGCTGTTGCTACAGCCTGCTATATCCTTAATAGAGTCTTGACTGTTAAAAGACTTAATAAAACGTGTTATGAGCTTATGCATGGGAGGAAGCCCAACTTGAGTGGTCTTGAACCATTCGGGTCCCCTTGTTCGATTTTAAAGACAAATTCTAAATTTGGTGAAGTAGCCGATGAAGGAATCTTAGTCGGTTATGTTGTTGGGACTCCCAACAGACGTGTCTTTAATACATCGACCGGCAAGGTTGAGGTGGTGTGTAACACCGATATCACAAGTTACAAACCGCCAAAACCAAGCAACGGACCTGCTGAGTTTTTCGACTATGATAGACTTTTTAAGTCTTTTAACATACCGTATTTGGATAGTGCAGAAGAAGAAGAGAGAGTTGCTACGAAGATGATCCTTGATGAAGAAGAAAATATAGTGCAAAGATAGCTGTTTGATAAATGTCAACCTTCCTCATCAAATGCTATCGATACCCCTGCTGCCTCTCCTGAAGAAGAATTTTTCAATCCGTTTCACTCTCAGCAAGAAACAACCATTGACGAGCTCTCTTCTAACTTGGAAGACAATTTGCATGTCGGTTCTGTTCCGACCACGAGAATTCATAAAGATCACCCTTTGGAGAATGTGATTGGTGATGTGTCCTCCGGTGTACAAACAAGACGTAGCTTGAATGAGCACACCTGTGTTTACACAAGCATTAAGGAGACAGGCATAATCAACGAATGCTTGTACACCTGCTTTATCAGCCAGATTGAACCAAAGAATTATCAAATGGCTTTAAAGGACAGCTCGTGGGTCGAAGCCATGCAAGAAGAGCTGGCTCAATTCAAGAAAATGGAAGTTTGGACTTTGGTTGAAAAACCGAAGCATGTGCATGCGATAGGCACAAAATGGGTTTTTAAGTGCAAGAGAGATGAAAAAGGGATTATTATAAGAAACAAGGCGAGACTAGTCGTTAAAGGTTTTAATCAACAAGAGGGGATTGATTATAATGAAGTGTTCGCTCCTGTGGCAAGATTGGAAGCCATTAGATTGTTTTTGGCATTTGCTGCTTATAAGAAGATGAAGGTATTTCAGTTAGACGTGAAAAGTGCGTTCCTAAATGGGAAAGTTGATGAGGTTGTGTACGTTGAGCAACCTCCGGGTTTTCCTGACCCAGACTTTCCTGATCACGTGTACAAGCTAAGTAAGGCGTTGTATGGACTACATGGCACCTCGTGCCTGGTACTCAACTTTATCAGATTACTTGCTTGAAAATGGGTTTGAAAGAGGGAAGATAGATAGCACGTTGTTCTTCAAGAGAGAAGGAAGCGACTTCCTGCTGGTGCAAGTCTACGTGGATGACATTATCTTTGCTGCATCAAAAGTCTCCATGTGTCAGGAGTTTGAGGCCGTCATGAAGAAAAGGTTTGAAATGAGTGCTATGGGTGAACTAACTTTCTTTTTAGGATTGCAGGTTGATCAGAAGAAGGATGGGATGTTCATTCATCAGACCAAGTATGTCCATGATGTGCTCAAACGCTTCAAGATGGAGGACAGCACTCCATTCGATACTCCAATCTGCGTCAACCATAAATTGGGTGCTGATTCTGACAATGACGCAGATGTGGACCCAACTCAGTATCGGGCTATTATAGGTTCTTTAATGTACTTAACTGCTTCTAGGCCTGATATTATGTTTGCAGTGTCTTTGTGCTCGTTTTCAGGCAAACCCAAAGGAATCTCACATGAAGGGTGTGAAGAGGATCTTGCGGTATCTCAAAGGCAAACCTAAGCTGGGGTTATGGTACGCGAAGGGAGGAGACTTGGAGCTAGTCGCTTACACGGATTCTGATTATGGAGGGTGCAATCAGAGTCGGAAGTCAACAACTGGAGGATGTCAGTTTCTAGGTGGCAGATTGGTGTCGTGGCAATGCAAGAAGCAGACTTCAGTCGCAATTTCAACATGTGAGGCAGAATACATGGCAGCATCCAACTGCTGCTCCCAGGTTCTTTGGATTCAACAACAGTTGCGCGACTATGGTCTGAATTTCTCACTTACTCCTATTTGCATTGATAACACAGCTGCTATCTCAGTAACTAACAATCCCGTGAAGCACGGTAAAACTAAACATATTGACATACGTCATCATTTTATACGAGATTGTGCTGAGAAGAAACTGATTGTGCTTGAAAAGGTGGATACGCTTGATAATTTCGCTGATTTATATACTAAAGCGTTTGACAAATCAAGATTTCAAAACCTTGTTGAGTTGAATGGGATGATCAATCCCGAGTAACCATACTTTTTGTGCATATTTAAAAAAAAAAAAAAAAAAAAAACGTCACTATCGCTTAGAACAATGTCGGTTACCTCAGTTTGATGGACATGTCTTAGGATATGTTTGGTCCTCATTTCTACTTGTAGAATATGAGGATAGCCATTAACCAGACGACTGAAAGTGACCGGGGCGGTTTATGATGAGTTTTCATTCTTTCGCTTAAAATTAGTCGATCATACTTAGTTAGAAGGACACATACTAGTATGTGGTCGGTCCAGCTGATCCATTGGATCTTCGGGATAGCCGTTGACCTGAAGACTTTGATTTGGTCGGGGCGATAGAAGTTAAATTTTTCTTTAAGGGAAATGAAATTATTTTTCAAGTCTACTACTTCGTAAGAAGTTCGTTTGCTATGTTTAACAGAAAATTGATCCAACCTTGGAAAATGATAGATATACTGATTCTGTGTACTTAACTAGTGAAGTTATTAGGCTTAAAAGGCATTAGAACAGTCATTGTATGTCATGGTAGCTTTTTATGGTGCGTAAAAGTAGATGTGATACAAACTAAATCTACTCGATTTTATGTGGAAACTCCTTAAGAGTTTTGCATGTCTTCATATATATCTTTCCGAATGATAGGCAGAAAAGCGATTACCCAGTCATACACGAGCCCGTAAGTGTTCTGATTCCCGTAAAGATAGTGTGTGAAGAAACTGCAGTGATCCAAATTCGGGACTTGCAGTTGTTTACTACTCTGAAGTCTATGTAAATGTTTAAAAAAAAAAAAAAACCTTATAAGTTATTGAAACATTCTAGAGCTGACAATGTCAAGACTTCTCAATCATGGAGTAAGAAAGAGAACGGGAAGCAGATGAAGAGTACTTACAAACTTAATCAGACACTATGGGTCGAGGTCAATTCGGGGTGACTTGGGGAAAGCCAAATACGCTTTGAGAATAGATAGGAGGCATCATAATCTCTGAGTTGTTGCCCACTTAAATTTTGAGGCATAATTGAACCTAACTCGTATCACAGAAATGATGAAAACCATTTTAAGTTATTTACCTGCTTACAACCTGTTTCTTTATGTCATAATACAGCTACACACGGATCTATGTGACAGTCACGTAATTAGTATGATTCCTGTTCGGATCTTTTCTAAAACGTAATAGTCCCTGTCGAGACTGAAATTTGATCCCTTGTACTTTAATTTTTAAAAGTTTTTCGTACTTAGGTAGTTTTATGATTTTATAACTGGTTACTTGGTCTTGATTGTATCTTTTAACTCTTTAAAGGAACTTTTAAAAGTTAATTGCAAAATGTTCAAATTATGAGGTTTGATTTTGTAAATATAGGCGAAGTTGTTAAACAGGCGAACTTCTGAGTCGACAGTCGTTGCAACTGCAGGGTTATCAGGTATAATACCACCTGCGGTTACGCCTGCTTCTGATGTCCCGGTTACATTTGAAATCCCTCCTCAGTACACTCAAGATATATCACATATGAGGTTCGATTTCGATGCAACCCTATCAGACTCGGAAAGAATAGCTGCACTTGAACGGGTCGTGGCAGAACAATCAAGGGTAAATCTTATCCAGACCCAGGCTATTCAGCGCCTAGTAACAGAGAATCAGCTGCAGTCGTCCCTACTGGTTGAACATGGAAAAATTATAGATGCTATGAAGGAGTTCTTGGCATCTCAGGGGGAGATGAGCTGTAAAGGCGACGAGCTCAGGACAAAGAAGAAGAATGACAGAGACGATGATCCCAATGCATCGAAAGGTGCAGGTGGTGAGTTGCCAAGAACTACTCAAGCTCTTGGGACTTCCACAGCTCAGGGGGAGTCAACAGGTGCAGGTGACGATGTGGTGGTTCTGGTAGATGACGAGGAGATGGGAGATGATGTGATCGATGCCTTGAAGGAGTTGGATGATGATTTGTTGGATGATGAATTTATGTGTGAAGATGATGTTCTACCAGTCGAAGAGATTGAAAAGATTGGTGCAGAAATTGTGATAGAAGATGATGTTGAAGAAGGTGAAATAGTTGAGGAGAATGTTGAACACGAGATCCCTGAAGTTGAAAAGTCAGATGTATGTCAAGATACAGTAGATGATGATACAGAATGGGAGGAGCAGCCTAGATGGAAGGAAGGCTATGCTCATTGGTTTATCAAAACTAAGAAGCCTGCTGTTCCAACCATGTTCAAGAAAAGTTATAATATCAAAGGCTATGCTGAATCAAAGAAAGGAATTATCTGTTGGCTATATGATGAACAGTTAAAAGTGTTCGTGGTGAAAAGATATGATGGGATCCAATACTTTAAGAGGACGTTGAGATCTCTCAATACATTGCCTGAATGTGAGGTGAAGGATTTGGCTAGATTGGGGTTGATTAATAGAAGCGACGACAACATGGCCAGAGTTATTGGGAAGATCGTGTGGAAAGAAAGTATTAAAGAAAAGAAGTTTGAGTTATTAAAGCCACAGAAGGGAAAGCTAGTGGAAGATAAGGAAAGAGGAATGAGAGCAGATGGCAAGCCATGGATGGTAATGAAGTACAAACCGATTCGATGCATGAAAGAGGTTCCAATGAAGACTATGCCTCAAGATGTGTTGAAAGATCTTAAATGGTGGTATGTTGATTGCCAGACTGCTGAAGCCGTGATGGAAGACGAAGACGAACAAGAAATGCTAAGAGTGTATGATCCGATGCATCTTGTTAATTTATCGAAAGCTGATCTGCAGGTGTTAAATGAAAAGAAGATATTTTATATTCCTGCTTGGAAAGACGAAGCGAGGAAATATCAGCGAGTAGTCACGGTCTGCGTAAGAGAGGGAGTGCATGCATGAAGATTACAAGACAAGTGCTTAAAGATAAAGACATGAAGCTACTGCCAAGGGGGAGTCTGTTGGTGCATAATGTCAGTAGTTCATAGTCTAGTGTCTGTAATCGAGTCTGTAATGATTAATTATGTTTTATATGTCTTAAGCGAAGTTACTAACAAGTTCGCTGTTTAGGCGAACTTGTTAGTCAAGCGAAGTTATGGACAACTTCGCCTGAACATGCCAGGCGAAGTTATCGTGTATTTATATAGGTTACGGCTTAGCTTAGAAAAGGAGTTCGTGTGATCATTATCGAAGTTACGAGAGCTGTAACGTGAGGACGAGAGTTCGTGTCTGTAATAGTGATATTGTATCACGTGTTTTGGTTATAATATAACGTGTTTGTTTATCGTATCGTGTTTGATCTATTCGTGTCTTCTACGCTCGTAACGACCTACGCAGGGATTCCGCACCTATGTAGATCGAGATATCCCGTGCAGATCCATCCAGGGAACCTACACCATTCCGTACAATTCCCGTACAATCAAATATTTATAAATACACGCAAATCCATGCGTTCAGTATGTATTTAAACATTTCAATAGTAACATGCTTCCGCCCCGGGAAAATATTTGAAAACAATTCAGAAAAAGGGGCTCGTGAAACTCACCTTAGCACATGCAAGCAGGTAACAACAATCATTATCAGTTAACACGTCCAATCTGTAATATGATCCCTACGATCGTTACTAAACACTCATTATTAATATAACTTTAACTAAGTTGACCGGTACATCTGGGGACACTGTTAACCCAGCACTGTACCCGTTCTGGGGGCAAGGTTAACCCAGAAACACTTCTCCGGACTCAGATTGTGATGTCGTTTAGAGTTCAACAGTCAAATTTTCTAATAGCTTGTTTTCCCCGTTTTGCGTGCCTAGCACGGTTACTCGTTTTTATGTTTCAAAAATGAGTTTGGTCACACACGACCCGAAAATAGTCATTGACTGATAGTTTAAGTAAAGTTGTGAAATTTGAGCTCGGTTTAGACGCCCCGATTAGCCGCGGGACCCGTTTCCTTCTTTAGTGCACCGGAAACTGTTAAATCGGGTAAAATTACTCAAATCTTCCGAATTAATTTCGGATGATTTATTTTTACTTGTTTAACTCAGTTATATGAAAATAGTTCATTTTTAGGGATTTTATACACCAGTCAGCTCGCTTAGGCGAACTTTACTGGTTTACGAGTTTTAAGCTTTAAAAGTTTGTTTTTATTTCCTTTTTAGCAAAAATAACTATCCGTTTGATCTCGGATCTTCAAATTTTGCACAAATCACTTTTTGACAGTGGGAAATTTTATAAAAATATTTCCAGAATTAATTTCTATATTTAAAATTTATTTATCTATTTTTAAACACCATTTAAACACTAAATATGTCGTAAATACCAAACGATCTTAGAAAAATCCCAAATTTTTCCTGGATGTCCCCTGCCATCCACATAGTCCCCTGTAATTTTTCCAGAACCAAAATCTTCTTTTACATGCCATTTTCACTAAAACCGAGCTAGAAATCCCTAGAACTCGTTTAACCGAAAAGTCTACTTAGACTTCTCCAACGGACCTAAAATTTTGTGTGTGACTTATACATGATATAAAAAGCTTATCTGCAATTTTCCAGATTTTTTCGTGATATTTAACTATTTTTCACCATTTTTGGCCAAAACCGAGCATTAAATTCACCAAATATTCATCCTTTATCCAAAAATTACCAAAAATTCACAGAACTCATATTTTTATGTGTTTAACACCTCTATAAAATTTCATGACCTAACTCTAAAGCATCAACAATCTGTCCAAATTTCCCAAAACCGAACATAACCGAATATACCTTTCGTTTTCCGCCACTACAAGCTACAAACTCGTCTTTCCGCCTTATCTACCACTAAATACATAACCTACATCCAACATACCACAATACCAAGCAAATTACACTCACGATCAAGCCTCTTACACTATAGTTTCGATTATGATTCAAAAACAAAGATTTAAACCGTAAATATTCGTTTTTGGTTCGTTTAACTCCTTTCTTGGACCAAGATCCCTTGTATAACCCGTATACATCACTTGATCATGCAAGAATCGGTTTTCATCTTTGAAACCTCATTTTCTTGCAAACAAACTCAAGAAACGAAGATTGAAACGTGATTAACTCGATTCTTTACCTCGTTTTTCTTGCTAGAACTCTCGGTTTTTAGTTGATCTTGAGGAGAGAATTGAAGATGTATGTTGAATGTTGCTAAAAAAAAGAAATGAATGGGGTATAACCCCTTGGGATTTCCGGTCGCAACTAAGAAGGGGTGGGGTGGGACCCACCTCTTCATTCCTATCCACACATTTGGATTCTCGTAATCCGGATTATGTTTTGGATAATCTGGTTCGGTTCGTTTTTCGGTTAAATGTTTAATTCGGCTTAAAACGAGGCTAAAACGGTCGTTTTTCGGCTAAAAATGAAATTTATATAAAACCACTTTAAAAAACTTAAACCATGACTTCCATTAACTTAAAATACCATGTTGTTAATAATGGCGTATCTTTTTCGGCTTGATCGATTGTCTCTTGCTCGGTTTGGTATTAAAGGTTTCGTTTAACGTACCGACGTACTATTAAATCGAAATTCTTTTTCTGTGCTTTAATTCACTTATCCCGAAGCTTTAATACTTCGCAAACATCACTAAATATCATATATCTCGTCTATAATTGAACCCTCGATTCGTTCGGGTTTCAATAACCGTCGATCGATTAATCGCATATTCAATACGATGAATTATATATTCACGTACAATCGATACAGTGAACCATGTATTCTTGTGTAATTACTATGGTAATTCATGTACCCGACATTAAATATGATGTAACTATTGTCAACTGGTTAGGGTATTCCGGGTTTCGTCGGAATCGTTACACTAACACCAACCACACGACCCAAAAGTTCATCACGCCACCCGACCACCCATAACACAATTATTAAACAGTCAACAAAATATAAAAGATAAAGAGAGACACGTGGACCTGATCAGCAGATCAGAGAGTGCTCAAAAATATGGCGGTTACGGGTCACCAAAGATAGACCTCATAGTGTCCATGACACCAGAGAAGTTAAACGCATCTGACGAGCTTCCCGCACCAGCATTCTGAGCTGCATCTGCACGAGGATTCACCCACTTCGAATGATGAATCTGAGGTGGTGGATAGTGTGTACTCCCATCAAACTGCCCCAAAGACGAGTAGTCAATCATCGGTGGGTTATCCACCACCGGCTCACCCCGATGCCACGTTGTATGTGCCCGAATCTGGCGATCATCCTCATATCGATCATTGATTTCTTACTGCCAGTTATACGTGTGGGTTTGATTCCACGATTCCATTCGATCATATAATCTCCGGGTCTCTCTCCGCTGAATCTTTGCGTTCCGATTCTGTTGGTCAAATATGTATAGAAACTCACTGCCCCAACTACCATAGACTGGTGGCCTCGAAGCTTGTAACCAGTCAACCATTCCTGCATCATCTTGCACCATCTCGTGTGGAAGTTGAGTCGGGACATGTTGTGGCTGCCCCGATGAACTCCCCCCTTGATCACTTCTCACTGCCGGTCGTGGGGTTGGATGACCCCGACTAGCCAGAAAAGACATATACAAATCACATTCTCACCATGCCCATTCTTCAATACCTTCAGCTGCACTTGTGTATCAAAGTGTTGGAGATAAACATATCCTCCTTCCTCATGGTACATAAAACTCTCTTTCTGCAACTGATCGTTATCAAAATGATGCAGAAACTTCTCAACCGTTGGTGTATCCGCTCGAATCGCTCCCTTTTCCTTCAACAAAGCTGTAATCAACCGACAGTGTGGGATAATTAAATTTAACTTCGTTTCTCTTGCCATCCAGATATTGATCATAACCAAATACCGGTACGAAATCTTTGGTGTACCCGTCATCAATGCATGCAACACCGGAATTTCCCGATTTCTGACTTGAGTTTTGTCGCCCCGCTTCGGCATTACATTAAATACCATCACACTTAATAGCAACCTTGCTTGCAACTTCAGATTGTTTCTAAGCATCGTATGGGCAAGTCCCAGTTTAAAAAGATCCAATTTCATTCCCTCATACAAAGGATGTTTATCCGGGTTGACATACAACTTGTCTTCCAAAGGATACACATACTCTCCTGATGGCTTAGAATCAAATGGTGCTATCCTCCGCAAAGTATCCAACGACATAACAAACTCCTTATTATTAGCCTTCCCAATCAACCTCATAGTTTTGTACGGATTATCTCCCCAATCAACTCTAAACGAGGCAACCCACTCTTGAATCGCCTCCATGTAAATTCTCTTATCTTCATTATCATAACACTTCAATGCTGCCTCCCAACCCAAGTTTTTAAACATGGTTATGATACCAAACGGCCTCAATAGATTCTGCGAAACCCACTTCTCACACGTAAACCCATCCATCTTGTTTTTCAGTTTTGCTATCGCATCATTATACAACTCTGCATGCCAATGCGGATCCATTCCCGATAATGGACCCCCACCCCAGATTGGCTTAAGGGGGGCGCCACTCCCTCATCTTTATATGGCTCCTGCATGGGCTCATCCTCATCCTCATAATCCCTCAAAATTAATCTTCTTTTGGGCAAAGGCAATGGGTCGGCCGATGATGAGGCAACCTTCCCTTTGTTCCTTGGTTGGTTTTTTCTAGTCTCATAGGTCCTTCCCATCCTACACAATCACAACCAAGCAAACAATGCAAGTCAAATAACATGATAAACCTTCCAAATATCCCCACACTTGTCGTTGCTTATGGTTGGATGACTCGTTTATTCAATGTTTAGAAAACCACTTCAAACTCTAACTTGTAAAATTTGATGTTTGTCATTAACCCAACATATTCCATTAATTATATAAACATCAATCACTTTCTTATCAATTTTCATCATGCAAAATTTAAACAAGTCATCATAATAACCCATTACACCCATTAACTAACCCTTTAACAATTCTAATCTTACAAGTGTGGAGACATTATCACCATAACAATCCCCAACCTCAATCAATATGCATAAAGTAAAAACTTGAAATTCCTCACAAACCTTAGGCATCATCAAATTAAAATTAAGTGAAATACATACCTTTTTAGTGATGAAAGTTGATGTCCTAAGCTTCAATTACAATAAAAAACACTTAAACTTGAAAATCCCCAAACTTGATTTTTAGGGTTCTTCACACCCTCACGAATCCGGCAAAAATCGAGCAACAATTAATGAAAACCAACACCACAAGTGAGTTCCTCTCGAAAAAATAATGAGTTTAGAGTCCGGAATCAAGAGATTTGGGTAAGAATTGAAGGAGTTAATGTTGTGGGTTTTGTGGTGTTCTTGGGTGGAAGAGGGGAAGAAGAAGATGAAGAATAAGAAATAAGAAGAAGGAGAGAAGGAGGTAGATAATATTAATTTTTTTATTATTATTATTTTTATTTTGTTAATCTTTTTATTAAAAAAACACAATGTACGTATGTCTCGGGTCGTTGTAGTATAGTGGTAAGTATTCCCGCCTTTCACGCGGGTGACCCGGGTTCGATCCCGGCAACGGCGCCATTTTGATGTAGATGTCGTGCTCTAATAAAAAAAAGTATTTATGATGCTTAAATATCTATAACTAGTACGGGTAAGTAAGGTAGTCTCCACAGGGAATCAGTGGAAAGTGCAAGTAAAGTTCATAATTATTAATTAATTAACTAAGGTGGACAGATGATGTCAAGCGATTTATAAAAGATGATTTAATAAAAAAACACACGGTTACTTGGAAAAGTTTGTAAACAATGATGTAAAAATAACCAAACTCCAGGGTTCGGGTTTTGCACAAAGTTAAGGAATTAATAAACTTCTTTGGACGGTTCCTTGTTAAAAATATGTAAATCAAAAGACTTAACTATTGGCTATGTTGATCGTCATAACTGAATCCAAACAATTGACATGGTTTAATGAAAATCTAATTGATAATCAATTTTACTTATTTATACACAAAATCAATAATATGGTTAATGATAAACGGGTCAATGAAGAAAGAACTTAATCCTAATCGTTGATGACCACAAATCAATAACTGACAAAAGATTAAGCAATCAATATATAAAAACGGTTTAAGCACAAAAGCAAACACAAAGAATTGATCAACCGAATGATTAACCAAATCCAAATCCAAATTTAAAGTTTAGAATATCAAAACCTAATCATGTAACTCAACCCTACACCCGGAGATGGTTATGAAGACTTTAGCCTTGCATCTTGATCTTCATGCTCTTGAATGTTGTGTGGAGGAATGATTTCATGGATCAATTGGATGATTCAAGTGTGTTATGATGGTGGAATATGGCCTCCAAGAAGTCCCTCAACTGCTAATTATTGAATGGGGTCGACCTTAGGGTTTTTGGGCTTAAATATGGAAGAGAAATCACCAAAATCCCTTTTTCCGTCAGACCAGACCGTAAGCTACGGTCTGGCCACCGTAAGCTACGGTCAGACCGTAAGCTACGGTTTGGAGACTCTGCCTTACGGTTCTGTTGGGCCAAAACATTTTTCTTCATAAAATCTTCGTTTCAAATCCGTTTTCCTCCCCGTTTGCGGCCACGTCTTCGTATTTCAATTCTCTATCATCTCATGGATCATCACTTTCATTTCCACTCCATCATGAATGCTCCAAGTTAGCTTCTTTAAGCTCCAATAAGCTCTGTTAAGCTCCGCACACCTGTAAACATAAAACCTATCAAAGTATTTGTGTTCGATACATATAAACAAGTAAAACACACAATATAAAACACTTAAGGCGTGTACTTTTACCCACACATCACATATCCCACTTTTTGATATAAAAATCTCATTGCGATCTCGTTCCCTTTTTTCATTCTCGGAACCATTTATTTCATTATTTGATGTAGCAAATTTGCAACTCGCAATTTGATGTTTATAACTTTCATATAAGCGGGTGGATACTATTATAAATATTATTTTAGGGTAACAAGTAACGTGATGGAAAAATTCACTAGTTCAATGCTAAAACTAATGCACACAATCCCGAAATGAAACTCGGCATGGCCTTAGGGTCTGCTTGGTATGGGGTAATGGAATGAGCGATGGAATGGAATGAGCGAGGGAATGAAATGGACAAAGTAATGGAATGGATCATTACGATTTCATTGACATGTTTGGTTACCATGTGGGAATGAAATGGATTATTAGTTTTATTTTTTGGTAAGATAGAAAAAACAGAATAAAATAAAAATGGTAATGAGTGGTGGTGGCGGTGAGCATTAATGGTGATGATGGGTGGTGGTGGTGGAGATGGGCGGGAGCCGGGAGAGATTGTTAGTGGTGGTGATAGTGGGTGGTGGTGGCGGTGGTAGTAAGAAGCAGGTGGCGAGCGGTGGTCGTGATGGCCGGGAGCGATGGTTGGTGGTGGTGGAGGCAGAGGTGGGTGGTCGTTGTGGCGGGTGGCGGAGGCGATGGTGGGTGATGGTAGGTGATGATGGTAGTGAGATGGCAATGGCTAGTGGATAGTCACAAGGATCGTGGAACTTGCCATGATTTTCGTTCCGGATCGTGCGTTCCGAAACACGGTACGAACACGGTCCCGGAACGCCTTGGATCGCGATTCCGGCTTTAAAACTGGCGTTCCGGAGCTACGTCTGAACGGTGCCTGTTGTGTTTTGGATCGCGAACCCGGTAACCCAAAATCGCGAACCCAGTTCCCAAGTTATCGGTGATAAAGATCCAAATGATCCGACAAGATCTGCCATATTTTTTATGGATTGAGGCTGTTGCCGGAGGGGAGATCAGAGCCTGCCTGAGGGGAGATTTGAGAAAAAGAACGGCGATTAGGGTTATGGCTTCTAAACTTGATGTTACTTTATATTTAAAATTTTCACTTTTTTCCCTTGAAGTTTGAATTTTTATTAAAGTTTACCCCTCATTTTCTACATATATGTTATTAATATGTTAAAGCATAAATAAAGCTTATTTAAGTTAATTTTAGTTAACTGAAGTTAAAAACTTATAAAAACTATTATAAAAAATCTACTTGAAGTGTTTTGTGTATGATACGATGTACCCGACTATGTACCGCGTACCGAATTGGCGTTACGAATGAACCTACCCCCCTCGTACCGAAATTTTGATATGCACGAATCGCGTACCAGTTTTCGTACCAAACCGTATCGGCGATCCATGTGACTATGGGCTAGTGGTGGAGGTGATATAGTGTGCAATAAGGATGAAATGAAAAAAAAACAAGTGGGATTGATGGAATATTTAGGGTGTTTTAGATGGAATGGAATGGACATTGTAATGGATGATTCCATTCCATTGACTAACCAAAAACATTTTTTTTATTCCATCATAATGGTCCATTCCATTCCAGCTCTCATTCATGCATATCAAACGCTACCTTAAATTAAAATCTAAAAGCACTTGAGACCATTTTGGATTGGCCCAACTAAATTTTAAAGTTTGCCAACCCATAATGAAAATTAAAACCTATATGTACTAATGTACATGCACCCCATAAGGAATTACCCAACTTGCTTACTGTTCTTGAGGCCCAATAGACTTTGATTGATCCAGTTCTAACTACCTAGACAAGGCCAAATTTGTCTAGACTCGACAGGTGGATTGCCTCTTTATAACTAACTAGTGTTTTACCCGACGCATGTACTGGACAGGTTCATAAAACACAAGCGTTGTCAGTCCTGAGTGTTGAGGCGTTAATTTTACGTTAATTCGATCGTTTTCAATTACATGTGTTATGATACCGGAACTAAAACAAAAAAAAATATGAAACATGAGATGGACCAACGGGGTGGCATCGGTTGGTAATACTCGGGAGTTAGTAAAACCCAAGCGTTGTCGATCCCGGACGTTGAGGCGGTGAGTCTAGGCAAATCCTATAAAACATAGTCGTTACATTTGGTTGGTATCATCTATGTTAAGTTTCGGAACTAGACCTATAAAATAGTTACGTCAAGTTAACATTATTAAGACAAAAGCATTGGCGTTAAGGTGACGACTCGATGCGAATTCCATCGGTATCAATTAGGTTCATTACGTGTACGAAAACTAAACCTAAAAGGTAGTTTCGTCATATTTAAATAAAATAAACAAATAAAACATGATTAAAAAAAACAATACAACAATTGAATAACTAAAAAAAAAAGAAAAGAATAGAAAAGTTGCTACTATAAAAGAGACTTGACCTTAAGCATATAATGGGGACAAGACTTGGGAGTTAGGACTTTCCATCAACCATCAAACTAATAGAACAATTTTAAATATTTTTGAAGCTAATTATATAAATAGTTTAATTTATAACCTCAAAACTTTGTGCCACCAAAGTTCTCAATGATACTAATTTATAATTATAATTATAATAAGGTTGAGCATAGCCGAGATGATAATGAAAGATAACACAAGTGGCTATATGTAATGAAACAATGGCTTTAGGACGTCATCGTAACCACCATTACAATGTTTGATAGCGTGGTTTTACATCCACCATTAAAGTTCGTACCTGAACGTGAAAATAGTCCTGCTAATGAAAATTAAATGAAAAAAAAAACATGTATTAGAAGCTAATAGTGAGTATATTAATAAAAAAAGAGGTATAATGGCAATTTTTTACACCAACGGTGAGGTACCAAGAAGTGCATATGAACCCGCCATGTTCATCATGCCAAATGCCAGACACAATCATTTCTTTGTTACCATCAATGTTGTAGTTTTTGAACATTGCAAAGCTCCTTCCCCGTAATTCCTTCCTATTTAAATTACATTACTACCCTTGTTATAGACATACATTATTGATTTATATGTAACAGGATCAATACATTTTATTCTTAACATGAAAACGGTAAGAACCAATTTGTTGTTATGATTAGATTTATTTTTATAGGTGTTTGCTGCTATATTTTGTTCGGATTTGCTAATTTTCGATTATGACACGTTATAAGTATTTGCTTATTTATATTTTCTTGTTATTATTAGATGTTTTCTTTTGCTGTTATAAGTATTTGTTGGTATATGCTGTTATTATTTTGTTCTTGATTTTGATTATTTTGTTGTAATTTTTAGGTTCTTTTCTTTGTTATTACAAGTCATTGTTTATGTAGATTGGTATTGTAGTTGGTATTATTTTTTTACGTTCGTATTTTTAAATAAATTTACATTATTTCCAACGTACTCATATTAAGATCAAAATGTACATGAATCTTCCCCTGCGTATTAATATATGTAATTTGTACAGTATTGGTCATATTGATCATAATCAAACAATACTTTCGTGAAGAGGTGACCACATTCTCTTTGGGGTTTTGAGATAATTTGAAAATAAATGCAAGCATAGAGAAGATAATTGAAGGTACAAGTGGTTAAAAAAGTACAAGTGACTTACATTTGCCTAGGGCAATGACACCCGTGACGATGCCAGTTTTGATTATCGAAGATAGATATTGTGATCCAAATGACAAGTCCGTAATTAAAATCGGATTTAACCCTTTCTTCAATTCGCCAATTTGTGTTCCGCATAAAGAAAATTATCATATGTTCAATTGCGTAGATATAATTTAGTAACAACTTTTAATATGTTTATTTGGTTTGCCTCCGGAGAGTCATGGAATATTATTACAGATATTGTAGGCTAGATCATATGTGATCAAGTTACGGCATTGTAGGCCATCATATGCAAGTCCGGTGGTCCATCAAATTAATCGCACGTATGCAAAATGAAGAACAAATTTTAATACACCATTTGTCTTTTCAAATTCCAAAATAATTTCATTTCATAACTCCCATCATTACAATATGTTTTCCTTTGCAAACTTGTACTAATGGTTGAAAAGAAAACAGTTTACATAATGAAGAAGTAGGCGAAACAAGGTAATAAATATACAAATTATTTATAGTTATGAATACGTCTTTTACGACAAATATTGTCAAATGATTATTTCACCACAATCAACTAGACATTGTCGTCACCCCCAGTTGAAGTCGGCTTTTCAACATCCTTGTATGTATGAAGCATGAAGTTACAAGCTCCCACGGCCTCTCCTACAGTCAGATATATCCATTCTTGTCCAATAACGTCTATCAACTTCCCTTTGTTCATCTTCTTTATCACCTCTCCTCCCGGATTCGCCAAAACCAGCTATAAATAAGAACAAAACTTGGATTTAGTCATGTATCGCTCAGATTGAAACATTAAAAATTAAAGAAAAGGGGATAGCGGCGCAGCTTGTTGCTCGCTTACCCATTATCCAGATGTAGTTCTATTTATGTTATATATAAAAGGATCAAGAAAAGTAATGTATACCTTTAGCCCTCTTCTTTCCATAAGCTTTTTAACCTCTCCAAGCATTGTAATCCCGCTCGTGTCAATGTTTCCAACCGCTAAAACCATCGAATCATCCATAATTGTTATATCTCAACATCTTATAGTTTCCTTGTAAAAAATTATATACATAGTTTCTCATTTAGCATTTGATTACTTACCACTCAAGGCAAGAATGACATACTGCAAGCTATCTTCCCCTGAAGACTTCAACCTATCTTCCTCTTCATCAACCCATCTTGAAATCCTAATTTCAAACAATAATTTAAATATAAAGCTCGTAAATTAAGATGTATTTTCCAACCATATGTCGATTACTGATATAATTATACCTTTCTCTCAAGTAGCTCGAGTTAGCAAAGTAAATTGGTGCATCAATTTGAAGGATCAAGATTCCGGGAACTGTTTTCACATTTTGGTATTGATCCATGCTTCTATAAATCGTGGAATCGGGTATGTGACCTAGTGTGGATGTTCTTGGCCTTGCAACGAATAAGAGTACCCTAAGTAGTGACAGTGCGACCTACATTTGTCCCATTTCAAGTGGATTATAGAGTGAAATATAAATGTAATGAAAGTTTTATAATGTAAAGTACTATACCGCGATAACTAATCCAATCTCGACACTCGCGAAGACAACACCGAAGTATGCACTCATGCATACAACAAAGTCAAATTTGTCTAGACTCCATAAATGGATAGCTTCTTCATAATTAATAAGGCCGAGCATAGCCGAGATAATAATGGAAGACAACACAACAAGGGGTGTGTAATGAAACAATGGTGTTAGGAACAACAATGTTATCATCACTGCAATCGCCATTACAATGTTTGATACCGCGGTTTTACATCCGGCGTTAAAGTTCACAGCAGAACGCGAGAATGGCCCTAAAATAAAAGTAAATGAATAAAAAATGAATTAGAAGCTAATGCAAGTATTTGTAGAAAAGGATATAATGATAGTTGTACACACCGGTGGTGAGGTAGCAAGAAGTGCATGAACCGGCAATGTTCATCATGCCAAAGGCAATCATCTCTTTGTTGCCATCAATGTTGTAGTTTTTGAACATGGCAAAGCTTCTTCCAACCGCAATTCCTTCCTGTTTAAATTACATTATTATTACCATTGTCTCTAAAAGTGCATTTTCTTCGAAGTTTTGTGAAATTTTGAAAAAAAATTGCAAGTGGAAAGAAACAAACTGAGCGTACAAAATGTAAAGGAGAAGAGAAGGTACAAGTGACTTACAGCGAGGGCAATGACACCTGTGACGATACCGGTTTTTATCGCAGAAGATAAGTATTGTGATCCAAAAGACAGGTCTGTTATTGTAATCGGATTTAAACCTTTCTTTAGTTCCCCAATCTATATTGCACATTAAGAAAATTGTTATACTTTGTAAGTTCACTATTAAATAAATAACGAAACTAATCGGATCTCTTGTCTTATTTTCTGTCAGGTGTATCATAGATTTGCATTGCGCTGAATAGTATAAGCTTTTGTTACATGTGAAACAAAGATACGATATGCATCAAACATGTTTTATGACACTAACCACTTGAACGCCATGTTTTTCGGCATGAGTGAAATAAACAAGAATGCTTCCTAAGATCACCGATGTCAACGGAGCCATTGCAGATATCCAGAATAGCTTCGGTCGTTTTGTGCTCTGTTTCATTTTAATAATAGTAAATTAGTAACACTAACAGTAACTGATTATTTTTATAAAGGGTTTTCCTTTTTATCTTTTTTTCAATTGACCTTTTAAAGGAGATTAAAAGGTTAAAAAAAACAAACAATAAAGTATACTTACAACATATCTAGCGACCATGAGATAGAACAGGAAGCAAATACCCAAAACTGCACTCTCCCACCTCCACTGCAATTACATATTTTACTTATATATTATTAAATAATATTAAAGTTTAATAATAATAATTTAAACTTTAATTACTCTTTACGAAAACTGGAACAAAAATAAATATGTTAAAGTTTAAATGCTCTTAATTTACTAAAACAGGAACAAGTATAATAATAACAATTTATGTAAAGAAACTAAGAAAGTTTTCAAGTACCTCGTGTATTTGAGAGAAGACAGATCGCAAAACGGAGACGAGATCTGTGCCATGAGTGAAGTGTTCGAGACCCAGTATTCCTTTTAGCTGCTGTAAGCAAACCACCGTCGCAGCGCCACCCATGAACCCTACGATGGTCGCGTGTGACAAGAAATCAACAATAAACCCGAGCCTGATGCATGGATTAAAATAGCAATTATGTTAGTTAACCTCTTTCCAAAGCCCCCAATATTCATGGATTAGCCTACAATTTTATACTCCGTATTCTTTATTCTAGCTTTCTATAAATAATATTATTTTGTGATCCAATGATATATTTTTTTAAAATAATACATATTCATATTCATATATCAAGAGGTTTATAAGAATAACACACTTCTTTGACGTTAACCAAAATAAACAGTTGTCTAAAAAATATGAATAAATTTTGTTATTTAGATATGTGTAAGTCATGTGTAGACTATAGATTATATTATTATTACACCGATAAAAAAAAAAAAAAAAAAAAAAAAAAAAAAAAACTCTCAATAAATTAATTATATAGTTATTTGTATTGAGAAAATACCCAAAATACAAAAAAAGTACGAATAACTTTTAGAAACTAATTGATTTAAATGTGTTGTTTTTTATTTTCTAATAATTTAATTAGTGTTATCTTTTATACGATACATATTGATGTCATTTATGCCTAATTGAGATTAATAAATGTGTATTAACGTTGTACATAGATTAACCTCAATATTCCAAGTGAAGCTTGAAACACTCCAGCGAAGAACGTGGCTGTGAAAGCTAACTGAAGATACAACTTCGGGTTTTCATTAGCGTTCACCACCGCCCCTAACATGGAACCTATCAGCAGTGAAGCCACCGCCACGGTCCCAACCGCCAAATCCTTCGAACTTCCCATCATAGCATACACCAATGGCGGAATAAAACTCGAATCTGCCAACACCAAAAAAATAGAAAAAAAAAGAAAGAAAGAAAGAAACCTTTTCAACTTGTTGTTCCTCGTACTATATCTAATATCATGAGTTGGTTACATAAACATAAACAACTTACATAGTCCGAGAATAGGGGGGAGGTTAGCCAGTTTAGCATAACTGATTCCTTGAGGAATTGCTAAACTTGCAATGGTAATGCCGGCAATAACATCGGATTTAAAGAAACTTGTATTATAACTCGACGCCCAGTCGAAAATGGGGAAGACGTATTGAACTCCAAGGATGAATTTACGTGACAGTGGTTGGTTTTTGAACTGCCTGAGTGGATCATCAGGGAACAGTGTTTCTTTAACTGTGTTTTTTAATGATTTTATGAACGGTTGAGGCGGTGGAATGGCGACTTTGTGTGGTTGTTGGTTGAGTTTGGAGTTGTATTCTCCAGTGCCCATTTTTCAGGTGGTGGAAGATGGTTGAGGTTGGAGGTTGAAGATGAAGATGAAGATGAGTTGGTTTATATAGTGGTTTTTTAGTGGGGGAGTGGAACCACTAGTGTGACAATAATGGTTCCATTGGACACGTTGTAAATGTTATGTGGTGCCTTGCAGAATATTCAATTTTAGCTGCTAACAACTTAGAATCTTCAATCATCCTTCTGTATCTGACTTAATTAGTTAAATATGTACAGAGTTTATTATTAATTCCTTTTTTATTATAGAAAGGAAGATATTTGACATCCGTTTACACTTTACAGGTACTCTTAGGGATGATTTTTTGTAACGAATATTTATATAGGGTTTGGATCAAATACAAATGAAATTAACGTGCTGAATGTGAGAATTAAGTAGAGTAATTATATTACAAGTAGAGTAATTATGTAATTACTCTTTGATAATTACTCAATGATGTAATTACATAATTACTCTACTTACATATATAATTACTCTACTTGATTCTCACGTTTAACACGATAATTTCGTTTGTACGTTTACCTTCCCCTATATATATATTTCTTTTGAGAACCACTTTGAATTTTAAGAATTCAAAGTAACAATAATTTTTTTGAATCGTTTTTACACATATGTAATACGTAAGTGTAAGTAACGTAAAAAAATTACAGTATTTATTTTACACACCGCATCGACTTATTACACATGTGTAACTAACATTTAAATTTGTGTAATCATCAAAAATATTTATAATACTCTCCTGATTAATTTTTTAATCAGATTTATTCTCAACTACATATTACATACTTATTTAAATAAATGTGTGGTGCACATTAAATTCTTAAAGTTATTACAACGCATCAAGGTTCCCAAAATATTCCTCCCTTGTATATATTGCGAGAAGAGCGAGAAGATATTTTAGCCAATCAAATTGTTTCTTTTTATTTTCTAATTATTTAAATACAATGGTATATTAGTAAAATATAAAGTGTTTTGTTTTGTAACTAATACTCATTATTAGTTTAATTAATGATAATTTATTACCTTATAATAAGTTACAAACTATTATTATTATTATTTTTTATTTCATCTAAAGTTTGAATCATTATAATCCAATTGATCAAAAATTATTTTATTTAAAGCACGGATAATTATTTTTTTTATTTGATCTCAAATGTGATTTTTTTCTCAATTTTCGATCAACTAATATAATGTGGGTTTATCTTAAGTAATGTAGAAATAACTACGTGATATTGTGTTGGCACACTTTTAAATGTTGTGTAGTCATAAGTCATAACTAATGTAGTGTAGGCAAAACTAATGTAGTGTATGTACATTTTCAAATATTGTGTAGTCATAACTGATGTAGTGTTGACAAAACTAATGTAATGTAGACTCACTTTCAAATGTTGTGTTGACATAGCTAATGTAGTGTAGGCAAAACTAATGTTATGTAGACACACTTTCAAATGTTGTGTAGTCATAACTGTTGTAGTGTAGGTGCACCTTTAAATGTTGTGTTGACATAGCTAATATCATGTAGGCAAAACTAGTGTAGTGTAGACACACTTTCAAATGTTGTGTTGACATAACTAATGTAGTAGGCAAAACTAATGTTGCATAGACACACTTTCAAAAGTTATGTAGTCATAATTGTTATAGTGTAGGCGTACTTTTAAATGCTGTGTTGGCATAGCTAATATAGTGTAATCAAGACTAATGTAGTGTAGATACAATTTCAAATATTTTTTACGCCCTGTTCTTGAGTTTTTTTAAATGAGGAAAAGGAAAGGAAAACTAAGGATAGTTAAAAAATGGATGTTTTTGAGTTTTTTTTAGGATGGAAAGGAAAGGAAAGGAAAATTAATGTATTTTCCCATTAAGTTATCCTCCAAAAAATGGGATGATTACTAAGGATAACTATTTTTAACATAGTTATCATTTCCTTTCCTCTAATTTCCTTCCAACTCAATAACACACCTAATTAAAAAAAATTTCCTTCCCTTCTCTTCCCTTTCTTATCATTCCCTCTCCTTTCCTTTTCTTTTCTTTGTTAAAGAACTCAAGAACAAGGCTTTAGTAATAACTAATAATGGAATGCATGTCAAAGTAAGAGAAAAGTATTGTGTATATTACGATGGTATAGAATCACAAAATTACTAATTTTTTTTCCCAAATCAACATAGAACAAATATATATACATATCAAAAAAGAACAAATATTAAATGTAGCTAATTACAAATTGTTTTATGTTTCAATAATTATAAATGTTTTGAGCTTAATTTTAGAAGTAACAAGTGGGGATTTCATATTAAGTGCCTACATTTAAAGTACAAAATACCATGTTCACATTTAAAAAACATGTATATGAGATTATAAAAAAGAAAATTGGATTTTAATAATCCTAACTTTACGCAGTTGGCCGATAATAATCCTAACTTTGAATATAGCTGTCATTAGTCCCAACTTTCACACTATTTGTTTTTATTGGACCTCCGTTAAAAAAAACTTAACGACGTTATGTTTTTTTCAAATTTCAAACTGATATTTTACGGCTTTTGATCGGAATGAGTATACGAGTCGATTGATGTAAAACTTACCTCCAAACAGTGGTCCAAACGACTAAAGGATGCTTCAGTTCCGGTGTTTAAACTATTGATTAACAAAAATCAAGTTGTTTGAAGCGTTGTTTCGAGTTAAGTTTTACATAAATCGATTCGTATCCTCATTCCGATCAAAAGCCTTAAAACATCAATTTAAAACGTGGAAAAAACTTAACGTCGTTAAATTTTTTTTAACGGTGGTCCAATGAAAACAAGTAGCATGAAAGTTGGGACTAGTGATGGCTATTTTTAAAGTTGGGATTATTATCGGCCAACTGTGTAAAGTTGGGATTATTAAAATCCAATTTTCCTTATAAATAATTATTAGTTTTCTATAATTAATATATAACATTGATTAATGTAATCAATGACCCATATTAATTTATCGTACTTCTCGCTATAACTTAACTTTGTGCTTGAATCATTATATATATATTAATCTTGCGACCATAACTGTGTATTCGTTCTCTATGAAATTTTTTTTCAGAAAGAAATTATTCCAATCCAACACAAGAAGGTAGGGCACTATTGTACGTTCAACAACTATCATATTTAATTAAAAGTATTTCTAATATTTTAAAATTGTTATAACTTTACTCCGAAAGTAGTGACATGATTTAATTTTCTCTTCTTTTAGTATCTTCTAACTACCACTTGCCTATAATTACCTTCCATATCAAATTTGGCAAATCACAGTTCACCACATCATCAGTAAGCATAAAGATGCTTCCTTCTTGTTCCCATAAAGTTAACCCACTTTGTTTAATAACATCTTTTTAGCACTGTTTTGAAACCTGGACTGGCTCGGCTAGTCGGACTGGTCTGATCAGGACCTGGTCCCTGTATCGGGCCTGGTCAGCGTATTTGGGCTGTATTCTAAAAAATCGGTCGGGTTTTGCGGGTGGTGGTCGGCCCTGACCCAGTGATCCATCGGGTGAACCGGTAAAACCCATTTTTTCATTTAATCCAAAATGAATTGTGCATGTCGGATTCGAACTTGGGTCATTTCCGAGATATATACTTTAATAATTATAATTACTGCATGAGCTAACCAACCAAACTTCATTGATATCTTTATTGGTCAAACATAAATCATATATAGTTAAAAAACAATGTATAAAACATAAATTTTGTTATTATTATTATTATTTTTGGTTAGTAGTATTTTTATATGTACATGAATTATATATATGTATATATAAATTAATAATGACGTCATTCGGATCAAACACTGGTCCCGGTAAAGCGTCCGAGTCAACGTCCGAGCCGAGTTTGAAAACATTGATTTTTATGTGACATTGCATGTAAGGCCCCGTTACCGGTAGCCCTACTTTCGTGTTGGATTTACTCATAAACACAGTTCTAAATATCAGAGTTAATTAAAACTTTACGCGGAATATAAAACTTTCATAAAACATTACATAATTCATAACTTGTCTCAAAACATCCTTTGTCTTTCAACATTAAAGCATTAAAATTAAAACATCATAAGTCTTCAGATGCCAGACTCTTATTCTTCTGCCATGTGTCCTCACTCAAGCCAGCTGTCTCATCCTACTCACCTGCGTGCATACTAAAAGCCAGCTACGCTGAGTGAGTTCTAGTTAATCATACATTATACAATACACAATAACTTATATTCTTTCATTCATACTTTCATACTTTCTTACTTTCATACTTTCTTACTTTCACATCTTACGTTATAAAGAGCATTACGCCCTACATTCCTCGAGTATTATTAGGGCTCGGTACCCTCCTTCCTCGAGTATTATTAGGGCTCGGTACCCTCTTTCCTCGAATATTAGTAGGGTTCGGTTCTCTAGTTCTCGAATATTAGTAGGGTTCGATTCCCTCTTCGTTACCATACAACCATACATCATACCTCGAGTATTATTAGGGCTCGGTACCCTTTTCGTAACCATACAACCATACAACCATCATTTCCTTCTTTTATTAACTTTATCACGTTCATACATATAAGCATACATATCATACTTACCTTATACATAGCGTTACAACCTGACAGTACGTGCAATATCCGAAGATCGTTCACGTACTAACAAGCAATCATTCATACATTTCACATCATTCATATAAGGCATACACTTATCACTTAGGAGCGGCAGCCCCTAGCAGGGTCCAAGGGGCAGAGCCCCTGGCTGGGGTCGAGCTGCCAGGTCAGCTTGGAAAAATTTTATTTACATTAACTGTCTTAACACATTTTCCATTAGGTTTTTAATTTATTTTCTAAGCGAACTTAACTTTAGGCGAAGTTAAATCTTAAGCGAACTTAGCTTTAGGTGAAGTTATCAGTTAGGCGAACTTGGCCTTAGGCGAAGTTATCAGTTAGGCGAACTTGGCCGTAGGCGAAGTTATCAATTAGGCGAACTTGGCCTTAGGCGAAGTTATCAATTAGGCGAACTTGGCCTTAGGCGAAGTTATCAATTTGGCGAACTTGGCCTTAGGCGAAGTTACCAGTTAGGCGAACTTGGCCTTAGGCGAAGTTATCAATTAGGCGAACTTGGCCTTAGGCGAAGTTACCAGTTAGGCGAACTTGGCCGTAGGCGAAGTTAAGCTTTAAAGGCGAAGTTATGGTTTTGCAGGCGAAGTTATGGTTTTGCAGGCGAAGTTGCCCAGTTCAGCTACGGGTTTGGTTTTTATCAAGCATTTTGGCGATTTTAATACCCTTGTTATGGTTCGACATCACCCACTACGTTCCCTAACCGTTTTCGGTCGTATATATATCCCGTATATACTATAAAGCTTGGACCTTTAAGTAAAAAAGTTCAATACTACGTAAACTTTAAAGGTCAAGAACATACCTTTAGCGCTCGTTCGATCTTGGTTAGCTTGTTTATGCCCTCTAGATCTCGTGTAATAAGATCTAATACCAACTAACGTTTACTCTCTCTCGGATCTTGCTCGTTTATGGTGTGTGTGTGTGTTTGGAGTGTGTAGAGATTATGATAGAAATGAA
This sequence comes from Bidens hawaiensis, assembly GCF_021521415.1. Taxonomy (NCBI): domain Eukaryota; kingdom Viridiplantae; phylum Streptophyta; class Magnoliopsida; order Asterales; family Asteraceae; genus Bidens; species Bidens hawaiensis. The sequence goes on from NW_027491497.1 coordinate 712,274, forward strand.
ATGAGGGTTTAGGGTTTTAGGTTGGTTTAGGGGATATTTATATCCCTTAAAGCCCATGGACCTAAGGCCCATTCTCATTTAACCCATCTTAATTAATCTAAGTCCATGATCCGTTCTTTACTCGACATTAATTAATTAATAACGCGAAATCACTAAACGTAACTTTCTTTATTTAACATTATAAATTTTAGGATGTTACATTGCACATATGTTTATACTTCATAAAAACTGCTTAAACTATGAATTACAAAACAATTTTTCCAATCATTTTTCCTTCTTACAATAAAAGAATTAACGTGTAACACCGCGTAAAATACCCTATTAGAATTTAGCCTTTTATGTCATGTTCTTAAAGACTAGGGACTTAAAATGAAAAATTTAAAAATTTTAAACCATCGAGATACGCGATGGGGTATCCATATACCCATCGCGATATGCTATGGCTTTGCACACAAATCAACATTTGGGCGGCTTAGCGATACGCGATGGCCAAACTCATAGGACTATCGCGATATGCGATGCCCAAGTTAAGCAACCGGGTGCACGTGTCCAACCACGTGGCATGATATGACACGCCACGTGGCAACATGTGGCATTCTGTTAAAATTGCGGCGTCGCGATACGCGATGGCCAACAATTCACTATATCACGTATCGCGAAGGGGTGCAGAATCTGCCAATAAATAGGAGGTTACAGGATTGAGCCTCCTTCATCCCAAATCACCTTCATTTCTCACGCACTTAACCTATGGAAGCGTTCCCAATTACTACGGCGAGCCGACGTTTGATTTTCTAGAAGTACGTGCAAGTAACGAAGTTCCAATCAAGTTATCAATCACTTAAGCAAGTTTAGATCAAGATCCTACCGTCAAGACCAATGTTTTCTTATTATTATCATTCCGAGTGTTGTGCTAAGGTAGGGGTTATGTTTATGATATTCAATTACAGATTAGACATTAAAAGTGGCTTTGGCCTTTAACCTTGAAAGGATTTTATAAACATTTTCAATGAGTTTTCATAAACGTTACTTCTTAATGAAGTAATGTTAACAAACGATATATTTTGACGGGCATGTAGTAAACTACAAGGGTGATATCACTAGTAGTGAGTTTCTTGCCTAAGGAAAAGTAATTCGTACAAATCCCAATCAACCGCAGGACCCGTTTACTTACCTGGAGAAACCCACCAACGTGTTAGAACATATTAAGCCAAAGCATGCTATATCAAATGTCACATAAAACAAAGTACTTTCATTCACAAACAAAGTTGTAAACTTTATCAAGGTTAAGCTCAAAGGCAATAGCTTAATCAAGAAACACCATTCAAATATTTATACAAACCTATTTATGTATAGGTTAATATTATTCTCATTCACAATCAAGGGTTTCAAACGCACACCAACGGCACAGGTGAATACGTTAAACCTTTACAAACAGTCAAACATATTTATACTCTAGTTAAATTAGACAAGTATGTTTTGATTGTGGAGATGAGGGGCATTTTAGTACTGAATGTATGAAAAGGAAACTGACAATAGCAACGGCTGGAGCAAGTGGTAGTGGTGTCTAAGCTGATACCAAGAAAGGGAACGCGCGTGTCTTCGTGCTGGATACTCAGAAGGTTGCGGACATACCGGACGTGATCACCGGTACGTTTGCTCTTAATAATGTTTACGCTAGAGTTTTGTTCGACTCAGGTGCGAACTAGAGTTTTATATATTATAAGTTCTTTAGTCTATTAAATGAACCTCTAGTTAAATTAGATAAACATTATGAAGTTGAAACTGCTGATGGAAATGTGAGTAGAATAACCGAGGCTTTAAATAATGCCAGAATTTCTTTAGCCGATCACATCATACCTATATGATTGTTTCCGATGACATTAGCAGGTTTTGATGTAGTTTTAGGTATGGATTCGTTATCATCTAATCAAGCCTGTAACCATTCGTACAACTGGAGAAAAAGTGGCTGGAAAGATAGGAATAATCTCAAAAATAAAAGCAAGTCGTTGCTTAGGTAAGGGATGCCTTGCATTCATGGCCTATGTAACTAAATAACCCGAACCCAAGATGATGGAAGAAGCACCAGTTGTATCCGAATTTAAAGATGTGTTTCCCGATGAACTACTTGGAATCCCACTAGATCGGGAAGCAGAGTTTAGAATCGACCTCATACCAGGATCTTCGCCAATAGCAAAAGCCCCAAATAGACTAGCACCCACTGAAATGAAGGAATTAAAGAAACAATTAGATGAACTTTTGGAAAAAGGATTCATACAACCGAGTTCGTCACCATGGGGAGCTCCAATTCTATTTGTTAAGAAAAAGGATGGATCGATGAGAATGTGCATAGATTATCGTGAACTAAATAAGGTCACAATCAAGAATAAGTACCCATTACCAAGGATCGGTGATTTGTTTGATCAACTTCAAGGGGCAAGTCATTTTTCTAAATCTGACCTTAGATCAGGATACCATCAATTGAAAGTCAAGAAGAAGATATACCAAAGACAACGTTTAGAACCAAATACGGACATTATGAGTTCACCGTTATGACTTTTGGACTCACTAATGCACCGACAGCTTTCATGGTAATGATGAATCGTATTTGTAAACCATATCTCGATAAATTTGTTATCGTACTTATTGATGACATTTTGATTTACTCTAAGTCCAAAGAAGATCATCAAGTGCATCTCAAGATTATACTTGAAACCTTAAGGAAAGAGAAGTTGTACGCCAAATTCTTTAAATGTGAATTTCGGTTACCGGAAGTTCAATTTCTTGGTCATATTGTAAACGAGAAAGGTATTCAAGTAGTCCCAGCAAAGATTGAAGCGATTACAAAATGGGAAAAACCTAAAAAACCGACACAAGTTAGAAGTTTTCTAGGATTAGCTGGATACTACTGAAGATGTATTCAAGACTTTTCTAGAATAGTTGTTCCACTAACTTCACTCACTAGGAAATCAATTGAGTTTGAGTGGGGACCAAAACAAGAAGAAGCATTCGAAACACTTAAACAAATGTTAACCAATGTACCTATCTTGGCCCTGCCAGAAGATTTGGATAACTTTATCATACACGGTGATGCTTCGCACACGGGCATGGGATGTGTTCTGATGCAAGGAAACAAAGTTATTGCTTATGCTTCAAGACAATTAAAATTTCATGAAAAGAACTATACCATACACGACCTGGAATCGGGCGCTATGACTTTTGCGTTGAAACTATGGAGACATTATCTATATAATGTAAAGTTCACAATATACACTAATCACAAAAGTTTGAAGCATATATTCGATCAAAAGGAATTGAATATGAGACAAAGGCGTTGTATGTAGACTCTCAACGATTACGACTGTGAGATCATATATCATGAAAGAAAGGCCAACGTAGTGGCTGATGCCTTACGTAGAAAGAAACATGATAAGCCTAAAAGAGTCTGAGCTCTTAGATTAGAACTTAGGATTGATTTAGCTAACCAAATTAAAGAATCTCAGAAGTTAGCACTGGAATAAGGAAACATTAAAGCCGAAAACGAAAATGGTACCAACGATCAGTTAGTCAAAGGAGATGACGAATTATTTAGATTCTGCAAAAGAATTTGGGTACCGACAATTGGAAACTTAAGAACTAAAATTCTTGAAGAAGCACATAAGTCAAAATATATGATGCATCCGTGAAGTGACAAGATGTATCACAATCGGAAGGACGAGTATTGGTGGATTGATATGAAGGATATTGCTCTATATGTCGCAAAATGCCTAACCTGTTCTAAAGTAAAAGCCGAACATCAAAAGCCGTTAGGATTACTACAACAACCTGAAATACCAATATGGAAATGGGATGATAACCATGGATTTCATTATGAAGTTACCTAAAACTTCTCGTCAAAATGATGCAATTTGGGTTATTGTAGATAGACTTACCAAGTCTGCTCATTTCATTCTGATATAAGAAACATATAGCATGGATAATTTTGCACAACTATACGTCGAAAACATAGTATCTTTATATGGTGTGCCATTATCCATTATATCCGATAATATAGTCGTTTCACTTCAAATTTTTGGTCAAGCTTTCAAAAGTAAATGGGGACTCGACTAAACCTAAGCACCGCATATCATCCCCAAACGGATGGATAAAGTGAACGTATGATTCAAACTTTGGAAGATATGCTTCATGCCTGTGTAATTGATTTAAGAGGAAGTTGGGATACTAATCATTCTCTAATGGTATTCTCGTACAACAATAGTTATCATACGAGTATCCAAATGGCACCGTTTGAAGCATTGTATGGGCGGAAATGTAGAACACTTGTATATTGGTCTGAAACAAGTGATAATCAATTATCAGGACCCGAAATTGTTCAAAGAACCACTGATCAAGTAATGCAAACTTGTGAACGATTGAAAGCAGCTAGAGATAGGCAAAAGAGCTATGCGGACATCTGCCGTAAGCCATTGGAATTTAATGAAAGCGATAGAATACTACTCATGGTATCACCCTGGAAAGGTGTAGTACGATTTGGGAAGAAAGGAAAATTGTATCCACACTTCGTTGGACCATTCAAAATACTTGAAAGAATTGGACCAATTGCTTACCGACCGGAATTATTTGAAGAAATGAAGGGCATACATGACGTATTTCACGCATCTAACCTACGCAAGTGTTTCGCCGATGAAACCCTTGCAATGCCTTTAAAGGATGTTAAAGTCAATGAGAAGCTTAAGTTTGTAGAACAACCGATTCAAATCGAAGACAGTATGATCAAGTTCCTCAAGCGTAAGTAACTCAAGTTAGTGAAAGTTAAATGGGATTCAAGATGAGGACCCGAGTATACATGGGAGATTGAGTCAGAAATGAGGAATAAGTATCTGCATCCATTTCAATAAATCTCGAGGACGAGATTAATCAAAAGGTAGGGAGGATGTAACACCGCGTAAAATACCCTATTAGAATTTAGCCTTTTATGTCGTGTTCTTAAAGACTAGGGAGTTAAAAAGAGAAATTTAAAAATTTTGAACCATCGCAATACGCGATGGGGTATCCATATACCCATTGCGATACGCTATGGCCTTGCACACAAATCAACATTTGGGCGGCATAGCGATACACGATGGCCAAACTCATAGGACCATCGCGATACGCGATGCCCACGTTAAGAAATCGGGTACACGTGTCCAACCACGTGTCACCACGTGGCACGATATGACAGGCCACGTGGAAACACGTGGAATTCTGTTAAAATTGCGACGTCGCGATATGCGATGGCCAGCAATACATTCCATCGCGCATCGCGATGGGGTGCATAATCTACGTATAATTTGAGGTTACGGATTGAGCCTCCTTCATCCCAAAATCACCTTCATTTCTCACACACTTAACCTAGGGAAGCGTGCCCAATTACTACGACGAGCCGACGTTTGATTTTCTCGAATTACATGCAAGTAACGAAGTTCCAATCGAGTTATCAATCACTTAAGCAAGTTTAGATCAAGATCCTACCATCAAGACCAATATTTTCTTATTATTATCATTCCAAGTGTTCGTTCTATGGTAGGGGTTATGTTTATGATATTCAATTATAGCTTAGACATTAAACGAGGCAATGGCCTTTAACCTTGAAAGGATTTTATAAACATTTTCAACGAGTTTTCATAAACGTTACTTCTTAATGAAGTCATGTTAACAAAAAATATATTTTGACGGGCATGTAGTAAACTACAAGGGTGATATCACTAGTAGTGAGTTTCTTGCCTAAGTAAAAGTACATCGTACAAATTTCCGCGGGACCCGTTTACTTACCTGGAGAAACTCACCATCATGTTAGAACCTATTAAGCCAAAGCATGCTGTATCACACGTCACATAAAACAAAGTATTTTCATTCAAAACTTTATCAAGGTTAAGCTCAAAGGCAATAGCTTAATCCAGAAACACCATTCAAATGTTTATACAAACCTATTTATGTATAGGTTATTATCATTCTCATTCACAATCAAGGTTTTCAAACGCACACCGATGGTACATGTGAATATGTTAAACCTCTACAAACAGTCAAACATATTTATACTCAATAAGATGAACAGGTTGTTTGTCTTAAAGAGCCAGTCAACGTTTACATGAGATTACGTGATCTCTAAAACGTTATAATACAAAATAGAAAATAAAAGCAACTCAGACCGATTACACATGTGTCTGGATCCATACATAACTGTTGAGCCTAAACTGTCAAAGGCTACGTGGCCGCGGGCTAATATTCATAACTAGTTCTCCATTAGGGGCATTGTGGCTCGGGGAACACTTTTGTGTGTGTAGGGTAGTGGTACAAATCTCTAAAGTAGAAATACTTCTGTTGAGCTTGTACAGAAAACTATATTTGTATTTTAACTGTTATTTAATTATTTTTGGAGTCATATGTATGCACCAGCACATAGTTGACGTATATTTCCACCCAATGCAGGTAATTAAGTACTTATAAGAAGTAGCAAGGATTGGTGTCATCATGGAGTTAGAAGCGCTTAACAAGATGGCTCAACTTTTGATATTAAAATCCTTGTAATATAAACATGTATTTTGTAAACGAATACTTGGGTATTTAATTCCCATGTAAATTTTCAATATAAATTAATATTCTAATCAACTTTAAGTCTTCCGATAAAATTAACCCAATAAAATCTGATATATTTACAAAATAGGTACCATCTATTGGTCACACTTCTAAGCCCTAAGTCGGGGTGTGACATAACGGTTTTTCAGTTTTATCTTACTAGTGTAAATATATTCATGAGTGGAACAATGTCGTACCAATGAAGGTAGGGATACTAGCTTGGAGGGCAGAGATGGAATGGATACTGGTTTCAGTCGCCTTGGCGAGGCGCAATGTAGTAGTTGAATCAGTTTGGTGCCTGGTATGTAGGGTAGCGCACGAAACCGCGGAAAATTTGTTGGTATCTTGCAGGTTTGCTCAAATGGTATGGCATGGTGTCTCTCAAGCTGGTGCAAGGTTCTGACTTTTTTTTCTTTTTCTACACGTGATACCTTGGAGTTACACAAGTACTACAAATTATCCACTTGAAAAGCAAAAGTTTTCAGTGTGGTTTGTTTATCGGTTGTTTGGTGTTTTTGGAAGACAAAGAGTGAAGTCATTTTTTAGGGGAAACCGACACATATTAGGAATGTTTTTGGTAAAATCAAGGCATTGAAACCGACACATATTAGGAATGTTTTATGGATTAGTAATAGATCGAGGAATTCAAATATTGCTTGGTAAAGGTGGAGATCGTTTGATGTTTAATTGTATTATTTGTGGTAAAATTGTAAGGTTGAGGGTGGTTGTTTTGTAGTATTGTTTTGGCATTATCTTCTGCTAAACTAGCAACTTGCTGATTTGGTTTTTTTCTTTTTGTTCTATTAAATCACGTGGTTGATCGTTCAAAAAAATTTAATTACTTAATTTATTATGTATAGGTGTTAAAGGATTAGCATATATATATTTGTTGAAAGATAATTATATATTAAACACGTACAAAGGTAATATTAAGACATAATTACATATATTGTTCTTTATATTTGCATTCAATTTCCCTCCTTATCATTTATCTTCAAAATTGATTTTTTTGTCCTTTAAGTTTTTAAATGCTACACTGTGTGCCCTTTGACCATAATCCAGTTAGATCTCTTGTCAAGTCTGAACATGTGCAAGCCAATTGAGGGTAACTTTGTAATTTCACATATGTAGTTAATAATAATGAAAAACAAATGTATTTTAAAACATAAAGTATGAACTCTCTCTTTATTCGACCATACTTCTACCACCACCACCACCACCACCTCCATCTTCCTTCTCTCTTAAAAGATCCAAGGCCACCACCAATAACTACGACCACCTTTTCCGAACTGCCCAACACCACATGTTTCCAACCTCCTTCATCACCTCTCACCATCATCACAAAACCCTAGCCGACCCCATCATCCACCACCACCACCACAACCTATGTCACACCCGACTTAGGGCATAGAAGTGTGACCAATAGTTGTTACATGTTTTGTAAATGTATAAGAGTTTATGGGTTAATTTTCGCGAAAGACTTTTAGGTTGAATATAATATTAATTTATATTGAATTTACTGGAATTAAATACCCAAGTATTTGTTTACAAGTTATATGTTTATATTACAAGGATTTTAATATCAAAAGTTGAGCAATCATGTAACGCGCCTCTAACTCCACGACGACTCCAATCCTTGATACTTCTTAAAAGTACAATATTACCTGCACTAGGTTGAAAAATTCGTCAGCTATGTGCTGGTGAACACGTATGACTCCAAAATTAATTGAATAACAGTTACAATACAAATATAGTTTTATGTACAAGCTTAGCAGAAGTATTTATACTTTCGGGATTTGTACCACTACCCTACACATATAAAAGTGTTCCCCGAGCCACGTAGCCCCTAATGGAGAACTAGCTATGATTGTTAATCCGCGGCCACGTAGAATTTGACTGTTTAGGCTGAACAGTTATATTTGGAACTAGACACACGTGTAATCGGTCTGAGTTGCTTTTATTTTTTTCTATTTTGTATTATAGCATCTTAGAGATCACGTAATCATATGAACACGTTGACTAACTCTTTAAGACAAACAACACCTTCATCTAATAGCGTATAAATATGTTTTAACTGATTGTAAAGGTTAACGTATTCACCTGTACCGTCGGTGCGTTTGAAACCTTTCTTGATTGAGAATGATATTAACCTATACATGAATAGGTTTTTTTAAATATTTCAATGATGTTTTTTGATTAAGCAATTATTCTTAAGCTTAACCTTGATAAAGTTTACAACTTTATTTGTGAATTAAAACTCTTTGTTTATGTGACATTTGATATAGCGTGATTTGGCTTAATAGGTCCTAACACGTTGATGAGTTTCTATAGGTAAGTAAACAGGTCCCGCTGTTGATTCAGATTTGTATGAATTACATTCCCTTAGGCAAGAAACTCACTACTAGTGATATCCTCCTTACAGTTTACTACATGTCCGTCAAAATATATCCTTTGTTTACATTACTTCATCAAGAAGTAACATTTATGAAATCTCGTTGAATATTTAGAAAATGTTTTCAAGGTTAAAGGCTATAGTCTTGATTAATGTCTAAGCTATAACTTAAATAAATTAACTCCTACCTCAATACGAACACTTTGAATGATTATAATAAGAAAATTTTGGTCTTGATGGTAGGATCTTGATCTAAACTTGCTTAAGTGATTAATAACTCGATTGGAACTTCGTTACTTACACGTACTTTGAGAAAACGAAACGTCAGCTTGCCGTAACGTTCGGGCACGCTTCTCTAGACTAAGTGTGTGTGATATAAATTGGGTTCAATCCCGTCTCCCCCCTTTTATAGGCAAATTCTTTGACCCATCGCGATACGCAATGGAGTAAATTACTGGCCATCGCGTATCGCGGCGCCGCAATTATTAACAGAATGCCATGTGTTGCCACGTGACATGTCATATCGTGCCACGTGGTGACACGTGGTTGGACACGTGTACCCGGTTTCTTACGTGGTCATCGCGTGTCACGATGGTTCAATCGGTTTGACCATCACGTATAGCTAAGCGGCCCTAATATTGGTTTATGTGCAAGTTCATAGCGCTACGCGATGGGCTAATATTTATCCCATCGCGTATCACGATGGATGAAGTTTTCCGAATATTCCATTTTAGTCCTTAAACTTTATAAGTTGACATAATTGGCAATATTGTAATAGGGTTTTTGGTGCTGTGTTATATCCTCCACACCTTTTGAATAATCTCATCCTCGAGAATTATTGCAAACGATAAGGATATTTCTTCTTCATTTCTGACTCGAGCTCCCACATATACTTGGGTCCTCGTGTTGAATCCCATTTAACTTTCACTAACTTGAGTCGCTTTCGTTTGAGGAACTTGATCATGCTATCTTCAATTTGAATCAGTTGTTCTACAAACTTAAGCTTTTCGTTGACTTTAACGTCCTTCTACGACATTGCAAGAGTTTCATCGACTAAACACTTGCGTGGATTAGACACATGAAATATGTCATGAATGCCTTTCATTTGCTCGGGTAATTCTAATTGATAAGCAACTAGTCCAATTCTTTCAAGTATTTTGAATGGTCCAACGAAGCATGGACTCAATTTTCCTTTCTTCCCGAATCGTACTACACCTTTCCAGGGTGATACCTTGAGTAGTACTCTATCGCCTTCTTTGAATTCTAATGGTTTACGACGAACGTCTGCATAGCTCCTTTGTCTTTCTCTTGCCGCATTCAACCGTTTACGAATTTGTATTACTTGATCAATGGTTCTTTGAACAATTTCGGGTCCTGATAATTGACTATCACCTATTTCAGACCAACATATAGGTGTTCTACACTTCCGTCCATACAGAGCTTCAAATGGTGCCATTTGGATACTCTTATGATCGCTATTGTTATACGAGAATTCCATTAAAGAAAGATGAGTATCCCAACTTCCTCCTAAATCAATTACACAGGCACGAAGCATATCTTCCAAGGTTTGAATCGTACGCTCACTTTGTCCATCTGTTTGGGGATGATATGCGGTACTTAGGTTTAGTCGAGTCCCCATTTCATTTTGAAAGCTTGACCAAAAATTTGAAGTGAAACGACTATCTCTATCGAAGATAATAGATAGCGGCACACCATGTAAAGATACTATGTTTTCAACATTTAGTTGTGCTAACTTATCCATGCTATATGTTTCTTGTATCGGAATGAAAGGAGCAGACTTAGTAAGTCCATCTACAATAACCCAGATTGCATCATTTTGACGAGAAGTTTAGGGTAACTTTATAATGAAATCCATGGTTATCATGTCCTATTTCCATATTAGTATTTCCGGTTGTTGCAGTAATCCTAACGGCTTTTGATGTTCGGCTTTTACTTTACAGCAGGTTAGGCATTTTTCAACATATAAGGCAATATCCTTCTTCATACCAATCCACCAATACTCGTCCTTCAGATTGTGATACATCTTGTCACTTCCCAGATGCGTCATATATTTTGATTTATGTGCTTCTTCAAGAATTTTAGCTCTTAAGTTTCCAATTGTCGGTACCCAAATTCTTTTTACGAGCCTAAATATTTCATCATCTCCTTTGACCAACTGATCGATAGTACCATTTTAGTTTTCGGCCTTGATGTTTCCTTCTTCCAGTGCTAACTTCTGAGCTTCTTTTATCTGGTTAGCTAAATCAATTCTAACTTCTAATCTAAGAGCTCAGACTCTTTTAGGCTTATCATGTTCTTTCCTACTTAAGGCATCAGCCACTACGTTGGCCTTTCCTTCATGATATACGATCTCACAGTCGTAATCTGAGAGTTTCCATCCAACGCCTTTGTCTCATATTCAATTATTTTTTATCGAATATATGCTTCAAACTTTTGTGATCAGTGTATATTGTGAATTTTACACCATATAGATAATGTCTCCATAGTTTCAACGTAAAAATTATGGCGCCTAAGTCAAGATCATGTGTGGTGTAATTCTTTTCATGAATCTTAATTGTCTTGAAGCATAAGCAACAAATTTCTTTCCTTGCATCAGAGCACGTCCCATTCCCATGTGCGAAGCATCACAGTATATGATAAAGTTATCCAGTCCTTTTGGCAAGGCCAAGATAGGGCATTGGTAAACTTTTGTTTAATGTTTCGAATGCTTCTTCTTGTTTTGGTATCCATTCAAACTTAATTGATTTCCTTGCAAGTGAGGTTAATGGAACAACTATTCTAAAAAAGTCTTGAATAAATCTTCGGTAATATCCGGCTAATCCTAGAATGCTTCTGACTTGTGTTGGTGTCTTGTGTTTCTCCCATTTTGTAATTGCTTCAATCTTTGCTGGGTCTACTTGAATACCTTTTTCGTTCACAATATGACCAAGAATTGCACTTTCGTTAACAAAAATTCACATTTAGAGAATTTGGCATAAAAATTATCTTTCCTTAAGGTTTCAAGTATGATTTTGAGATGAACTTGATGATCTTCTTTGGACTTAGAATAAATTAGAATGTCATCAATGAATACGATAACAAATTTGTTGAGGTATGGTTTGAAAATATGATTCACCATATCTACGAAAGCTACCGATCATTAGTGAGGCCAAAAGGCATAACGGTGAACTCATAATTTTCGTATCGGGTTCTAAACGCTGTCTTTGGTATATCTTCTTCTTGGACTTTCAATTGATGGTATCCTGATCTAAGGTCAATTTTGGAAAAATGGCTTACCCCTTGAAGTTGATCAAACAGATCATCGATTCTTGGTAATGGGTATTTGTTCTTGATTGTGACCTTATTTAGTTCTCGATAATCTATGCATATTCTCATCGATTAATCCTTTTTCTTAACAAATAGAACTGGAGCTCCCCATGGTGACGAACTCGGTCGTATGAATCCTTTCTCTAACAGTTCATCTAATTATTTTTTCAACTCCTTCATTTCAGTGGGTTCTAGTCTATATGGGGCTTTTGCAATTGGCGAAGTTCCTGGTATGAGGTTGATTCTAAACTCTACTTCCATATCTGGTAGGATTCCAGGTAGTTCGTCAGGAAACACATCTTTGAATTCGGATACAAATGGCACCTCTTCCATTTTCTTAGTTTTGGGTTCTTTGGTTACATAGGCCATGAATGCAAGGCATCCCTTACCGAAGCAACTTCTTGCTTTTATTTTCGAGATTATTCCAATCTTTCCCGCCTCTTTGTCTCCTGTTATATGTATGGTTCTATTATTAGGTGTTCGAATGTAAATGGCTTTATCATTACATAGGATACGAGCTTGATTAGTTGATAACCAATCCATACCTAAAACTATATCAAAACCTTCTAATGTCATGGGTAACAATCGTACAGGTATGATGTGATCGGCCTAAGAAATTGTGGCATTATTTAAAGCTTCAGTTATTTTAATTATATTCCCATCAGCAGTTTCAACTTCATAACGTGTATCTAATTTAACTAGAGGTTAATTTAATAGACTACAGAACTTATAATCTAAAAAACTTTGATTCACACCTGAGTTGAACAGAACTCTAGCATAAACATTATTAATAGGAAACGTACCGGTGATCACGTCTGGTATATCTGCAGCCTTCTGAGTATCAAGCATGAAGACATGCGCGTTCCCTTTCATGGCATCAGCTTTGACACCACTACCACTTGCTCCAGCCGCTGCTGTTGTCGGCTTCTTCTTTGGACATTCAGTGCTAAAATGCACTTTCTCTCCACAATCAAAACATACCATGGTCTTTCTCTTACAATCTGCTTTAACATGGCCCGTCTTTTTGCAAAAATTGCATGTAATGCTATTAAGTGTTTGAAAGTGTTCGAAGATATTTGCCAAAGTGTCTCCTTCCACAAGATTTGCAAATCAGACGGTTGTACACGAATGCTCCTTCTCTTTTCTTTTCAACCTTCCCCACCTTTCCTTCAACTGTCATTCTCCCAACATCTCTCTTTTTCTCATCCCTGTTCCTGATCCTCCCGTCCATTAAATACCCAGCTAACTCCATGGCAGATTCTGTTGTGGATGGCATATGAGAACGGACCAGATCACGGATCTTGATTGGTAGTCTGTAAATATACCGAGTCACTTTATTAAACTTGGGAGTGACTAAATGTGGGATAATCCTACAGTACTCAAGAAATTTGGCATTATATTCCTTGAGATTCGTTCAAACTACTTTGTGGTTCAATAACTTGGTTTGAATCTGGTCCATTTCAAGAATCGGACAAAATTTCTTTAGTATCATTTCTTTGAACGTCTTCCATTCCAAGTTATGCAAATTTTTCTACCCTTGATTTAAATGAGGGTATTTCACCATTCTAATGCCGCTCCCTTGAACATTTGGGAGGTATACTGAACTTTTTCCCTGTCGGTACACTTACTTATCAACACAATAAACTCCATCTCCTCCAACCATAGAAGGGTAACAATTGCTCCCTTATCACCGTGAAATTCCTTGGGATTGTAAACCTTGAAAATTTTAAAGTCACAATCTTCTTGTATCTTTAATTTCTTTGTTTTATCACAAAGCTCATTTTCAGCATTCAAGCTTTGTGAGCTTTCCTCTTTCTTTTTTCTCCGACTCCTTTTTATTACATTCTCTTTCCTCCATTTCTCTTTTTGTTTATTCTAGAATTTACAGTATCGCTCTTGCTTCGACTATTTCTCTTGTTAGATTGAGAAGCCGTTCTACTGGGACCATTTTTCATGAGTTCATAAAGTGGGTTTACAGCCAATTTTATTAGGTCACGAATACCGAGCACATATTCATATTGTATTTCTTGGGTATTCTCTTCTACAGTCTTTTCTTTGTTATTTACTTGGACTTTTGGATTACTGTTAGCCTTTCCTTGTCCAAACATGTTGTACATGAATAAGACATGGTTTTAGTTTAAAAGAGAAACACACCATTTATATTACATTATTTTTGTTACAGGAAAAGAAATATTCAACAACGATTCATAACGGCTACATTATCCTTAATCTCTAATCCACTTCTTAACAAGATGTTTCATCTTATCACATTTCTTGAAGATTTTCTTTCCTGCTTTCTTTTTATCCACTTTCTCATTTTGCAACTCATCCATCACCGCATTAGGTGGTTAGGATATCCCGTTGGTGCAGATGCAACTGGGAAGAGATAAGTGTTTTCTCTTTGGTAGAGATGTGGGTTTGCAACATATGCATGCATTTTCTCATCGGGAATATTAGTAGCATAGAATTCCTAGATAAGGTTAGCTTCCTCTCAAATCTCATTGACTTGCTGAGAGATTGAGGGTCTTGGTCCTAAGTATGGGGGAAAATTAGGGTTCTCTTCTTCATCTTCTTCAGGTTCTTCCTCGGAAGAATCATTATTTGGCATTTGGAATGATATCTTTTCATAGGGCATAGTAACCCTCATCTTAGGTTTTCGGCTTGGTCCAACAGCAAATTGTGGGACTTGATAGTTTGGTTGTGGCGATCCGAAATGCCACTTACTCTGATCAGAATGACAATGCATCCAACTTGATGAGCTAGAACAGATCTGTTGCTTAATCTTACTTTGAACTTCTTGTTCCTCGGAAGGATGATAAGTTGGAATTTCAGATGGATAGTATTGGGGAATGTTATCGGCATTATCGTCAGAGTTTTCGATTGGAAACTGTTGTCTTCCTAGGAGATACACGTGTTGACTCCCATAGGGTTGCACTGGGTCTATCGGTTGGTTTTGACTGAAGAAGTTGGTGTAATAACTATTATTGCTCGCCATATCTGATGGTTCGCGAATGAATGTCGGTTTAGTTCGAATGGCTACTTGGCGTCTATGACCAAGATAGTTAATATAAGACATCTGCACTAATTAGATTTAGGGATAGGAAGTTTACCAATCCTATGTTATCCCTATGAAATAATAATCATAATAATAATAACTTTAAGGTTAAAGCTTAGGTACTAATGTTTAAATACCAAATACGTTGAAACCGATGACTTTGATACCAACCCGTCGCACCACGACTTAGGGCCTAGAAGTGTGACCAATAGTTGGTACCTGTTTTGTAAATGTATCAGAGTTTATGGGTTAATTTTAGCGGAAGACTTTTAGGTTGAATATAATATTACTGTATATTAAAAATTTACTTCGGAATATAATACCCAAGTATTCGTTTACAAATTATATGTTTATATTAGAAGGATTTTAATATCAAAAGTTGAGCCATCACGTAATGCGCCTCTAACTCCACGACGACTCCAATCCTTGCAACTTCTTATAAGTACTTAATTACCTGCACTAGGTTGGAAAAATTCGTTAGCTATGTGCTGGTGAACGCGTATGACTCTAAAAATAATTGAATAACAGTTACAATACAAATATAGTTTTCTGTACAAGCTCAGCAGAAGTATTTCTACTTCTGGGATTTGTACCACTACCCTACACACACAAAAGTGTTCCCCGAGCCACGTAGCCCCTAATGGAGAACTAGTTATGACTGTTAGCTCGGGGCCACGTAGCCTTTGACTGTTTAGGCTGAACAGTTATGTTTGAATCCAGACACATGTGTAATCGGTCTGAGTTTCTTTTATTTTCTATTTTGTATTATAACGTTTTAGAGATCACGTAATCTAATGAAAACATTGACTGACTCTTTAAGACAAACAACCGGTTCATCTTATAGAGTATAAATATGTTTTGGCTGATTGTAAAGGTTAACATATTCACCTGTACTGTCGGTGTGTTTGAAACCTTTCTTGATTGAGAATTATATTAACCTATACATGAATAGGTTTGTATAAATATTTGAATGATGTTTCTTGATTAAGCTATTATTCTTAAGCTTAACCTTGATAAAGTTTACAATTTTATTTGTGAATGAAAACTCTTTGTTTTACGTGACATTTGATATAGCATGATTTGGCTTAATAGGTCCTAACACGTTGGTGAGTTTCTTCAGGAAAGTAAAAGGGTCCCGCGATTGATTCAGATTTGTACGAATTACTTTTCCTTAGGCAAGAAACCCGCTACTAGTGATATCCTCCTTACAGTATACTACATGTCCGTCAAAATATATCCTTTGTTTATATTACTTCGTCAAGAAGTAACGTTTATGAAAACTCGTTGAATATTTAGAAAATGCTTTTAAGGTTAGAGGCCATAGTCTTGATTAATGTCTAAGCTATAACTTGAATAAATTAACTCCTACCTCATTACGAACACTCGGAATGATAATAATAAGAAAAGTTTGGTCTTGATGGTAGGATCTTGATCTAAACTTGCTTAAGTGATTGATAACTCGATCGGAACTTCGTTACCTGCACGTACTTTGAGAAAACGAAACGTCAGCTTGTCGTAACATTCGGGCACGCTTCTCTAGACTAAATGTGTGTGATATGAAGGTGATTTTAGGATGAATTGGGTTCAATCTCGTCTCCCCCTTTTAAAGGCAAATTCTGTGACCCATCGCGATACGCGATGGAGTAAATTGTTGGCCATCGCGTATCGCAACGCCACAATATTTAACAGAATGCCACGTGTTGCCACGTGGCCTGTCATATCATGCCACGTGGTGACACGTGGTTGGACACGTGTACCTGGTTGCTTAATGTGGTCATCGTGTGTCACGATGGTTCATTCGGTTTGACCATCACGTATCATTAAGCTGCCCAAATATTGGTTTATGTGCAAGTCCATAGCTCTACGCGATGGGCTGATGTCATCCCATCGCGTATCGCGATGGATGAAGTTTTCCGAATTTTCATTTTTTGTCCTTAAACTTTATATGATGACATAATTGGCTAAATTTTAATAGGGTTTTTGGTGCAATGTTACAACCTACCACCACCGCCACAACTTGCCACCACCGCCAGCCGACCACCACCCTACACCCTCTCTCTACCTCGATTACATTCATAAAAAAAATTGTCGCCGGAGCCAAATTCCACTTTAACAAGGTCGTCAAACTCACTGGAGCACTCTTCTTCGTAACCTTTTACAGCTCCAAATGACTAGATCAATGTTCTCTCCATCATTCAGTTTCAATTTCACAAAATTTGAGACCTAGTTGAGGTTTAATTTCAGATAAACTGGTTGTGGAACCCTAGCCGCTATCCATCCTCCTACCTCAAATACATCATTACCGACCAAAATAACCCAGATTCTTCCATATCAACCATAAAATCGAGTATTGAAGCAAGAACAAAGAAGTCGTCAAACCCAAGTTGCCAACCATAAAATTTAACAAAAAGCAACACATAAAGGCGAAACTCTAGATTAACACCATTAATCAGTGGAAACAGATCATAATCCTTGGATTTTCATAGTCAAAGGAACATAATATTGCAAGAGAAGTGTCCGGGTTATGGTTTGGTTTTGTGATGATAGAACATACTCCATAGGCTAGGGTTTTGTGAAGATGATGAAGGTAGTTAGGGTTGGGTGGGGTTGGTATGGTGGTGGTGGCAACAGGTGATGGATGAGTGGATGGTGATGGTAGAGGTGAGAAGAGATAGAAAGATAGAGATAGGTGATGAGAGAGAGAGAGAGAGAGAGAGAGTAAGTGATTAGAAAAAGAGAAATAAGGTTTTATATTTCTCATTTGTTTTTTAATATTTTTATTAAAGGAGTTAAAAGACTATGGTGAGGTGAAATTACTATTATACTTTTACATAATCTTCACATGAACAGACTTAACGATAAAAGTAGTTGAGGTTAGGACCAAAGGACAAACATTGCAGGATTTAGAAACATAAAGGACAACACATATCAATTTTGAAAATAATAGACTATGAATGAAACTGAGTGTAAACATAAAGGACAATACAATAATTATGTCTAATATTAAATTAACTTATCCTATTTAGTTGAATTCTTTTGAAAACATGACAAATTGTCACTTAGTGTTGAAACCGTTTCTAACATGCTTGTAACAAGATTTAGGGGGTGTTTGGGTGAGCTTTTAAAACTTGCTTATTTAATTGTTTGCTTTTTGAATAGCAAAAGGTATTGGGCAAAGCTTCTCTAAAGATTTCAAATTGGAGATTTTCAAAAAAGCTTTTGCTTTTCGAAAAGCAAATAAGCAAGTTTTAGAAGCTCACCCAAACACCCCCTTACTCATAGTGTTTTGACTTCTTCATTACCTTTAGGTTTTCATTTTCTGAATAGTTTTCTAACGAAAAAGTGATATATGAACCTGACAATATGAATGAAACCAAAAACTAACCCACCGGAAGCTAGGGACATTAAAGAAAAGAAACCAAATATTTAAGGAAAAGAAAGGTTATAGCATCCTACAAATCGAAACAATGAGTTCTATGAACTTGCCTACATGAAAAGCAATTTAAGAGTAACCATATCCTTATCAGCAGAAGGAAGCCATGTTGGACCTGTGTTCACAGGGACACCTTAGTAATATATCACATTATAGGTTTGGATGGCGGAGAAAACCTTATGAAGGACAATGAGTCCATAAAATGAGTAATTGTAACACCCTAGGCAAATAACACATCGTCCATAGAAAAAACATATTATTAGTTTATAAGGAATCCCGTGTCTCAAAAATTACCAAATCTTTTTGTACTTAATAATAATGGATGAGAGGAGAACCTCATAATTAAGCATGCTCTTGTAGGAATAATACGAGTATGAGTTACCTCGTGCGATGTGTCCATAAGCTCTATTGGGAAAATAATGGTTTAAATTTTAATTAACCTTAATGTTTTAATAATTGTTTTATTAACCTAATGTGACATGAAAGAGTATTCGTTAATCATTGATGCTATATGTCATACGCATACTCATTAACACTTGATATATCAACAGTAGTCACAAGTAAGAATGTTGAAACGCTTAATGAAGACTACATACTTAAGACCAGTTATGAAAAAGTTACAAGTTTAATTCACAATATGAAGATTTTCTACATCAACAATTCAACATAGATCTTGGTGCAATTAAATTCCCAAACTATTGAAGAGAATCTTATAAAAGCTAGTTTTATAGACTTTGGAAAAGTTCTAAAATTTATTTAAACTAAATTGTTTAAATATATATTATTTGATACTTAAATAATAGTTGAAAGAATGATCTCACTCTAGGAATGTCTTTCATGTAATATACCTTCAAGATTTAACTTTATCAAGAACGGTTAAGTCAAATACACAAATAGAATGTGCATGGATTTTGGTTGGATAAACCAAAAAATAAATCACTAAGTGAAATACTTGGGTTATGTTGCAAAGTCAAAGAATAGTAAAAAATACACTTTGTAACATGTGAGTAATTTTAGTTTCAAGAATAAATAACTTAGATAACAAAGATTGTATGAAATAGGAGAATCTTATAAAATACACTTTGTACTTAGTTATTTTTATTTCACGAAATGACCTCATTGATAATAATATGCCCATAAAGAAGTTACGACCTTTTAAATTGGCCGACAACTTGACCCTAATATTGTTAAGAATCACCCTCTTGATACGAATGGCCAATAACTATTGACATAACTTTGTACTTGCAACCATTTAGATTCATTGGTCTAGAATCTTTAAGAGGGTGATCTCTAACAAGGGAAACTAGAGCTATGAAAGAGGCATTGCACCTTATTTTAATTACCCAATTGTTTTCATATTCTTTGATAAAGATGACTTTAGTACCCCTACCCACTCACAAGTTAAAGAATCCCAACAACTAAGAAGCCACAAGCTTAAGCTACTAAGTTTGGAAGCCTGAAGCCTCATCACCGTAGCTGAGCTGGCAAGGGAAGCTCCTCGTTATAGTACACCTCAGGTTATTACCTCTGATGTGACATAAGCTAAGTCTGACACCTCTTATTGTCATTAAGCCAAAGCCTGCTGAAAGCATTTATGCAGACCTGGAGGATTGCACTGTTTATGAAAAAGGGATGACTTCGTGTGCACGTGATATGGTCTAATATATATATATATATATATATATATATATATATATATATATATATATATATATGTGTGTGTGTGTGTGTGTGTGTATTATTATATAGATATTTCCTACAATTTTGGGTTGTCTTTTCTAAATTGTACCTTTAATTGGATCATATTTAAAGTTATTGGTTCAAGTGACAACGAGCTAACTAATTTTGGGAAAAAAGTAAAATCTTTACGTATTATTAATCATTTTTGTCACTAGTTGATAATTAATGACATTTGAATAAAACATTTAAAATATTAGAGAAAAAACAAAAATGTCACGTTTTACTAAAGGAAACAGATGTTGTGCTCTTTGATTTTTAGTTTCCTTAAAAGAATATTTATTTCTACTAAATAAATAAGTCAACAAATTCATATAGAGCTAAGCACTTAATCTAAATTTTAATTGATGATGCATGAATCAATTAGAGAGGCCCAAAAGAGAACGTAATTCTATTAAAATGCATTAGCCCAACATGAAAATGAGGAAGTCGGTGAACAAGAGGGCTACGCCAATTACAGGGCTTTGGAGGTATGAAATAAAAGATATAAACTTGTTGCCATAGGAGGTTTTTGGTGTTACGGAGAAGACGACGAACAGAAGGTGTCAACAATTGGCAGAGAAGGTTTGACGACAGAAGGAAATTTCTTTTAAAGTTGACAATTTTTGTAACGCTAATCGGTTCGTCTATCGGTCGGCTTTGTGTTTTAGACATTATTTTTTCGTATTTCAAAATTCTTAGACATGAATTTCTCTACTGGATTTGCTTTGTTTTTGCCTATTATTATGAGTGGCTAAATCCATAGAGCTACCAAGTTTTTTGGTGAATTGACAATGTGTTGATAATTGTTTTGGGTGTTTAACTAGTCTTTGATTGATTTTATATTGTCAAGTTCATATTTGTGATTTTATTCCGTGATTGCTGTTGCGTTTGATTATTTTTTATCTTAGTAAACCTCGTGTGATCTTCTCTTTCATGAATTAGTTTCATGTTTAGCCCAAGGCTGCATCTATACTGATTACTTGGTGTTTTCGGTTGCTTGTGGTAGATATCACCATAGGGGCTGTGAGGTTGAAGTTGTTTAGATCAGTAGTTCACCCCTTTTTAGTTGGACCAAGACATTAGGGGTCGGTTTACTCTTTGGCCTAATTGATTTAGTTAGCCGTTGCGAAACCACGTGCGGTTTCCTAGCCGTTGATTAGGTTAATTTGTAAGTCGAGTTATAAGATCCTTAATATTGAATTACCCCTTTTCCCCTAGGATTGTTATGGCTACGAGCCTTAGAGGGATTTGTGACTTAGACATGGACCAAGTGATAAGTCATTAGGGTACTTAGAGAATCAACCGTGCATTATTCTACTTTTTAAATATTTTTGGGTTTTTAGCAAAACTGACCGTGGGGACCTACTTATCCTTATCATTGTCTACTTAGTTTATCATTAGAACCCAGTTTCATAGGCTTGTTGACACCCGAGCATCATTGATAGTCGTTGAGAATCCTTACCTAGGTGGTTCCCGTTCATCATATATATGAGCCCCGTTAGTTCCGTTAAGTTTTCCCGTTAAGTTCTTTAAGATTAGTTAAGTTAGTTTAAATATATAAGTTAAAAAATATATTATTGAGGCAGGACTTGGTTAGGGTTTAGTTTTTGAGCCACCTCACGTGTCTTCGTGTTAGATACTCAGACTTACTAGACTCTTTTGCTACGTGACCGGTACACTTGCAGTTTGTGTGAAGCTTAGTTGGGGTTTTAAGACTTAGCGTTGAATTGCGAGAATTAGTTACTAATATATTTATATAGCTTTTCGCACATCATGTTTTTGGCGCCGTTGTCGGGGACACGGTTTGAGGCGATTGGAGTTCGACCCAAGTGGGGGACTTGCCTTTTGTAGTTTTGTATCTATATTAAGATCAATATAGTTTAGTTTAGTTTTCTTTTAAATAGATAAGTTTAGGTTTAATTTTATTTTTATTTAATTTATTACTATCTGGTGCCTGTGATCCATTTCTTTTTAAGTTTGTAGTAATGGAGACTTACGACAAAGAACAAAAACGTTACACCATTTGGAAGATGGAGATACAGAGGATTTTGGATTGCAAGGAGAAAAATCGAGTGAAACCCAGTTACGTTTGATGTTTGATTTAAGGGGGAATCTTCTGGGTTATGAAAACTCATCCGGTGAATTCGTTGAGCAAATACCAGATCCGGATGAGGTAACGTTTGATTAGTTACGTATCCACCATGATACAAATCCAAATGCCCCATTTCCGACCCAACAAGCTTTAGATGGAATTCAGCTAAGCTTAATAAGTCAGTCATAACTTGATGAGCCGTTTATCAAGTTTAAGGATGATGGGATTGAAAATCAGTTAGAGGAGTATGTTCCCTCTTGGGAGGATGAGTTTAGGGGTGAGTTTGGTGAAGAGTTGATAGATTTTACCATGATGGATGAAGGAGAGTTTGACCCACTTGGTGATTTAAAGTTTCTTGAAGATCTATTGTATAACGAGCCAAGTTTGGGGATCCTGTAAGGCCCCGATACCGGTAGCCCTACTTTCGGGTTGGATTTACTCATAAACGCAGTTCTAAATATCAGAGTTAATTAAAACATTCGCGGAATATAAAAGCTTTCATAAAACATTTCATAACAAAACACGTCTTGTCTTAAAACATCAGTTTGTCTTTCAAAATTAACGAAACATTAAACTTAACGTCTTGAGTCTTCCGATGCCAGCCTCTTATTCGGTGCCACATGTCTCCTCAAGCGAGTTGCCTCATCCTACTCACCTGCGTGCATACTAAAAGCCAGCTACGCTGAGTGAGTTCTAGTTAATCACATAATCATACAATACCTTCTTACATTTCATACTTAACCTCTTAACTTTCCTTCATACACACATAATTGCATATACTTTCATTCTTACCTTCATACTTTCTTTACATACATAATCATACGTTTTAAAGAGCCTTTCGCCCTATAACCTCACAGATATTATAAGGGTCTGGTCCCTAACATCACAGATATTATAAGGGTCTGGTCCCTAACATCACAGATATTATAAGGGTCTGGTCCCTAACATCACAGATATTATAAGGGTCTGGTCCCTAACATCACAGATATTATAAGGGTCTGGTCCCTAACATCACAGATATTATAAGGGTCTGGTCCCTAACATCACAGATATTATAAGGGTCTGGTCCCTAACATCACAGATATTATAAGGGTCTGGTCCCTTTGTTTCGTGTAACCGTACCATACCTATTCATACATACTTTCCTTGACAATACGTGCAATCTCCGAAGAGCGTTCACGTACCATCATCATAACATACATACATTATGCATACATCATATATTCATACATACATCATATCTATCATCATACTTATCAGTCATATCTTAACTACCACCTGACGGTTCATGCAATATCCGAAGATCGTTCACGCACCGTCAAGCGATCACCATACATAAATCATACAAGGCATACACTTATCACTTAAGATAAGTGTATTAACTATCACATCGAGTATGCACACAGCCCCGAAAACATAACAAGGAAGTGGGGCTAGAAACTCACCTGAACACGGTTACGTTCACCGTTAATCGTAATCCCTTTCTTCAGTTGTGCACGGCTGACTGTATAACAAGTATACGTATCAATTAACTATCACTACTCATATTGTATTTCTATCTTTATATGACCCACAACGAACGGAGGTCCGGGGGCAGCGCCCCTGGCAGCGGGGTCTAGGGGCGGCAGCCCCTAGCAGGGTCCAAGGGGCAGAGCCCCTGGCTGGGGTCGAGCTGCCAGGTCAGCTTGGAAAAAATTTATTTCCATTAACTGTCTTAACACATTTTTCATTAGGTTTTTAATTTATTTTCTAATCGAATTTGACTTTAAGCGAAGTTAAACCTTAGGCGAACTTAGCTTTAAGCGAAGTTAAACCTTAAGCGAACTTAGCTTTAGGCGAAGTTAAACCTTAAGCGAACTTAGCTTTAGGCGAAGTTATCAGTTAGGCGAACTTGGCCGTAAGCGAAGTTATCAATTAGGCGAACTTGGCCTCAAGCGAAGTTACCAGTTAGGCGAACTTGGCCTCAGGCGAAGTTACCAGTTAGGCGAACTTGGCCGTAAGCGAAGTTATCAGTTAGGCGAACTTGGCCTCAGGCGAAGTTATCGCTTTGAAGGCGAAGTTATCGCTTTGAAGGCGAAGTTGCCCAGTTCGCGGCGAAGTTGCCCAGTTCAGCCACTGTTTGGTTTCTATCAACCATTTTGGCGATTTTAACACCCTTGTTATGGTTCGACATCACCCACTACATTCCCCAACCGTTTTCGGTCGTATATATAATATAAAGCTTGGATCTTTAAACTTTAAAGATCAAGAATCATACCTTTTTGTGCTCATTTGGATCTCGTTTAACTTGTTAGTCACAACTAATCGCTCACTCTCTCTCGGATCTTGTTCGTTCCTCTCCCTCGGCCGCCGGCGGTGCGTGTGGCGTGTGGTGTGTGTGTTTTGGAGTGTTAGAGGATAAGATGGAATGAATGATAGTTTAGGGTTTAGGGGATATTTATATCCCTTAAAGCCCATGGACCTAAGGCCCATTCTCATTTAACCCATCTCAATTAATCTAAGTCCATGATCCGCTCCTTACTAGATATTAAATAATTAATAACGCGAAATCACTAAACGTAACTTTCTTTATTCAACATTATAAATTTTAGGATGTTACAGATCCAGAAGGAGCCTTGTGAGGAGAGCCATGAGGTAGTAGGTGATTTAGTCCTTTCGACATTACACCTCGATTGTGAAAACCAAAACATGAACATTACTCAATCTCCATTCGGGACGTATTGAGGTTTAAAATGTTGGCTAAAAGAATAAGGAGGATATCTGGGCTCAGGGATCATAGGGTGATGAAGAGTTTGTCTTCCCCGCCTCACTTTACTGAATCATTTTCGGAGGGATTCAAGAATTGGTGGATCGAGCTTAGTTCAGATTTTCGGGCCCACACGAGTAATGCAATTGGTTTCTTCCCATCTAGTTATAAAAGAAGGGTGTTGAGGAGTATTGATGGGAAACGGATAAAGGAGAAGCCTCCTTATTGAGGTTTCGAGAGAAAGTCTGGCTGAAGACTATTTTGTAAACTTAGAGCTTCCCGGGAGGAAACCCGATAATATATCTCTTTTTATGATTTTATTTTGCTTTTATTTTGTCGCTATTTCAGGTGTTTCTTCTCTTGAAGGTTTCACTTTACTGAATCATTTTCGGAGGGATTCAAGAATTGGTGGATCGAGCTTAGTTCAGATTTTCGGGCCCACACGAGTAATGCAATTGGTTTCTTCCCATCTAGTTGTAAAAGAAGGGTGTTGAGGAGTATTGATGGGAAATGGATAAAGGAGAAGCCTCCTGATTGAGGTTTCGAGAGAAAGTCTGGCTGAAGACTATTTTGTAAACTTAGAGCTTCCCGGGAGGAAACCCGGTAATATGTCTCTTTTTATGATTTTATTTTGCTTTTATTTTGTCGCTATTTCAAGTGTTTCTTCTCTTGAAGGTTATTCTGTGGTTGGATAAGAGATGGTTGATGTCCAGGAGTTTGAAGCAAGTATGGGGATGCTAACTGATTTTTTATATGTAGTGAGTTGCTGAATTATTGATTGGTTGAGTGCCGCGTTCGTTCGTGAGTGACCGCTTGGTAGAGAGAGCTAGAGTTTGAGGCTTGCGTTCGAATTGGAGGGCACGAAACATGACGAAACACGTTCATTGCTATTTACCAGGGGAGTCTGTTCCATTTTTCTTTATTTATTTTGTTTTTATCTTTTTCCTGTCTCACATTGAGGACAATGTGAAATTTAAGTGTGGGGTTAGGAAATTGATGTTTTATATGTACTAATAAATAACAAAAATAAAATGAAATAAAGGTTTAAAAGAAAAATTAAATAAAAAAAAAGAGTAAAAGAGTTTTAAAATGTCCCATGTTTTTCAAAATTCTGCATTAGATAGGAAATGATTTTATTACTGAGTGTTCTTGACAATATCTTGGTGTTTTCTTAATATATATATATATATATATAATAAATCAGAACAGTTGTGTATCTAATTTGGGATGTGTCATTAGACCCAACTAATCCTGAAAAGTTTCCCTTCAGTATTTTTAATTGTACCTTAACATATTCATAAATTTTGTGCGTTCTCATCTTGGGGGAAGCGGTGAAGCTAAAATTCAATATGATATAGGGAGAATTGCTGTAATCCTTTTACTTTGAGGTGGTGAGAATTGTGTGCACTTAAAATCTAGCACATCACTCGTTTTATGAAAGTAAACTGAGTGGTGGCGCCTCGCCAAAAAGTTCATCTTTTCACAAGCTTAGAACTAGTTATATATTTAGGGTATTATTAAAAAAAGGAAGAGAAAGTACCAATAAAAGATGCAAAAAAACATCCAAAAAATAGCAAAGAAGGCCAAAGTTGTCCATACTAGACATGACAGAGAGTTTACGTGTTGCCAATGGGATAGTGACTATAAGGTTATCGCTATTGTGGCTTGAAAGTTCTTAGTCAATTAATAAAATTTTAGGTTTATATATGACAAAGTCCAATAACATATAGGAATCAGTGTAATATCCCGAAATTTCAAGAAATATTATTTAATATGCTATTAACGTCGGAAGGATTAATAGAGTTAGTAGAATAATAATAATAAGATAATAATAATGATAAAAGATGGCAGGCCTTTAAAGATGGAATTAATTATGGACTAAAAAGAAAAGATGGGCTTAAGGTCCATGGGCTTAAGGGAATATAAATACCCCTTAAACCCTAATCCTTTCCATTTCCAGCCATCTCTACACCATAGCCTCCCTACACACTCTAAAACACACACATACACCTCCCTAGTTCGGTTGCGATCAAGAAGAGAAGATCCAAGACCAAAACCAAGCTAGATCTTGATAAATCTTGACTATACAAGCAAGATACAAGATCCTTGTTGAATATCGAAGCTAACTGTAGCCTAAAAACGCATAAAGGTATGTTCTTTACATATAAAGGTTATGTTTTTATGAACGGTTTTCCCTAAAACTTAGCACTAGAGTAGATCGGGTCTAGAGGAATCATAAAGTTGCAAACTTGATGTTTAAAATGGACTTAACTAACTCATGGCTATATACAGTTCATAAAAGAAACCCTAGATCTAACCCAAGAACGTTTAGATAATAAAGGTTCAAGCTTTACGTGTTGATGGGCTAGGTCTTAGCCGAAAACGGTTATGGAAACGTTTATGGGATAATATAATACGAAAATAGGGGTATAAAGGTTAAAATATAATGAAATAATGGTAAAAAGGAACATGTGGCAGCAAGTTATTCGAAGACATTCCATATATTCGAATACATTGGTTATGTTCGAATACAATGGGCATGTTAGAATACATTGAGAAATTCAAATACAATGGTCATGTTAGAATGCATTGAGAAATTTGAATACAAAGGTATTCTAATACAAGTTGAATGCTAACATAAATGTATTCTAATCACATGCCATTAGAATATAAATGTATGCTAACACAAATGTGTTCTAATCACATGCCATTAGAATACAAATGTATTCTAATCACATGTCATTAGAATACAAATGTATGTTAACACAAATATATTCTTATACCATTCGAATACAAGATATTCAAATACAATGCTATTAGAATAGACCAGACTTAACCATTTCTGGTGCAACCTAAAGAAAGCGCATAGGACTAGGAAATTGATAGATATACAGTTAGCCGTGCTCAATTGAAGAAAGGAATCACTATTAACTCAGAAAGAAACCGTAGACATGTGAGTTTCTAGTCCCACTTCCTTGTTATGTTTTCGGGGATGTGTGCATACTCAATGTGAACGTTAATACACTTACCTTAAATGGTAAGTGTATGCTATGATGAATTATGTGATAGTCTGTATGAATGTTATGAATGAACGCTTGTCGGTGCGTGAACGATCTTCAGATATTGCACGTATCGTCAGGGAGTATGGGTGTTAGATGAATGATGTGAAGAACGCCTAGAGCGTTCGTATGCCACGATGTAATTATCGTATATGTGAGGTATGTGTAAGCAGGTACATGAATGTTATGTGAGATCAACGTCTGGTATAGTAAGTTAGGATGGCAAATCCCTCTGAACTACTATGGGACTTAAACTCGATATGTGATAGCGTAAATAAGGACTGTGAACCTTATTAGCGTTCTTTATACGGATATTATATAATTGAGCATGTGTTCCTTCTATGGAGTACCTTCTATGAACAATGTATATGGTTCCTTCTATGGATCAGGTATAGAGTTCCTTCTATGGATAAAGTATAGTGGTCCTTTTATGGAAAGTATATAGGGTCCCTTCTATGGGTAACGCTTAAGGATCCTTCTATGGATAATATTTAGGGATCCTTTTATGGATAGTTTATATAGGTTCTTCTATTGATGATACAGGTTGTTACTTCTATGAATGACAGTAATTGTTCTTCTAATTGATATTATGCAATGGTCCTCTTACGGATAATTATAAAGTGTCAGGAATGAAGTTCGGTTTAAGTATGAATATGTATCTTCGGATACGTATACATGAAAGTATGAGAATATATTGTATGTTACCTGATTAACTTGAACTCACTCAGCGTAGCGAACTTTTAGTATGCACACAGGTATATATGTTTAACGAGCTGGCATGAGGATGGCACATGGCATGGATTGAACGGCTAGCATCTGAAGATGGAAAAAATGCCGTTTTAAATATGATGTTTTATGTTATGTATTAAAGAAAAGTCTGAACGTTTGTAACGAATGATTAAGTTAACGTTTTCGCGAAATGTTTTAATTAACTCTGATTTGTAGAACTGCGTTTATGAGTAAATCCGACATTAAAGTAGGGCTACCGGGACCGGGGCCTTACAATCAGCTCGTATGACCATCACATGACTAATCATTCATAATTCCATGTAGTGCACTTTCTTCTTACCATTAAAGAGTCAATTGCTTATGGTGATTTGTCAAGCCATTTTGAATCGACTCTAGCCTAGCTAGCTCTTTATGTTTGAGATGCAGTTAAGATTAGCTGCCACTATTGAGTGAGGGTTCCATAGGTTTATTGATGAATTAAAAAATATGTATGTTTAATGTATAAATAATAGGAGAGAGAAGCGGAAAAAATGAGTAGGAATGCACCAGAAAATGACACGTGGTAATATAAAATTTTATTTATTATATAGTATAGATGATATAATTCATATTGGAGAAGTTAAATAACGAAATATGTTAAATTTATAAAAACTTTTAATAAACAAACCTAACTTCTTTTTAGATAAGTTTTGTAAAAGCAATTATAGAAATCAAAATGAATTAAAAAATATGTATGTCTAATGTATAATTAATAGGAGAGAGAAGTGGGAAAAAAAGTAGGAATGCACAAGAGAATGACACGTGGCAATATAAAATATTTATTTATTATATAGTACTAGGTTACTAGCCCGTGTAGTACACGGGTGGAAAATAGGAAATTCATCACGTAAAGAAATTTGATTATATATTTGAATATTATATTATTTGTGTAATAAACACAAATAATTTTAACCGACAATATCGCCCGTTCTTGAAAGTAAGTTCACTGAACTTGTCTAAAATCGAAGAATACACAAAGTCAATTAAATCATATACTGGATATAATAAATTGTTAATTAGAAGATCATCGGGAATTTGTACATTCATTTGTCGTCATTTGGACCCCCATCCCCAACATTCCCTTCACCTATATCCAATAATTAATTCGCAAATTATTTTATCTCTTCAACATGTAAGGATTGGCATCCAACTGTGAGCCTCATGTTTTTTATTGATAGTTTAAGTACCTTTCACTTTGACAAGATGTAGGAAGAACTTATTGAATAGTAATTTAAAATAAACACGAAAAAAAGTCTATACAATCTAACTATTTATTTAACAAAAGTATCATAAATTTAAAATTTACAACTCCCTAAATACTTCCTTTTATACGAGGTTTTAATTTGTAGCATTTCGTTGTTGTCAAAGATTAATATAAAAATGAACAAATTGAATTTTTTTAATAGCTAATAACTAAACACTTAGAAACATCAATTGGCTTATATGACTTGTTTAACGATTCATAGAGCCATAATTTGTATACACTTTAATATTGACTTAACTTGTTATGACTTCAACTCAAGATGCTAATAACCCATTTAGTATTATAGTATTTTCCATAATACCTTACCGGAAAACCGTAATAGTTCAACATCTTCATTGAATTTTTTATTTTTATATGGAACCTAAAGAAATTATAAGAAAATTATATAATAATTAAAATCAATACAAACAAAAAGGGAAAAGAAAAAGAATTGTTAATGAAATAATGAATAATATGAGAATCGACTATTAGAGTATCATATTAAACCTTACCAGAAAATGATTAATATCTTTTACCAGAATTGGCGATGATGGAGATAGTAATCCGAGAGAGAGAGAGAGAGAGATTATAATGATTAGGGTTTTCAACCGTAGAATTTATATAATGTAAATGAGATGATTTAGTATGTTTTTTGACCAGACTGTAAAAAATATTTAAGTTATTGTAAATTTTAAAATTTAAAATTTGATATCTTTTTAGTAATAATGAATTTTTAATCATGATACATTTAGACATTATGGAATGTTTGACCAGTTAAATTTAAATGTTTAAAATTTAAAATTGAAAATCATTTTAAAAATAATAAGTTTCAATCGTAGTAATGTTACACATTATGGAATGTTTGACCATTGATTTACAAAATTTACCTTTGAGTTACAATTTAAAGTTATAAAGTTTATAAAATTATTAAAATGGCATAAAACTTTGAGGACTATGGTTATAAAATGGTGACACAAAATAAACATAAATAAATGTAATTATAATAAAAAACATATATATACACACACACACACACACACACACACACTTTTGAATGATAAAAATAGCACTAATGAAGACAATAGAAAAAAATTGTTATGTTTCAAAATCGAATTGTCATAGAAAATAGCACTAAGGAAGACAAAACAAACTTAATTTCAATATACATCGTTGGATAAATTAACCTTATAATATTCCAAAGCATGTCAAAATCCAATTAGAGTTAGATTTAGATTTAGTGACGATATAAATCATTAAATTCATAACAAAAGGCAAGGGAAATTTAACATCACAAAACATACTTGTATACATTTAATTAAATGGTGGCCAAAGTTATTTCTGTTTCGGTTGAAATATTGACGAAATTCGAATACCTTTTATGGATTGTTTGACCAGATTGTAAAAATATTTAAGTTATTGTAAATTTTAAAATTTAAAATTGGATATATTTTTAGTAATAATGAATTTTTAATCATGGTACATTTAGACATTTTGGAATGTTTGGCTAGTTAAATTTAAAAGTTTATAATTTAAAACTGAAAATCCTTTTAAAAATAATAAGTTTCAATCGTAGTAATGTTACGCATTATGAAATGTTTGACCATTTATTTACAAAATTTTTCTTTGATTTACACTTTAAAGTTTTAAAGTTTATAAAATTATTAAAGTAGTATAAAATTTTAAGGACTATGGTTATCAAATGGTGACACAAAATAAACATAATTAAATGTAATTATGATAAAAAAACATATATATATATATATATATATATATATATATATACATACTTTTGAATGGCCAATCAATTTCATTATATATTTTTTTTTTTTCAATTTTATACATTAATTTTGACATTTATATGTAATTAATAATTTGTCAAATATATAAGATTAAAAGTTTGTTGAGATTGAAGACATTAATATTGATAGTTGGGATTAAAAACTATAAAAAAATATTTTAAATTTATGAATTTTCGTATTTAATAGGTTCTAAATTTGTTATACTTAAGACTAAATTGATGGTCAAATTTCATAACTTATTAAGGAATCTGAATTAATTTTCATAATCAACTGTATTAAATATTTTTTTAGAATTCAAAATTCAAAAACTTTCTATTTTTTTTAAGTTGATTAACTAAATAATATATAGTTAAAATAAATAAAAGGTAAAGGTTAAGTATGATGAGATTGAAGACTATAAACATCTTTTAAATTGCATATTTAATATGGTATAAATTTGTTATGCTTAATAGACAGTTATATTAATAAAATACATTTAATAGTAATAGGAAATAGTATATATATAATATAAAATTTTAAAACACCATAGGAACTTCACTTAATACATGAAACTTTTAAGTAGAATTTGACCAATAATAAAAATCATGGAAATGTGGAAATAAAGGAAAATCATGAAAATTTTATTATTGTATTTATGTAATTTAAATCATGAAAATATATTAAATAAAATTTAACCAATAATAAAAATCATGAAAATTTATTAAATTGGATTTGACAAAGATATTTTTTAACAAATGGTGAAATTCAAACTCTATAACATATTTTTGTAAATTTTTCATATTAATGATGAGAATTGAATTTTGATATATATATATATATATATATATATATATATATATATATATATATATATATATGACATTTGAATGAGAATCGGTTTCTAAAATGTCATATTAAATGTGTATAAATCTAAAAAGTAACGTAAGATAATATTGAAAGTATAATAATGTTTTAAACTGCGCTGACATTGGTAAATTAATTGGACTTTGACCAACAACAATATAAGATTGATTATCTTACTATAGATAAGTTAATGTCTTATAGAATAATCAACTAAATTTCATTTTTGGATTATATAATAATCAATTGAACTACATAAATTGTGAAAAATAATAAATACATGAATACTAACAGAAATATACATTAATATTAAACAAAAATAAAAGGCATATTATCAAACAATCCTCAATCCATGAAATTAATTAGCTATATCTAGTTGGGGACAATAACCTAAAATGATAAAATTAAATATTAATATCACATAATTAATAAATTACAAATTATGGAAGATCTGAATCATGTGAAAAAAAAATGTAAAATTGATGTTTGAATTTACAACCGGAAAATTTGAATCGCGTTACCGGAAAAACAGAATAGTGAAGATCTCCATTGAATCTTCGAATTTGATATATAACCTAAAGAGATTATAAGAAAAAATCATATAATTATTAATATAAATACAAACAAAAACATAAAATAAAAATAATTGTAATTGATATAAAACATCAAGCTTGGGAATGCAAGACTTCCGTACATAAGCTTGAATTCTATTAACCTGAAACATTAATATTAACATTAGTAAAACATTGTATGATGATATATAATAATTAATGAATGTGTAAGAATACCATTTCGTCTTGCACAATCATTTCGATCGACCAATCCTCCTTGGGCTTGAATTGTCCTTCAGACGCCAAAGTTTCAAAATACGCACCTTCGGGATACACTCACTGTTAAGAACATCCAATTGATTCAACATGGTGATGTTTGGTTGCTCCACGTTCCTAGTGGTAAAAATAAAAAATAAACAAAAAATTAATGTATTAAAAATAACAGTTTTAAGCCAAATACTAAATAACAAAATGGACGATATAAACACAAGACAAAATAGAAACCTTAGAAACAAAGACAATCATTTTTGCTAAGATGGTGGGATAGTGTAAGAATTATGGTGTGAAAGTGAAGTATTTATACGAATTGAATTATTAACCTGAAACATTAATATTAACATTAGTAAAACATTGTATGATGATATATAATAATTAATGAATGTGTAAGAATACCATTTCGTCTTGCACAATCATTTCGATCGACCAATCCTCCTTGGGCTTTGAATTGTCCTTCAGACGCCAAAGTTTCAAAATACGCACCTTCGGGATACACTCACTGTTAAGAACATCCAATTGGTTCAACATGGTGATGTTTGGTTGCTCCACGTTCCTAGTGGTAAAAATAAAAAATAAACAAAAAATTAATGTATTAAAAATAACAGTTTTAAGCCAAATACTAAATAACAAAATGGACGATATAAACACAAGACAAAATAGAAACCTTAGAAACAAAGACAATCATTTTTGCTAAGATGGTGGGATAGTGTAAGAATTATGGTGTGAAAGTGAAGTATTTATACGAATTGAATTATTAACCTGAAACATTAATATTAACATTAGTAAAACATTGTATGATGATATATAATAATTAATGAATGTGTAAGAATACCATTTCGTCTTGCACAATCATTTCGATCGACCAATCCTCCTTGGGCTTTGAATTGTCCATCAGACGCCAAAGTTTCAAAATACGCACCTTCGGGATACACTCACTGTTAAGAACATCCAATTGGTTCAACATGGTGATGTTTGGTTGCTCCACGTTCCTAGTGGTAAAAATAAAAAATAAACAAAAAATTAATGTATTAAAAATAACAGTTTTAAGCCAAATACTAAATAACAAAATGGACGATATAAACACAAGACAAAATAGAAACCTTAGAAACAAAGACAATCATTTTTGCTAAGATGGTGGGATAGTGTAAGAATTATGGTGTGAAAGTGAAGTATTTATACGAATTGAATTATTAACCTGAAACATTAATATTAACATTAGTAAAACATTGTATGATGATATATAATAATTAATGAATGTGTAAGAATACCATTTCGTCTTGCACAATCATTTCGATCGACCAATCCTCCTTGGGCTTTGAATTGTCCTTCAGACGCCAAAGTTTCAAAATACGCACCTTCGGGATACACTCACTGTTAAGAACATCCAATTGGTTCAACATGGTGATGTTTGGTTGCTCCACGTTCCTAGTGGTAAAAATAAAAAATAAACAAAAAATTAATGTATTAAAAATAACAGTTTTAAGCCAAATACTAAATAACAAAATGGACGATATAAACACAAGACAAAATAGAAACCTTAGAAACAAAGACAATCATTTTTGCTAAGATGGTGGGATAGTGTAAGAATTATGGTGTGAAAGTGAAGTATTTATACGAATTGAATTTTGGGAGAATGGAATATATAAGGAATGTATATAGGGATTTAATTGAAAACAAAAAATTAGAGAATTTTAATAAACTTAAAGTATGGACGAAAATTAGGGAATGAGGATTAATTGATTTACCAAAAATTTGAATTACTCAGATGTAATATGGTCAAATTAGATTATAATATTATAAATATAAATGAATTAAATTTATATCTTTAAATCTAGACTATATTTAATCATAAGAAATGTAACTTATTAATGTAGAAATATAAGTTAATAATTTATGTATTTACATTAATATAATAAATCATCAATTATATTACCGTATATCTAAATATCTAATGTATAAAAATACCGTATATATAATATATAAAATTATAATAAATTAGAATATATTTAAGTACTAAATCATATGATTGAAATTTAAAAAAACACTCAACATAATATAACTAATAAGCATTTAAATAATTAAGTAATTGATATTAGTTGTGGAAAAATAAGTTACTAATTTTTATTTGTTTATTAACATTAAGACAACTTTAATATAGTTGAAAATTTTAATATAATTACAATATTATCAATTACAATACTTACAATATATTTAACATATTTAAAATTAGAATCAACTCATATATTTAAATCATTAGTCGCTCAATTTGAAAGCAGTCAATGGTCAAAATCCGTATTTATAGAAATTACAATAATTAATTGAATTATAGAAATTACAATGAATTACAATATTATCAATTACAATGCTTAATCAAATCCTTAGTCAAATGAGACACGATAATTAAGTGAATTATAGAAATTCCGTAATTAAAGAATTCCTTAATGAAATGGAGGATTCATTCCTAATTTATAGAAATTGATTAGGAATTTGAATTTATACTCTAACGGTTCAAATTTGAATGAGTCAATCGGTGAAATTCATAAATATTCAAAAATATAATATTAGAACCAATTATACTAAATCAGTCAATTTGATAAATTTTCATAAATATAAGATTATGACCAATTATACTAAAGTGAAATCCGTAATCTCTGTATATCGAATCTTATCGATGAAATATCAATTAATTATCTATTATATAAAATACATCAAACCCAAAGGGAAACCTAAATTTGTGAATGAAATAAATAATAATTAAAAAAAATAAATTAGTTTTAGTATGCTATAATAGAAATCGTAATTAATTATTAATTATAATTATTAAAGATTATAATTATTAAGCATTAAAGATTAAAGATTAAATTAAAGATGAAACATAATCATTAAAGGGAATAGATCTAACTATACTATTAAAGTAATAGGCTTTAAGTCCATTTCCCCCATTCCTATTCATTGATTCTCATATTTTTCATGTATATCAATGGCTTCTCTAATTTTCATCTTAATAAAACAAATCAATAATATATTAAAATAAGATTCATCAATGCTATTAAAATATTATCTTTCATTTGATGTTTAATTTTTCATTTTCAATATTCTAATTAATATAATATATTAAAACTGTAGCTATAGTTTTGAAAACCAAATATTCAAAATTTCATTTTGAATATTTTATTATTTTTGGTTGATTTCGTTTTGAATTTTTTTTTACGGATTTAATATAGAGATTACGGATAATATATATAATATAGAGAGATTACCGATTTAAAATATTAAAATTTTGTTAAAATATTATATTTATTTAAATTTATCAAATTCATAAAGTTGTAAAGGTTTGTACCATTCATGTTAAATTTAGGAAAGAATAACCCATTTGATTAAGGAAATGATTTAATTACGGAATTTATAAATTTGAATTAATTATTGTATATTCTTTGAATGTAATTAATTTGTAAATTTGAATTAATTATTGTATAAATTATGGTGTAAATTTGAATGTAAATTTGAATTAATTAACAATCATTAAGTTTTACTATAATTACGGATGTTGACCAATTGACCCATTGACTTAATTACGGTCATTTAGTTTTAACAATTATAATACAAATCTATTGACTTATTATTGTTTAACAATAACATTTGAGTTACAAATCCCTTGTTGACCCATTGACTTATTATTGTAAACGTTGACTTATAATACGATCTACTAATTAACAATTGAGTTACATATATACAACAAAATTAGTAACTTTTATTTTCACACCTTATATGAATTACATTAAGTAATATATGGTGTTATAATTGATGATTAATTATATTATTGTAAATAATATAATTAGTAACTTATATTTTTACATTAATAAGTTTATTTCCGTACATTTAAATATAGTTAACATTTAAATTAAATAATACTAGACGGGTGCCCGCGCGATGCAGCGGGTGTTTGAACCTGCTAATAACGTACAAATATAAGTGTTTATGGTTCGGTTAAAACCTTGAAATCGTTTAAATCGGTCATTGGTTTGACTTCTTTTTCTTTTTCTTTTTTACTTTCGGTTTGTTGGTCGGTTTCAAAATTTTCGAAACGTAGTGAACGGTTGGTTCGCGGTTTATATCGGCAACCGGCCATATGAAACCAGAAAAGACTGTAAATTAACCTAATTGCAATATGATTTCTTTTGTAATCTTTGTTGTTATTATTTCACGTCCTAGATATTCCATTAATATTTACCATTTATGTGGCTAAAATTATCATTTTTTATTTATGATCATCTCAAGTGTCATATTATGTTGGTTTATAGTTAAAATTGATGGTACTTTTAATTTATTAATTATTTTAAACTAAATTTATCATTAAAGTTTAAACTGTGAAATCCAACTGGAACCAGGCCGTTAGTAACGATTCGGTTTCAAGTTTCAATGGTTGAGTTTGGTTTTGGACGACAAAAAATCAGTATTAACGGTTGGACTCACAAGTTTAACTTAAAAACCATCAAAACCGACACTGAACACCCCTACGTAACATATTAATTTATTTAAAATGAAAACAAAAATTACAACAATATCATATCCAAATTAAAGAGAATAAAATGCTCTTTTTTATGGTGCAATTTGTTTATAAAAATATTAACGTATGAAAAGGCTATAGTCGTTTAAAATCATAGGTGGAAAATTAGTTTACAAGTTAAATTAAAAACATAATATGGTTAAAGATGAGGGACCAAACTTGTAAGTTGAATGGATTGTGTTTAAAAGACATGTTTACCCTTACTAACACATGTACCTCATGCTTTAAGTGTTGTAAATTACTTAAAAATTGGTGTCTTAATTTGCCCTTG
The DNA here is from genome assembly GCF_021521415.1 of Bidens hawaiensis. Classification (NCBI taxonomy): domain Eukaryota; kingdom Viridiplantae; phylum Streptophyta; class Magnoliopsida; order Asterales; family Asteraceae; genus Bidens; species Bidens hawaiensis. Next base: position 751,024 of record NW_027491497.1, read on the forward strand.
TTTGATGTATTATATATAGTATAGATTACATTTATACTAATCTAATTATGTAACATTGCATTTTAGAAAATTCAAAATTTGAAAATCCACTAATTATGATTTCCCTTCTATTCGTTCTTACTATAACTTTTTTGAAAAATTTTGAAATTTCCTAAATTTATGTTTCTAATAAATACATGTATACCTTCCTTCTATAATTTAGTCTATCCTAATTCATTTCGTATAAATACGTACATTTGATAGGCTAATTCTTACACCATCAAAGCCTCTTTAGTTAAAACGTTTAGCTTTGTGCCAAGGTTTTTACTTTTTGTTGTTTTTATATCTTCCATTTTCTTATTAATTTTTTTTCTTAAAAGTGTTATTGTTCCTAAATGATTTTTTTGTTTTCTTAAATTTTTCACCACTTGCAAGATGGAGCCAATAAATATCACCATGCTGAACAATTGGATGTTCTTAACAGTGAGTGTATCATAAAGGTGCGTATTTTGAAACTTTGGCGGCTGAAGGACAACTCAAAGCCCGGGCAAGATTGGTCCATCGAAATGATTGTTCAAGACGAAATGGTATTGTTAACACATTCATTAATTTACTATATTATTCATACAACTTTTTACTAATCTTAGTAATAATTTGCAGGGCAACAGAATGCAAGCCTATGTAAGGAAGCCTTGCATTCCTAAGCATGATGTTTGGCTTGCCGAGAATAAATCTTTGATTGTTCGGAAGGCCTCACTCGGTGCAAATATGTCTACTTACAAATACATCGATTGCCCACACAAGCTTTGTTTCACAGCCGAGACTCATCTCTCAAATTCCTACGAATTTGAAGGTCACTTGTATGGGCTGCAATTTGTTACTTTTGATGACATAAAAGCCAAAAACTTTACATAAAACGATACTATAGGTGTCAAATTATTTCTCCAATATCATATTCAAAATTTACATCAAAATTGGTGCATTTATACAATAAATCAAAATAAAATAGTAATAATAATAAACTTGGTGAAACGATGTCTTCATAATAGATTTCAAAATTGATGAAGTTGTTGATAAAATAGTAATATAATGATAAACTTGATAAAATTGATGTATTTGAAACGATGTCTTCATGATTGATGTCTTCATTATTGATTTCTGAATGTCAAATTATTTCTTCAAAATTGGAGTGATGTTTACTAAAGAAGGGATAATTTACTTTATGATAAATTATTTAATAGTTTTCTTAATTTACTTTATGATAGTCATTTATCAAATTTAATTACTTTCTATAATAAAAATGGTGAGACTAACTTTTATAATATCATTAAATATCCCAAAATTCAAAATTATTTGAATAACCGGATTAAAATCACATTTAATTACCAAAACCACACATCATTCAATTTACCATAATTATGCAAAATCATCAATTTATGAATTAATTGTAATTAAAATCTTTAATTATTTTCTATATAAATGGGAAAATGTGTTGACTTTTTTTATTTTTAAGAAATTAAGAGATTCAGTTTCACAACATATGGTACCAAGCTTAATAACATATTTTCATATTTAATTTATTTATTATGTTTACTTAAATTTATATCATTGACTTCTGTAGGAATTATTAAAAGCTTTTTTGAGGCAGTTTTATGGTGATGACACCCCATGTGGAGGTATAATGATTAGGAAGAATAATACCATTATACAATATTAAGATTCAATTACTACTAAATATTAAAGAACCACTAAAAATTATTTTATTCACCTTTTGTATGTATTAAAAATTGAATACATTATTAGTATATATCTTACTAATGGAAAATAAGATATCAAAAGGCTATATAAATTTTCATTTCATGCTCAATCTCTAATCGGATGTTAGGTAAAAACCTCAATTTATTTGGTGTTTGTTGTATAAGGTTTTTTGCTTTATTTATCAAAAGCTTTATAAATTATATTTTATTATAATTACATATCAGGAGCTTGACAATGGAATTTGAATACAAGGTAATTTCTTACTTTGTATTCATCAATTGCGTAGTTAATTTAATTTTGACATTTAAATTGATTAACTACTAATTAGTTATTTAAATATTTCTTCCATGATGGTTTAGATACAACATTGCCGATTTTTGGGAATTCCAAAACAACATTAAGGTGCTTACAAATTGCATATGTATTTATACTGAGGGCCAAATATCTTATTTACCTTATCATTACTATACAATTTAATATTTTCATTACTAAATTTGAAACCCTTTTTACTTTATAATAATTAGTAAGTCCTCCTAAGATAATAGTGTTGTGGTTGATTTCATTTAGCAAAAATAAGATGGAGAAGATGTTAATGGCCAAGTGCATGACTTTTCGGGAGGAAAATAAATAGATTGGTTGCATATGAACAAGATTTAGGTAAGTCTATTAAACTCATTTGTAAAGAGTACTATAAAAAGAGAAAATTTTGTTTCTCTAATATATTAAACTACTTTCCAGCCAAGGTCATTATGCAATTTGATTTTTTATTATCAATATATCATATGTTGTAGATACTTATCTTCATGGATATAAAGATTATTAATACAGATTAATAAATAAAATCAATATTTTAAGATTTATACATACTGTTGGGCTCAATGAGAACTACTAAATATTTAAGAACCACTAAAAATTATTTTATTCATCTTTTATATGTATTAAAAAGTGAATACATTATTAGTATCTTACTAATGGAAAATAAAATACGTCACTATATCAAATGGTTGCCACATCCGGACTGTTATTAGCAGCCATATGGATATGTAGTTAGGTATGTCAAATTGTGCAGGTTCGTGTCATGATTTAGAACATGTTTGAGCTAATATGGGTTATTAACATCTTGACTTCAAGTCACAACAAGTTCAAGTCAATATTAGAGTGTATACAATTTATGGCTATATGAATCGCTAAACAAGTTATATAAGCCAGTTGATATTTGTAACTGTTTCGTTATTGGCTATTAAAAAACCAATTTGTTCCTTTTTATATATATCAACAGCGAAATGCTACAAATTAAAGTATAAACCTTATATACAAGGAAGTATTTAGAGAGTTGTAGATACTAAATTTATGATACTTTTGTTAAATAAATAGTTAAATTGTATAGAATTTTCTTCATATTTATTTTAAATTACACTTCAAGTAGTTCTTCTTACACCTTGTAAAAGCACAAGGTACTTAAAAAATAAAAAAAAACACGAGGCTCACACTCAGATGTCAATCCTTACATGCTGAATAGATAAAATAATTTGCGAATTGACTATTGGATATAGGTGAAGGGAATGTTGGGGGGTGGGGGGGGGGGGGTGTGGGGGGTTTCAAATGACGACAGATGAATGTACAAATTCCGATGATCTTCTAATTAACAATTCATTATATCCAATATCTGATTTAATAGACTTGTCTATCCTTCGAATTTAAACACGTTCTATTAATTTACTTTCGAGAACGGGAAATATTGTCGTTTGAAATTATATGTGTTTGTTAGACGATTTATATATTTCCACCCGTGGCGCCCACGGGACAATAAACTAGTTCTATCTTATTTTAGTTTCTTTTTGATTTATTTTATTAAAATGAAAATTAGACAAGTGATTCATATAGATGGAAAGTATAATCAGTAACCAATAGGAAGAGCGAAAATGTACTTAAAGCCTATTGATTTAATAGTATAGTTATATAGGTTATTTCGTTTATTTTGTGTTGGAAATAACCGATAACTAAAAGTTATTCAAATCAAAGAATCTCAAAAAAGAAAAAGTAAAAGTAAAAGTAAATTACTGAGTTGGGTATGCGATGAGTTTCGTTTATATGTACCAACTGTATATATATATATATATACACTAACTTTTGAATCTGTGTATTATATGAGATTTGTCAAATAATAAAAGTTAATAAAATCCGTTATTTGAAATAAAAGAACAAAGTTAAAGGTAAAAAAATGAAATACAAAGCACCAACAGTAATATGTTTAAAATCTCTAATTTAAAAATTTGAGAAAATATCTTTATATACAACATTTGTTTTTTTATCACAAGTATTCATATCGTTATCAAATATTAACAATTTTAGACCACATCTGCTAGTTGCCTTGGATAATGCAACATCTAGTATCAATGAGAAAAAAAACCTACACATCGAAGGAACAAACCAACCTTTGAAAAAGATTGTTTTTGGATATTTTTTACATGTTTTACTTTATATTTCTACTTGTTTAATATCAATCAATATTTTACTTTTAATTTCCTGACTATTTTACAACTCAGTTACTAAATGGTTTTGACTCATAATCCATTAATAGCAAAGATAATTGAGATGTAGAAGATTATGAGGGAAAATTAATTATTTTATAACCTAGTTGTCAATACGGTTTTGACCCATGACCCATGAATAGCTAAGATTGATTAGATAAGAGATTAGAAGAAAATATTATGTTAGACTTGAATGTGGACTTGACATCTAAGCATCATTATTTTATCTTTGTTAGAAAAAAAAATGATAAAGATAAGATATTTATTTGTTACTCATCCATCAATTCACAAGTATACAACCATACATGTTTATAGACTAATACCGTTTGAATACCCACTACCTGATACAATGCTTTTATTGAGTAAAGTATAGATTATTAAAATTAGTATAGACGATTGACATTCTGTCTCTATAAAACTCACTCATATGTTGAAGATAGTTTTAAATGCTCGTAAAAAATAAAATAAAATTCTACGATCGGTTTTAAATTAATGAAAGGGAAATGAAAAGTAAAAGTTGAACAGTACTAAGAGAGGAGCTGTGGCTTCAAGTTGTGCCACGTGGATGCCTAAAACTGGATATGATTCACTACAAATATACTGGTCCATCCCATTAGTAACATATCATCTGATCCGTCACCATCGTTTATCAATGAAATTCGTTTGTCCATTTCTACAATGATGTTAACTGGTTATTTTAAGGTTAAATTGACGACCTTTAGTGGCCTACCTATTTGTTTTGGAGACTTGTCATTTGTAAAGCTAGTTAAATCGAGAACGTAACAAAAGTAGGTTTTGTTACGAGTTAATGAACTCATCACGTATGAACTATTCAACTTTTTAAAGAAGCGACTAAATTGAGGAAAACGTACATGTAAAGAGTTATTAAAAAGACCTTTTCAAGTATATTTATTATTGGTTCAGTTGGGTTAACAAAGTTTGTTTACGAGTCAAATGGATTCACGGGGTCTGATGAAGCCGGTTAACGGGTCACGGTTCATGGAATTGTTTAGAATTAATTAGTTCCAAACTTACAACAAAAGGAGTTTAATTTTGGATGTTTATTTCAAAATTAAACAAAAGTAGAGTGAGTTTAAGATAATTATTTTGTACCCTTCTTGTCTTATTTTATTTCGAGCTCTAATTAATCAAAACCGTCAATCAAGGTGTTTTTTTTATCTATTCAAGTGATTTGTGGGGACTGAACCAACATGTTCTACTTAGTAAAAACCTGTAAATTATACGAAATAAAACCCTAAATCACTCATTCACATCCATTTCATGAAATCACAAATATATATGTAACTATCTTTTTTTTTCTTTTTATTTTTATAGTTGAGTAATCACCAAGGCCGACCAGTTTACCACGTTAAAAGGAGTCACCGCTTTAGCACCACTCATGTCACCATTAAATACCATGGTTCTATTGCTTTTATTGGTGATTTTTAAACACACAAAAAAAATTTCTAAAGTTATATGTGGAATAATGATCATTTTTATTTTATTTTTTTATTATTTTTTTTACAATTAATCCCTTAAGAAGTACTAACGTGGACTCATGTTGATTATTATATAACAAATTCATGTAATTTAAAGTAAAGAAGTATTATTTATTAATGAATTAAATAATTTTATTTGGTGATCATTCACAAGCTAACATATTGAACTATCAATTGGGCCGTGGCTTAGGTGATGTCGACTTGTCACTCATGTGGTTTTTCTGTTCAATGTTTGATCGGACACAAGTCAAAGCAGAATTCTTAATTTAGAAGAACATAAGAAAATGGTCACGATTAGCATCTTATTATAAATTCATTTTCAATTTTTGGTAGTTATCTCCTTTGAAAAGACAACAAATCTTTCAAATGATGATTACGGCATTTTATGTTATTATTATTTTTCTTTTTAAGTAAAACGAGTTTTAATAAAACGCACGTTGCTGGTCTTATGACACGGAAAAACAAACCCGTGAACATCTGTAAATATTAACACTACTCAAAACATAGATGAAAAGAAAGGACCGCATTGCAGAGGGACCATTAACCGAACAAAAAGTAGAAGTAATTCGTCAATATTAAACGAAACGTAATGATGAACTGATGGTTTATAGAAGAAGAAATAAATTACTTGCTGCGGGACCATTAAACCGACAAAAAAAACTAGACGTAAAAACATTAAACTATGCACGTGCGTTGCAACGTGTTAAGTTGCAAAATTTAAACTGAAACGTAAAATATAAACGGAGAAAATGATAACAAAGTTGAAATACTAAAAACCATTATTGATGGATGTTGGAAATAATAATAATAATAATAATAATAATAATAATAATAATAATAATATTATTATTATTATAACAAAATAAATTTATAAAATATAAGATTTAATAAAATTAAAAGTAAACTATACGGGTCATATTGTGTGCTTTTAAGGATACTACAAGGAAAGAAAACTAAAATATATAGCATGCAATAAAAGCTTGTAAATTAGGCTTGTGAGTATGCATCATCCAAATGAGTGGCATCCAAGTAATCATCAAAAAAGCATAGGATACAACAAAACTAAGAACAATGTTGAAGGAATAGTAACCGTGTGAGGGGAACCGTATTTGATAAATAAAATATAATAAAATGAGAAGGGGGAGTTAGCAAAGTAAGACAAGATTGGAATGAACATAGTGTAACATCCTGTTTTTGAGAAATAAAGTATCTATTCTAATGAAGTAATACATCCTGTTTTTGAGAAATAAAGTATCTATTCTAATGAAGTAATAAATGATGGACGAATGAGCTTAGGAGATGCCCATTGGCTTAGTAGGGTAGATACCCTTTATCCTATTATCACACTTTAAGAAATCACACTTTCTCCCCGTGTAATTTCGGTTTACTTCATCATGATTGACTCTTTACCAAGGTCATGATCTAAGCTCCTCATCTTTTAGATCTCATAAAAACAAGAATCATCAAGTACTTAACCGTTTAACGCTTAAAAAAATCAATTCTAGGATCAGATCTAATAAGGCACGTTTTCATCAAAAAAGAATACTTGATTTAATATTTTGGCATGAAATGTTAGCATGTTGTAGATCGGGGCCTAATAATCATTAAAGTTGGAAACCTGATGAAATCAGGCCTTAGATCTAGGATTTCGTAAAAAGAGGATTTCGAATGCTGATGATCACGCAAAAGTAGTAGATCACGCATTAATAGATCACACAAGTTATGTAATCACGCAAATGTAGTAGATCACACCATTATGGATTATGCAAAATAGATAGATCACATTATACTAAGATCTCGCAAAATAGAGTGGATCTAATGAATTAGCGGATCACACAAAATATAATGGATCACGCAAAATAACGGATCACGTAAAACTGATGCTTTGCATGATAAAACTTTTTGCGTGATAACACATTTTGCCTGATGATGGATATCTTGCATAATGAATTTTTGTGTGATGTGCCGTTTTACGTGATGATTCCTTTTTATGTGATGGATGTTTTGCGTGATGACTATTTCTGCGTAATGAGTCGTTTTACGTGATGATTTCTTTTTGCGCTTGATTATGCATAAAGGCCTGTTTTTAGAGATAGATTGGTTTGGTGATATTATCATTATTAAGGGATAAGTTATGTAGGTTGTATGTCTAGTTTTAATACTTAGTCCTCGCACAGTTGTTCGGGTAGCTAAGCATACATGGACTTAATTTCAAAGATAAACAATTCAGGTGAGTTTCTAGACCCTTTTCCTTTAATGGTTCGGGACTGTCTCCATACCCATGTATTGGTTACGTACTTGAATAAGTAATAATTAACAGTTGGTAACATAGTAAAGTATACATGTATAACTATGTTAACACGCCTAGCCATTAAGTAGAAAGTATGCATAATGTGTTATAATATAGTACGAGACTTTGAGTCTGCCGTGTGTTTATAATGATCAATGGCTCTATAGAGGTAGGGTACCAAACAGACCCAAATACCCTTAAATACCATCCGCGGGTCAGAGGTGACCCTTTCAGATGCCACACGTGGGACACATAAATCACCCGCATAATCCAAGACGAAGGAAGAATAACATTACTTCCTAGGAACTGTGTGCGGAAATATCTAGGCGCCCTCAGGAGTCATCCGCAATGTATTGTCTACACCCGCAAGGATGTTCAGTAGGCAACGTCATAGGATACCTGTATTTAACCAATTCTCTTCTAGAAGATTTACCAAGATCCTTTCTTGGTGAATATGTGACCTTTCAACCAATAGAAGAAGGACAACTGGCCAGGTTGTTATAACCGTGCACATGACCAGGTTTATCTCGTCCTATCACATGAAGACATGTGTCAAGGTTGTTACAACCATGAACATGGTCCGTATAGCCTAACCTATTACAAGTGGGCACGTGTCCAGACGGGTACAAGGGCATCTTCTAGAAAGGGACAGCTGGGCCAATAATATTCCCACTCTTCGGCTATAAATACTTCACAATCTCCATGAGGTAACACATTCGCTATCCACTATCTACTCAAATTACTTAAGTACTTTCTCTCTATCGGAACTGTACTTATTCTCACGCCGGAGGGTGGTTACGGGAAGATCCCCTCCTCTTTTCCTTCCCCTAACGAGCTCACGTACTTGTTTTGCAGGTTTCTATCACTGGACTTCAGGATATTGTGCTCATATCGTTAGTCAGTTTACTTGACCCGTTTCTTGTGGACTCATTGGATCTAGGACCCGTAAGGGAAGTAGATCCGTGTTTCTTCATTGGCTCCATCCGTGCTTGTGTTATAACTGCGAAAGGTTTTTGTTGGTTGTTGGTTCGTACGATATGAGTCAATTTCTTGAGGGGCCAACAGAAACTCCTGTGAATGCTAGACATACTGCTGATGTCGAAGCACCTGGAGGTCCTACTCAAGGTGACTTGGGACGTATCACGGTGGAAACCCGCCGGGCTCGTACGGAACTGGGTTTGGAAGATGAATCTGACCATTCTGAGCTGGTGAGAACCCATCGTCGTAATTCCAGACCTGGAGGAGTTCTATCTCCTGAGGAATGGTTACGTATCCAACAGGAGAATGTTACAGCAGAATATGAGCACATGGTTCGTGAAGAGCGAATCCGTGCTCGTACTCTGGCTTATGATGAATCTCCCGGGAGATTCCTTTCTCCTCCCATAACCGTGCGGAGGAGTCAGATTCGCGGAAGTATGCAAATTGAGGGATTCCCCGAAGTGGAATTCGTTAGGAGGAGGCATGATCGTCCTCGTACGGTCGCACGCCCACCCTCCTACAGAGAGGACTTTGAAAGTTTTGACCCGTCGTACCGTCCAAGCGCTATCAGCTATTATAGTGGACATATCAGACTTCATGGTTGGGAGGGGACTAGTCGCCCACGTGCGACAGTTCGCCATGCCAAATACCATAGTGACGCGGAAGAGGACTTTACCAAGCCATATCGTCCGGCAGCTTTTGCTGAAAAATCAAAGTTCATTGCACGCATTGCAACAGCTCCATTCTCGGTCAATGCGAAAATCCCAACGTCCGTAGGGAAATACAATGGGATGACTGATCCCAGAAATCATTTATTGAATTTTGTGGTTATGGGAGGAGTCAGCGGTTGGACTCTTCCCTACTGGTGTCACATGTTCGCATTGACATTCACTAGAGCAACACATGAATGGTTTGAGAAGTTTCCGGACGGACAAATCAAGAGCTGGGATGACTTTGTAGCCAAATTTTCCCAGCATTTTAGTCAGCAAAATAAGCACACTCGTGATCCTTCTGAGATATTAGACGTGGTTAGACGAAACAATGAGTCTATCCAAGACTTCATAACTCGATTCAACAACGAAAGTCTCAATATCGGCGCGATCAGCGAAGACATGCTGAGAGGAGCTTTCCGCAAAAATGTGAAAAGTGATGATTTGATTCTATCATTGACTGGCAGAGACGGAATGGCCAAAATATGGGACAAAATAATGTCCGCAGCAAAACTGTTCGCAAGAACAGAAATGACTTTGAATTCTGGTAGCCAGAAACAAACACCAAAAGTGGAATTTCAAACTCAGCGACCAAACAGACAGGCCAAAGGAACAATCTGGTCAAGGCTTTAGCCTTCCGCGGAATCATCAAAGCAATTCGATGCCAGATCTTTGATAGGCAACAAAAACAAAGCGAGCTCTTTAGCGCGAGTCACCAATAACTAGACTCCACTGTCGAAGACTCCTTCAGAGATTCTTACTACTGAGAACATGAATTTCAGGAAGCCTCAACCACTCACGAAACGATCATTCCTCAATCCTAAAAACACTGTTCGTTTCATGAGGATATAGGTCATACTACAGATGAATGCAGAGCTTTGAAAGGAGAAATCGAGGCGGCTGTAAAGTCGAGAAAACTTGGACACTTGGTCAGAGGTGCAAGACCAGGGATTGGTAAGGCTCCCGCGCTTGATAGCCAGGGCCCGCCCAAGAAGCAAGTCAAGGACCTGAATGTTAACATGATACAAGGAGGACACAAAGTAGGAGGAAAGAGGAAAGAGTTCGATGACGAGGAGTGGACAAATAAACTGGCAATTTTTCCGCGGGTTAAAGGAGGACCTTGTAACAAGTATCCTTTGATAATCACTGCCCTCATAGGCCATTATCTTTCACATTATGTCTTCTTTGTTACGGGAAGTACTTTAGACATAATGTACGAACAATGCTTTGAAAAATCGGATGAAGATGACAAGGTGAGGTTGAAGCCGATTCACGCACCTGTGTCCAGGTTTTGGGGTGAAGTGATGCACCCGCGAGGGGTAATATCTTTTCCAGTCACTCTTAGTGATGGAATTCATTCAAGAACTGAGGTTGTTGAATTTTTGGTTTTACCGGTGACATCAAAGCATGATATCATCTTGGGTCCTGAGGCGATTGGTGACTTTAATGCTCATCCTTCTATAGCACACGGTGCGATGGGAGTTCCGACTCGCACTGGTGTGGCAATCATCCGCATTAATCGTCACTGCTTCACGACAGAAAGTTCAAAACCCAGAAAAGTTACAAAGCAAGTTCAGAGGACTGAGCCAGAAAAGTGGGTGGTAAACAAGAAGTTTCCAGACCAAACGATAACAATCGGGCCCGCTATCTCTGAGATAGTGAGGACGTTTTTAAAGCAACTGTCAACGAAAAACATAGACATCTTTATGTGGCAACCCGGGGATATGACTGGCGTCCCGCGGAGGATTGCAGAGCATAAGTTGCGGGTGAATACAACGTTCAGGCCAATCGTACAAAAGAAGAGCAAGATGGGTCCGAAACAGACCAAAGCTATGAACGAACAAGTTCAAGACCTCCTACATATTGGGATCATCAGTCCAATCTAGTACCAAACTTGGGTTACCAATCCAGTCATCGTCCCCAAAATCAATGGAACATGGCTAATGTGCATAGATTTCAAAGATCTAAACAAGGCGTGTCCAAAATATTGTTACCCACTCCCAGAATTCGACCTCAAAGTTGATGCAGTAGCCCCATTGAAGTTTAAGTGTTTCCTCGACGCCTATAAAGGCTACCAGTAGATTTGCATGGCGGCAGGTGATCAGGACAAGACAATGTTTTGCATAGATCAAGACACGTTTTGTTACAAGATGATGCCCTTTGGCTTGAAACACGCGGGTGCTACATACCAACGTTTGATGGAAGAGGCCTTCAAGGGTCAAATTGGGCGAAATATGGAAGTGTATATTGATGATTTGGTGATAAAGAGTGTGGAGGAAGATCAAATGCTTCGAGATATAGAAGAAACGTTTGAAACTCTCAGGAAAATCAACATGAAGTTGAACCCCAGCAAGTGCTCCTTCGGAATGGAAGAAGGAAAATTTTTGAATGTAATAGTAATAGGCACGGGTTTTAAAGCCAAAACAGATAAGGTTTAGGTGGTAGCCCGCATGCATTCACCTTCCTCCCTCAAAGAAGTGCAGACACTTAATGGAAGGTTGGTTGCACTGAAAAGATTCTTAGCCAACCATGCGGCTAAATCTTACCCATTCGTCTCAACTCTAAAAAATTGTCTTAAGAAAGCACACTTCAAATGGACCACAGAAGTCGAGCAAGCATTTCTAGAGGTAAAAAAATGTTTGATGTAATTGCCTACCTTAACAGCACCGTATGCGGGTGAACCATTGACATTATACTTATCAGCATCGGACATTGCTATTGGGGCCGTCCTACTGACAGATAGGAAAAATGTTCAAACGCCTATCTATTACGTCTAGTGGAACGCTGACAGGACCGGAAACCAGATATTCAATTCTTGAAAAGTTGGTTTTGGCCCGGAACTATGCCGCCAGGCGTCTCCGCAAATATTTCCAAGGTCATCCCATCAATGTGTTAACAGGGTATAAACTGAAAAATGTGTTAAGCAAGCCAGAATTGTCTGGGCGATTAGAAAAGTGGGCCATAGAGTTGGGAGAACATGCGATTGAATATAAACCTAGACATGCGATCAAGGGTCAAGTGTTAGCAGACTTTGTTACGAAGTCCCACAGAACAAGGTGGAAGAATGCCTGGTTGAATAGCAAATCCCAATCCCTCCTAAGCGAGACCAAGTTTGGTCATTGTTCACAGATGGGGCTTCAAGTAACGAAGGATCAGGCACGAGCCTCAGGTTGGTGATCCCCGAGGGTCATGAATTTACCTATACCGTAAAGTTGGACTCCAAGAGTACCAACAATGAGGCAAAGTATGAAGCTTTCTTGGCAGGTTTGCAGATAGCTAAGAAACTTGGGCTGAAACACTTGAAAGCGTGGGTTGATTTTATGTTGATTGCGAGATAAATCAATGGGACGTACGAAGCAAAGAATGATGTGATGACCTCATATTTGTCAAAAGCAAAGGACTTGATCCTTCAATTTTTATCTTGCAGGGTTATCCACATCAAGCGAAGTGAAAATAAATCGGCGGATGTTCTAAGCAAATTGACTTTAACAAAATTTGAGCACTTTGCAAAAGACATCTGCGTGGAAGTCCTTAATCGACCATCTGTCCCGAAACACCAGGTCTTAGAAATACAAACCGGTGTCGAATCTTGGATGACACCAATCGTAGCATACTTTTCATCAGGAGCACTCCTAGAAGAAAAGACTGCGGCTTGAAAGATTAGACATAAAGCTTTGAATTACCAAGTACATGATGGTATTTTGTATCGAAGATCCTTCCTCGGCCCACTCCTGAGGTGTGTGGATGCCGAGGATGCGAGTTACTTGATACGGGAAGTTCATGAGGGCATATGTGGCCTTCACGCGGGTCCAAGGATGGTCGTGGCCAAACTCATGAACGCAGGGTATTATTCTACGGGGATGCACATGGATGCGGTGCAAGAAATAAGGAAATGTGATTCATGCTAGCGTCATGCCCGCAATACCTTGCGTCCAAAAAACGAGTTAGTACCGGAACATCTGCTTGGCTGTTCCAAAAGTGAGCTATTGATATCATAGGACCATTCCCAGAAGCCCCAGGACGCGTCAAAATTTTGATTGTGGCCATCGACACTAAGTGGGTGGAAGCCAAACCGGTTGCTTCTATCACTGCAGCGAGCGTCAAGAAATTCTTATAGGAATTTGTCATCTGTCGTTTTGACCTCCCGCAAGAATTGGTTAGTAATAGGACCCAATTCGCGGACAGTGGGTTACAAGCGTGGCTGAAAGAACTTCAAGTCACCCAAGTTTTTACATCAGTAGCCCACCCGCAGGCTAATGGCCAAGTTGGGAGAGCCAACAGAGCCATCAAAGACGGGATCAAGGCAAGGTTATGAACTAAACGAACGGGATGGATGGACGAATTTGCCCACGTACTTTGGGCATTTCACACCCAAAAAAAGTCAAGTAATTCTGAAACATCGTTTAGCCTAACTTACGGCACCAAAGCCATGATCACAGCTAAAATTGGAGTTCCATCCGCACGAACATTAACAAATATTGATAATGAAAAAGAGTTGCGGATGAACTTAGACCTCCTCGAAGAAAGGAGAGAATTGGCTTTAATCCGCAAGCTTAAATACAAACGCCAGTTACAAAAATATTATGAGTCGCGGGTTAAAAAATGTAGCTTCGACGCGGGAGATTTTGTCTTCAGCAATAATGAAGCATCTGGCCAAGAACCTCCGGGTTAATTGGCCCCAACTTGGGAAGGTCCTTACAAAATTAAAGAAGTATTGTTAAAGGGTGCATATAAGTTGGAAAAGTTAGATGGGACGGAGATCCCTAGAACTTGGAATGTTGCACAATTGAAGAAATGCTACATTTGAACAAGATTTTTGCTGTTTAGTTTTTATTTGGCTTGCGTGCCCTAATAGATTAGTAAAAGAGATGTTCAATATTGATCAGTTGTAATATATTCAGGTCTGCACGCCTTTCTTATTAAAGAAAATTGATTAAACTTATGTACAAGTATTGTGTGAACAAATTTTTTCTTGGCATACGTTCCAAAAGAGGACCCGAATGTCCTCAAAGGAAAATCCCTGGCCTGCGTGCCAATAAGGACCCGCGTGTCCCTAAAGTTATTTCTCGTAATCCTTTATTGACGATTAAGAAGATCCTACAATCTAACACTTATATTATACTATAAACAAAGTGTGATGGATGAAACAACTTTTTATATATAGTCAAAAGGATTACAAAGTCATATGAAGATTATAAAAAAGATAAGTACAAGTACATGCGGTTACAAAAATGTTATAATTACAATGGCGGATCTTTATCATCCCCACTCGCATCTTCTTGGTCTTCTTCATCTTCATGATGACCATTAGCTAAGTATGCTTTTAATTGGTTAACGCCATCATCTTGATCAGCAAACCCCACCACTGTTTCCTTAATTTGAAATTTAAGCTCGTCAAAGGCTTTCATCTTTTCAGCATATACCTTGGCAGTATCTTGACCATGAAGCTCGAATTCTTCGAGCGGTAGTTTTTCTTCTGCAAGCTTCACGCCTTCGAGAAAACCTACTTGACGGCCAGCTTGCGAAGATGCAATGAGCAATGATGCAAGACAAATCCCAAGCTCAGCACCTTCACGAACGTGCTCGATAACCTGAAATAGAGGAATTGTAAGGAAACTGTAAAGATAAAATCCATCAAAAGGAACTAAGAAAGAAGAAGTTACTTGGGGAATTCCTTCCGTCATCAGCCATTTCTTGTCCGCCTTAGACGGATGAGGTCCATTTTGTGCTCAGCACATTCCAGGGCCTGCTCCATGTTTTTAGCGGCAAGATGGGCAAAGCGTTCATCCTTAGCGGATGCTTCGGCTTTGAGAGTGTCCACTTGCTGTTGTAAGAAAGGATTGTTTTCTTCAGCAATGGTTCAACGAGCCTTCTCCGCCTCCAACGCCTTGTTCGCATCAGCTAGTTGCCTCTCAGCAGTATTGGCACCTAGGCGGTGACCCTCAGCTTCCTTCTTGGCTTCCTCAGCCTCCTTCCTTGCCTTTGCCGCCTCGGCTTCTAAATCCTCCCATGAATTATTCATAGCTAGCTTGTCTCGATATATTTCTTGACTTGTAGAGACGGCATTAGCTAGAGTATAGGAGAAAGTGTTTGCTAGCTCATAACGAGGGCGTCCGCGTTGACGTTCTTTCTCTGCAAGAGGAATCCCTTGTTGTAGATACTCATGACATACGTCAGTATTAGAAAACAAGGAATCCTTGCGCACTGACCAGTGCAGGCGGTGTACCAAGGGATCATCTTGGTATTGCGAAGAAGACGCATGGGGATCGCTAGCAACAGTACTTGGCCCACCTCGATCCGCAAAATGTAGAGGGGAATCAGGAAGTGAAGAGATGATGGGCTCCTTGAAGCTGATTGAAGCTTCCTTTTGTTCGCCCTTGCCGAGATGGGTGTCCTCGAGGACGATTGGATCCTTAACACCCTTTAACGACAATACAGGTGCCGTTGTTGTCTTCTGCTCAGATGGATCCTTGGCTTGTTTCTCTGCGAGATCCACAAAGCATGTCATTTCATCAATAAAATTGTTTCCTATAAAAAGAAACAATTAACAGCGCGAAAACACAAAGAATGTTACCTGGAATAACCTTCGCCGATGCAAGCTGATGGAAGAGATCCCCCAAACTCACTCTTTTGTGTTTCTTGGAAGCAGCGGGCTTAGATAAATTTAACTTGCCTTTCCCAACTGACTTCAGGACACCCGCGTGATCAGCTCGATGCTCGTCCTCATCAGTAACAGCATCATCAACGTCTTTCCCCGCATCCACTTCTTTGCTAGTAGATGGGTTCTACTTCCGTTTGTGGGTCAGACCTGTAATCGCACGCATGATACTCTCAGCGTAATTTGTATCAACAGATAAGTCTTCTTCTTCACGGGGTAATGACTCCTCGCTAGAAGAAAGAAACACTATCACCCTGCTAGAAGTAAGTGCAGTTAGAGGACGAGGTTTTAGAACTCCCCCACCTTTGTCAAGGATCTCCTCACCTTTTGCAAACATTGCCTCCGATACCACAGGTTCCAGGCGTAAGGTGGTTGAGAACAAAAGTTTATGTCGGGTACGTTCCTGGAAGGGTAAATCTTTGGGATCTATGGGGCGACGCACCATAAGTCCCTCCACATGGTCCAAGAGTGTATTCAAGATCGACCCTTCACCTACATAAACAAACAGTTAATACTTACACAAATTTGCAGAAAGTATAAAGTGAACTTACTCTTGTCAGGATTTTCGTAGAATGGTTCCAAGTCAGGGAAGGGCCACAAACGACTCATACTAGCACACACCAGCGCTCCTTCGCGTATCGCACGCATAGGAGTGGGAGTGCGAGTCAACGTCTTGAACAAGGGAAGGTTCACCTGGGTAGTAGCTCGAACCTCCAGCATATTATCGTCAGATTTACGGTAAGTCATCGTGAGGGGAATGATATCCTCCTGGATCCAAAAGAACTTTGGTCGCCACTCATGTAAACTCCAATACCATTTGGTACCAATGATAGCCTTCCCGGTGGTAGCAAAACTGTACCATCCGCCGCGACTACTCATTTTATAAAAGACGGCGAACTTATCAACCGAAAGTACCAGATTGTGGGCTTGACAGCAGAATTCGAAATGACGAATTCTCATCAGTCCAAAGAGATGAACTTGCAACAGGTGTATTCCATACGCCGTCAAGACAGCCCCAACGAACTTCGTCAATGGAAATATTAGATTTCCAGTAGTGAAGTCCTCCGCGTATACGACCATCTTCTTAGGCGGAGGATTATTAGCAGTAGAATTGTCGGCTGGATATTCCGGTTCCCATTCCGAGGCTAAACCGTAAACATTTACGATATCTTCGAAATCCCTCTTCTTCCAATTGATGACAACAATATCAATGGAAGGACCGCTCTTCTTTTCTCTAGCCATGGATGCAATGAACACTAGTAAAGGTTTTCAATATGCAGATCTAGAATTCGAGAGAAGTTTAAGGAGAGAAGGAGATTTGAAGAGGATAAGAATGTGATTGGATAAGAATCGCCCTATTTATACACATCACAATTAATGCGATGGAAGGGCTGCCAGTGGAGAGAGAGAGCGGGGCTAAACCAGAGGGCGACACGTCAGGCGGGAAAGACGAAAAGGAACAGTAAAAAGCTGACACGTACCTCGCTTCAACTGTCTTGTCACCGTTTTTCTAACATGTCACTTCTCCCACTCCCACTTGCAAATTCAAAAATATTCAAACAATTTATCTCAAAATTCAACATATCATGAATATTAAAAAAAAAAACTTGTTTTCTTATATTTATCAAGGAGAAAAGTACAAGGAAGTCAAAAAACAAATTTCAATCATATCTATTATTCTAAGAGGCGGGGGCAGATGTGTCCTCGTGATCTTGGGTCTTTGGAGACGAAGGTGGAGTAGATGGAGTATCCTTAGATTCTTCTTTTAAATACTCCTTCAGGCGGTGCACGCCATCGCCCGCCGTCGCAAACTCAGGAAGCATGTCTTGAAGAGAGAATGACAGGTTTTTATACTCGTTTAAGGGCATCTCATACTCCTGAGAAATGTCAAGTCTGTGCAGCGGATGTTCTTCAATAGAACGACCAACCTGCACATACTCCAATCCTTCATTAGATCCTGTTAGGCGGCCGAACAGCGCGGAATCAGTAACCAAGACGACGAGGCTATCTGTTAGCTTGGGTCCTTCTTTTATATGCTTAATGACCTATCAAGGAAAATACATGCGTAAACATTGGGGTCATGATAAATAATAAGATGGGATAATAAAGGAAGAAAGAATGACATACCAAAGCAAGGCCCTCATCCAAGAGCCATCGTCGTTCTTCCTCAGCCCGCATTGTTCTCTCCTGCAATTCGCGATACCCGTCAGCCATCTTCTAGTTATCTTATAAACATTTGGCTCACGAGCTTCTGCATAATCACGAGCTTTTAGAAGAGATTCAAATGCAGCTTGCATATCAGTAGCCATCTTCTCCATAAGATCCGCCTGTTCTTTCCGCAGCTTAGATTCGGCTTTATGGTCTTGAATAATGGTGCCCTGGCGGGTAACCTGAGCTTCCAAGGCAATGTTTGCTTCAAGTGCCTTAGCCAAATCCTCTTTCTTTCGCTGGGCCTCGTCCCGAGCAGCTTGAAGGACAGTGTTTTGTCTTCTACAAGCTTCTTCCCATTGGCGGGCCGTAGCGGCGTGCTTGTCCTTTTCAACTCTAAGAGAAATACCAGCATCTGTCAACTTCCACTGGGCAGTGCTAGCCTTCAGACGCTGCTCTTCAGCTTCCTTTTTGGCCTCTTCCACGGCCCGAGACATCTCGCCACACCTCTCCCCCATTGACCACCATTCCTGCAATATTTCTTGTTCACTAGCCATGGTGTTGGCTAGGGCAGAAGAAAAATCCATTTGGAGATTATGGCGGGCCGTAGCGGCGTGCTTGTCCTTTTCAGCTCTAAGAGAAATACCAGCATCTGTAAACTTCCACTGGGCAGTGCTAGCCTTCAGACGCTGCTCTTCAGCTTCCTTTTTGGCCTCTTCCACGGCCCGAGACATCTCGCCACACCTCTCCCCCATTGACCACCATTCCCGTAATATTTCTTGTTCACTAGCCATGGTGTTGGCTAGGGCAGAAGAAAAATCCATTTGGAGATTATGGCGGGAACGACCACGCTGAAAAGTCCGTTCTGTAGAAGGAACACATTGGCTAACAAATGTAGCACAAGTGTCTGGATCCTTAAAACGAGACCCTTTTGTGATAGTCCAATCAGGAATATACAGGTGATTATCCTCACCTGGTTTGGGTACCCCATAATAATCAAAACTTGATGTTTGCGGGCGTAGCGGGGAAGAAAAGAAAAATGAGGTGGAGGAGGTAGTGGTGATGATTGATGTGGCGCGTCGTGTGTCACCAGTCCTTCAGTATCCAGAATTGGTTCCTGTCTCCTAGACCTAGAAGTGTCACCTGATATGGCAGTTGTTGGTGAAGGAGATGGCGTTTTTCCACTTTAGGCGGAGGAAGTGGTGATTCCTCTGTCTCTGGCGGAGGAAGTGGTGCTTCGTCGGTTTCCGACGGTGGAGATGGTGGTTTATCTGTTTCCGGTGGCGGAGACGGGGGCTTCTTCGATGACACGCCTTCGCCAGTAGCCCCATTTGGTTCTACAAATACCGAAAACAAACATTGAAGTATAAAAGAAACAAAGGAAAGACAAGGCTTCCGTATGAACTTACGGGATAACTCCTTGATACGGTCGGCAAGGCTGGCTTTTTGTTTTTTCAGACGATGAGTCCGGTGCTTATTTTAGCGGGCCCTTCCTCGACATTCGCGTGACTTGTGCCCGCGTCACTGGATTTGGAGGACTGTCGTTTCCTCTACTGCTCTAATTCTACCAAGGCATGCGCGACAGATGACACACCAAATATATCATCAATGTACCCTTCCTTAGAAGGTGATGATTCGTCACTTGATGACAGAATTACAATCACCCCATAGGAAGTAAGGGCGTTTAATCGATGAGGGCTCAAGATATACGCACCTAATTGGAATATAGCTTCCGAGGCTATCGGTTCGGCACACAGCTTCACAGGGAAGAGGAAATGGTCGCAAGTTCTGTCCAGGATGGGTAAGTCCTTCGCATCGCGGACGCGTTTTTGCAGACATCCCTTATCATCTATAAGTGCATTCAACATGGACCCTTCACCTGAAACATGTTCAATAAGGGTTAAATGAAAATCTCATGGAACAAAATCACCGACAGTAATAAAATGAATGTAGGAGTTACTCTGATCCATATTATGATAGAAAGGCTCCAACTCCGGGTATGGCCACAAGCGACTCATACCCTCCCACACCAAAGCCTCCTCCGGAATGGTCCGCATTGGGGTAGGCGTTTTCATCAACGTGGGGAACCACTCCTGACCCTCGTGTGGAGCAGTAACAACGTCCGGTAGTGTCTCATTGGCCGAAAGACGAACCATAGGGAGGGGAACAACGTCCTCGGAAGTCTGGAAGAACTTGGTTCTCCATTCATGAGCGCTACGGGGTGGTTTAGTTCCAATAACCCTCTTGGGAATTGAAACGCAGGTTAACCACCCGCCACGATTGACCACCCGGTAGAAGACCAAAAATCGATCAATAAGTGGGACCATCCCATTCGCTCTGCACACGAATTCGAAATGTCGAATCCGCATGAGTTCGAACGGATGCACCTGGGAAAGATGGATCCCATAGGCGCTAATTAATTTCATGAGAAACTTGGTTATCGGAAACCGAAGATTCCCATGAGAGAAGAAATCGACATAAACTGCCATTTTGCCAACAGGAGGTTACTGGAAACAGACCCCGATGTAGGGAACTCCGGTCCCCATTCAGCCGGAATCCCATATGTTGTAATAACCTTTTCATAGTCAGAATCCTTCCAACTAACCTTCACAGTGTCGATATCTGGTGACGACGACAAATTTTTATCACCAGCCATTGATTCGGTGAAAAACGGAAAGCAACGAGCAATTTTGAATAAGGGGAATTATGTGCTCGGGAATTTGAGAGCAAGGATGACAAAGAAATGAGAAATCAAAGGCGATAAACTTTAAAAGAATGAAAACTATCCCTATTTATACTCATCGCAATAAATGCGATGAGAAATGAGCAGTAGAAAGAGAAACAGTTGGTCCAACGAAACAACGCTACGTCACGCGGGAAATCTGAAAAAATGAAAAAGTGAGAACTCGGGTACAGTGACAGCCGGCATTGACGTCACTTCAACTGTGCGACAGCCTGCAAAATGTCCCTTCGTACTTTTCATCGTTATCCACACCAACAAAAATAACTCTACCACAACTTGCAAATTCAAAAAATCCCCAAAGAAATATCTTAAGTCCAAAATTTCACCCGCATAAAACTCACGCGGAAGAAACAATGGACTAGGGAGACTGATAGAGGTAGGGTACCAAAAAGACCCAAATACCCTTAAGTACCACCCTTGGGTCAGAGGGGACCCACTCAGATGCCACCCGCGGGACACATAAATCACCTGCATATTCCAAGACGAAGGAAGAATAACATTACTTCCTAGGAACTGTGTGCGGGAAGATATAGATGCCCTCAGGAGTCATCCGCAATATATTGTTTACACCCGCAAGGATGTCCAGTAGGCAACGTCATAGGACAGCTATATTTAACCAATTCTTTTCTAGAAGATTTACCAAGTTTCTTTCTTGGTGAATACGTGACCTTTCAACCAATAGAAGAAGGACAACTGGCCAGGTTGTTATACCCGTGCACATGGCTAGGTTTATCTCATCCTATCACATGAAGACACGTGTCAAGGTTGTTACAACCATGCACATGGTCCGTATAGCCTAACCTATTACAAGAGGGCACGTGTCCAGACGGTTACAAGGGCATCTTCTAGAAAGGGACAACTGG
Organism: Bidens hawaiensis; assembly: GCF_021521415.1. Taxonomy (NCBI): domain Eukaryota; kingdom Viridiplantae; phylum Streptophyta; class Magnoliopsida; order Asterales; family Asteraceae; genus Bidens; species Bidens hawaiensis. The sequence goes on from NW_027491497.1 coordinate 773,181, forward strand.
GCCAATAATATTCCCACACTCTTCGGCTATAAATACTTCACAATCTCCATGAGGTAAAACATTCACTATCCACTATCTACTCAAATTACTTAAGTACTTTCTCTCTATCAAACTGTACTTATTTTCACGCCAGAGGGTGGTTACGGGAAGACTCCGCTCTTGTCCTTCCCGTTGTTTTGCAGGTTTCTGTCATTGGACTTCAGGAGATTGTGCTCATATCGTGAGTCAGTTTACTTGACCCATTTCCTGTGGACTCATTGGATCTAGGACCCGTAAGGGAGGTAGATCCGTGTTTCTTCAGGCTCTTATGAGAGATGTAGAATGGATAGTATAAGCGTACGATTGATCTGTGAACCCTATACATGCTTATATTATATTATTGCTCATGTGTGAGAATCGGAATATTGCTCTTACGAGAGATGTGGAATGTTGATCTTACGAGAGATGTGGAATGTTGCTCTTCCAAGAGATGTGAAATGTTGCTCATATGAGAGACGTGGAATGTTGGTCTTACGATATATGTTGTATGTTATATGTTGTGTTGGGTTTTAACAAGATTATCAAAGTCATATAACCTCATTTATATGAAAAACGCAACGGATACAAGGTTTTAAATCTTTTTATTTAGGTGAATATAAAAACCGATTTTACTTGCAAAACCCAAAACCCGGATCCATATATGAAACTACATGCTATCAAAACAACCATAGGGTGTTTTAGCATACTACCTTCAAGATGCTAAGAAAGATAAAGAGGAGGAAGATATGAATAACTAGACTTTCAAGATAGAAGATCCTCAAGCCTGTATACCCACAAGCCACCAACAAACACCCTTGTAATGCTAGGATTTTCACTCAAAAACTCTTTCTTGATCTCCTCTATGTTTCCCGAAAATAATAAGAAGAAAACAGAGAGTTTTCTTGCTTTCTTGTGTGTGTGAGAGAGAAACATGGATGCAACCAATGCACCACTCTTTTTGGCCAATTACCACACATGCATGTTCTTGAAATAACAATATAATAAATAGATTGAGAGAGAGATATTATTCCCTCCCAAATATTCAAACCCTTTTTTATAATTACTTATGTTATATTAGTTACATATTATAAAAATGTAAAATAACATATTTTATGTAACATGCATCATGTTATTTAACCAACTTAAATAACATTATAAAATATCTTCTCTCAAATTATAAATTATCCGTATAATTTATTTACTACACAAGTGAAAATATTTAGAAACCCAATTTCGAAATACTGTGTTAATATTTATTTGTTAGATCATATCTTAAAAATAAATATCGTGGTGTTTATCTAGCTTGTTATTGGGTATGACCCAACTTGGATCGTAACGTACTAGCCACATCAAATTTAATATGTATCTTGGAAAGACCGAGTCCAACAGTCTCCCACTTGCACAAGATACATTGAAGATTGATGCAAGTAGCAAATACCACCTAACAACGGTTTACTACCCCTAATATGTATGATGAAGTGACATTCAATAACATCATCCCCTTCAAGTCCCTTACTTGAAAATGATTTAGGTGAATCTATCATTTATCCTTTTGTCACAGATGTCATGTCAAATCTAGAGACACAGAGTGATCATTCTCTGTTGATTTAACTTAGTAGGCCTTATACATCTTACTCTCAACAAATAAGAGGGTCAAATCCACTCTTGATTACATATGTCTCTCACAATCGCCTTGTATTACACTTGATCTTAGCCTTATGTACTGTAATGTTTCAGAGCAGCGAAGAATTTAGTCAAAGTCTAATATTTGGTGAACATCAAGACCTAATATGTATCTTATGTCAGAGGATACTATGATATTCGCCTTTACTCAAATTTACTTATGATCAATCACAAAGATTCAATTTAGTAACATTTTTGAAGGGTTTAGTCCAATACTTGTATCCCACAAATATCTATGAACCTTGGCAGCAACTCGTTGCTCTATATTCATACCTTATGAATATCCAGCAATCCAAGTTCATAATATTCTTACCTTCATATTTGTTCCCACAAATATGAGCGACTATGAATACTTACAATAATTAAATTATTCATGGATTTAAACATGCTAAAATGGAACATAACTCAAAATGTCATAATGATAAACCATAATCATATGAATAAGTCAAAATAAAAATTGTTCATATATCCAAAAACAAATAGATCAAATCCAATATATCGATGTCTTAAGGCGCAAGTATGACCTTCATGCTTTGGCCTTTCTAGGAGCTTCATGAATGGATCCGCAATGTTTTGATCGATGTAAACTTTGCTATACATATCTTTCCCTTTTCAACTTCATCCCATATGTAATTGAATCTCCGTTCATTGTGCCTCGTCTTTTGATGTGCACGAGATTCCTTGATTTGGGAAACCGCATCCTGGTTGTCTCAAATGATCTCTAGAGGGTCCTGAATGGTACGGACCACCCCTAGGTCGGCAATGAATTTCCTTTTCTGTGCAGCTTCTAGTGCTGCCAATGAGGCGGCGATGTATTCTGATTCTGTGGTGGACAATGCTACAACATCTTGTTTCGAGCTCTTCCAAGAGAATGCCCACCATTCATAACGAAAACATATCCCAATTGTGATCGATAATCATCTCGATTGGTTTGGAAACTTGCATCCGTGTAACTTTTTACAACGAGTTCCTCCTCACAAGAACCATATATTATAAACATATCCTTAGTGCTTATAAGGTATTTCAATATACTCTTAACCGCCATCCAATGGCTACTTCCCGGATTTTGTTGGTATCTACTTTTCATGCTCAAAGCGCATTACATGTCCGGTCTAGTGCATATCATTGCATATATGATGGATCCTATAGCTGACGCGTACGGGATTCCTTTCATTTTCTCTTGCTCATCCTTTGAGCTTGGACATTGAGACGCACTCAATATCGTTCCTCTTTGAATAGGTACTAAACCTTTCTTAGAGTTCTCCATGTTGAACCTTTTCAAGATTTTATCAATGTATGCACTTTGGTTTAAACCTATCAACCGCCTTGATCTATCCCTACAGATCTTTATTCCCAAAATATAGGCGGCTTCACCAAGATCCTTTATGGAAAAACAACTCCCAAGCCAGTCATTTACACCTTCCATGGTTGGAATGTCATTTCCAAATTGTAGTATGTCGTCAATATACTTTATTAGGATGTTGTGGATCAACAGAACCTTCGGGCTGAACCATATAGACATCTTTTTGACGATGTCCATTTAGGAAAGCGGTTTTGATATTCATTTTCGAAATCTCATAGTCATAATATGCGGCTATGGCAAATAATATCCTAACTGACTTTAGCATTGCCACAGGCGAGAAAGTTTCATCATAGTTAACCCCTTGAGTTTGAGTAAAACCTTTTGCTACAAGTCTTGCTTTATAAGTATCCAATTTCCATGCATATCGGGTTTCTTCTTGAAAACCCACTTACTTCTAACTGGTTTGGAGTTAAGAGATGGTACAACGAAATCCCATACTTGGTTTTCACGCATGGATTGCATCTCAACGTTCATGGCTTCAAGCCATTTGTCAAAATCGGATTGTGACATTGTATCATGGTCTGTGGTGGGTTCATTCGAATCTACCACATAGCATCCATCCATGAAAAATCCATATCTTTCGGGTGGATTACTAATTATACCAGATTTACGAACGTTTTATGTGTCTTGATCAACCATTTGATCATTTTCAACAACCTCTTGTTGATTGCCAGTATCAACCAAACGTGAATCGGCTTGTGGTTTTCGATCCTCCTCGAGTTCCATCGTTCTACTAGTTCCTTCCATAAGGAACTTAGTTTCCAAGAACTCGACCTAGCGAGCATTAAACACCTTTTTCTCGGTTGGGTTATAGAAATAATAACCCATAGAATCTTTGGGATATCCTACAAAGATACACTTAGTGGATCGGGTTTCTAATTTGTTTTGGGTGTTGTGCTTAACATAAGCATCATAACCCCATACCTTTATATTTGATAATAATGGAACCCTTCCATGCCATATTTCAAAAGGTGCCTTGTCCGCTTTCTTGGTTGGGGCCATATTTAGAATACGGGCCGCTAAGAGCAATGCGAAACCCTAAAATGATTGAGGCAACGTGCTTCTAGCCATCATAGATCGAAGTATATCCAATAGAGTTCGATTCCTCCTTTCGGACACACCATTATGTTGTGATGTTCCGGGTGGAGTGAGGTGTGAGACGATCCCACAACTCCTAAGATGATCTTGAAAAGCATCACTAAGGTATTCACCTCTTCTATCCTAACAAATTACTTTGATGGTTTTATTGAGTTAATTGTATACTTTATTTTGGAAGACTTTGAACATTTCAAAAGCTTCATCTTTGTGTCTTAACAAGTACACATACCCATAACGACAATAATCGTCGATAAAGGTAATGAAGTATGTTTCACCATTCCTTGTCATTGCCTTAAAAGGACCACATAAATCTGAATGTATGATACCTAATAAGTATTTTACCCTTTCATTAGTTCCACTAAAGGGTTCCTTGGTCATCTTTCCTTGTAAACAAGATTCACACTTATCAAATGAATCATCTTCATTTGTTTCTAAAAGACTATTCTTTTGAAGTGTATTTATGCGATCTTTGTTTATGTGACCAAGGCAACAATGCCAAAGATAAGTCTTACTCAAATCCATTTCGAGTTTCTTGGTTCTTGATTGGTACAACGTGTTATCAAAGGATGTGTTATCATGAACTAATTCATAAATGTCATTAGACGGCATTGCTTTAAAATAAAAGACATCATTCATGAAAACATAAATACCATTGTCTACAAACTTCAAATCATAACCACATTGTCTTAAAAGAGAAACGGAGATAATATTCCTAGTCAAACTAGGAGCAAACAAAATGTTTTTCAAAACAACTTCCAAACCACTTGAAAGCTTCAAAATGTAGTCTCCTTGGGATTCAACATCAACCTTTATCTGTTGCCTATGAAGAGACTAGTATCTCCTTTTTTATAATGTTTATTTCTTTTGAACCCCTGCAACAAATTGCAAATATGAGTTCCACATCCGGTATCCAATACCCATGTGTTAGATGAAATAACATTAAGATCAGCATGGATCATGAAAGTTGTACCTAAGGTTTTCCCTGCATCCCTCTAGTATTTCAACTCCTTGTGAATTGTGTTCAAGTAAGCTTTGATTGGTATTAGAGCATTTGTTTTCTGAATCTGATATTACAGTCAATTCAGTATCATAGATCTTTGCTCAATTTGATAATTCCAGTTGAGGATTTATAAAGGATCATAAATCTATTTTATTCTTTGTTATTATTTAGAAATCAGTTATATTGAGAATCATGTGGTTCTTACAAGATCCTCATAGCACCGGTTCAATCTCCAACCACCTATGTTGGTTCGAGGTCAACATAACATATGGGCTCAAAGGATGCTCCACCATCTATGCAACCAAAAATACTAATTGTTGGAGATCTGTAGTTCATGGGCCTCATTGCCCTGAAATTGTTGATCAATTGGATGGAAACAAAACGATCAAGACGCATCCTAAGGATTATTCTGATCAGGTTATTCAGAAGTTTGAATTGGATGTCAAAGCACATGTTATAGTAGCTATAGGAATTCCAAATAAAATTTATGGTGGATTAGTTCATCACAAGTCTTAGGCATTGTGGGATGCACTAAAAGAACTATATGGTGGTACTCCATAAGTCCTTGAGAATGCTCATGAAATTCATAGGCAGCAGTATGAAGTAATTTTTCACTTACGAGGAGAGAGTTTAACTCAACAATACGAATTATTCACAAGTTTAATCAGTGAATTGACTATGGTTGATGTTACTTTTACAAACTATGCTTTTAACAACCAATTTCTGAGATTACTTCCATAAAATTGGGACACTCATGCTATTATACTAAGATCTTTACCAAATTTTTTAATATCCGAGTATAAATACTCTCCATGGTATGGTAACCAGCTAATGATTACACCATATGATCAACACTTCTATGCCAAGAGACTCAATCTGTCCAAACTGCTTATCAAAGTTATGACTACCACATAGACATAACAACTGGCATTGAATAAGTAGTTTCCAATCAAGCATTTGTTTTTCAAGAGAACTCCACATGTGCTGAAAATCCCTTATTCATTATGGAAGATTTGCAACACGTAGATCCAATTCATCTGGAGGAAATGGATATTTCTGAACTCCTTGGTATTATTGATGGTCAAGACAAACAAGTTTTACAAAAGGACATGAAGGAAATTCCCTGGAATCAATAATAGGACAAAAGTGGGATATGATAAGGCGAATATGACATGTCATAAGTGTGGCAGACTAGGACACTTTGCATGGGAATACAGAACTCAAACACAGCCTAGTCCCAACCATGTCCAGTCTTTAATAACCTATCCAAGTTCACCTCTCCATCCCCACCCCATTCACAACAACAATCCTTCAATCACCATTCCACAACACATTTTGCTCAAACCTCAAACATGCCTAATATTGGTCCTCAATATCATTATCATTATGCACCAACACCTTAACCCATATAGTGGATGAAATTTGTTCAACCTCCCTTTATGCTAACTATCAATACATAAGTCCAACCTATTATGGTCACCCAACATGGACCATTTTCTTCAAGCCATCACAAAAACAAGTTTCTTTACACAAGAATTTGTTAAATGGAGCAGTTTTTCTAAAGATATGAGCACAAAAGATCTGGCTCTTGTGGTTATTGATGTAGAATCAAGGGAAGAAAGGGAGATGAAGAATGATTTCAACACTGAAATCATTTAAGTGTTGATGTCAAGTGATGTTCCAGCAAATTCACAAACTCCTGATGCAATAGCACTTCAAACTGTTGTTGATGAGGTAACATATGAGATTTGTTAAAAGTTGTGCTATAATGAATGTATCATTGCATTTTCAAATATTAAACTTGCAAATATTAAATTGATAAAACAAGTAGTTGAAGTAGAATCAACACTTTCAAAATCCACAAATGATCTGAAGGGTAAGTTAAATGAAAAAGAAAAGGAGATTTTGAAATTAAAACATGCGTTGTCAGACATGAATGCATGTGTAAATAATTTATTGAAAAGAAAAATACAATGAATGCAACAAAACATTAGAGCAAACTCAAGTTAATCGTGATAAATGGATTGAATCCAACAATGGATCTCAAATGCTGTTAAGTAAACAATCAAGCAGCAAAGTGAAATTTGGTATTGGATATAATCATACTGAATAACCTCAGTATTATACACCAATAACTGATTTCAGTTGTGTTGATGAACTTGAGGAAGATAAAATATTTACAAAACAAGTTCCATAAGTTGTTTTACCAAGGGATGTTCAGCTAAAACTTTCTAGTCGAGATGAAATAAGGAACTGGTATCAAACAAATGATGCATCACAAGAGTTCAAACCAATTTCATGTGGTGATTTGAGCGGTCAAAAATCAGTTGTTGATCAAAATCATTCAAAAGTTTATCAAAACTTGAATGATTCACCCAAATTCTTATTCCAAGATGGAATTGGGAAGTGGTACCAACAACTGATTCACTTAATGGAATCAAAGAGATTACTATCACAACATTGGATGATAAAAAAACTAAAAATGATCACAATCCATTAGCAATTTCTGGAAAAACCGATGATTCAATAAAAATAACTGTTATGAATAACACAACAGTTGTTTCATCTCAAACGGCTGATGTTCCATCAGTAGTTTCAAAGAGAGTTGAATAAAGTAGACTAGTTGCAACTAAACTTGCTCTGTTCCTAGATAAATTGTTACTCAGGTTAAAAGAAATGATTTAGAATTCTCTCAAACTAAAATGATCCAACTTTTGTACTTGGATACAAGTCACCTAGAACAATAGTTGCTGATAGACTGGGTGTGACTAAGAAAAGGAGAACTAAAAATAGAAAAAGAAAACCGTTGTTTCCCAACCCATGTGTTGTATGCAAGAAAAAAATCATTTAATTGAAGATTTTAAATTTTCAAAAGATGTCCATCAAAATAAGAATGTTTTGACTCCTGATGTTTTAATCAAAAGTCAAAGTCCTCCACCTAAGAAGAACGTTCAGTTTGAGATTGTTGAAACACCTGTTACTTTGGCATTAAAGAACGTCCCTTGTTCAAGAATTGTTCACGTAATAGATTCTCCACCAACTAGGATCTTATCACACAAAACTGTTGTTCCAAGTAATCCATCAGCAGTTTCACAATAGCTAAGAATAAGTTGTAGATGGAAAACTGTAACACCCTAAAAATTCGAGTAAACTAAATGACGCGGGTGTAAAGTTTGTAATTAATTTTTTGGTATTCGTTGGAGGGATCGGGAATCAATGGGCATGTCCAAAAATTATTTCACTTAGTTTGGGAGCAAGAAGGATCGAATTACAAAGTGCGAGGGCTAAAGCGTAACATATTTTATTTATAACACAACCTCTCCCCTAACCCTAATTTGGCCGCAAGCCTCTGTGGCTCCAAACCCTTCATTTTTGATCAAGTTTAATAAATTTCAAGCTCCTAGAGGTCCTTCAAGGTGTGTACTGCACTCCCATAATCTTTGATTTCATAATCTAGGTCGTTACAATGGTCAATCGATCCGCTTCTTAAACTAGGGACAGATTCGGATTAAAATCATTTGGCATGACTTCCGAGGTCAAAATCTGGAGTTTTTGGTGTAAACATACCCCCAGGTATGTCTAGTATATCATACTAAAATTTCAAGACCATTCGAGTTGTTTTGATAGGTCAATTGTTAACAACCGATTTCTAGGGTTCTCGAATGTTGAAATCGTTAATTTTTGTCATTCGGGTATTATTTGAAGGAATGCTCAACTCGATAAGTTTGAGGGGTCTTATGTTAGTTTTTCATAGTAGGAAAATTATTTATCTGATTATAGGGGCTGATTTGGTTGATGATTCCTTAATCGGTTTGTAAGAGCGTGTAAAATCGGTTAATTGTTAATTAATGTGGAAAATGATGAGATTTCAAACACCATCGACTTGGGTGGTTAATTATTGATGGGTAGGATGTAATAATGTCAAATGTTCTCAAAATGGTTATGTTTTGGTTGGTGGTTGGTTAATCGGTTCGTTAACGCACGAATTCGACACAATTAACGTAAGACGGCGTAGTTTGGGAACCGTTGATGGTGATTTTTTGGAAAGGGAGTTTTGGGTAATTCAAGGAATCCAGGGGATGATGTAGATGAATATGAATGTTGGGTGTGGCTATGGGTCAATCCAATCCGGTTAGGACGCCTTGTAAAGTGATTATTGTGTGCTTTAACTTAACAGGCTTGTGAATCATGAGTGATTAGCTAGAGGATCCTGTTGTGATGTTTATGTGATTCATATCAGGTGAGTTTCATGATACCTCTTTCTAAATGATTTACGTTTTGGGCTAGCATGTACTTTTTATGACGATTTTACCCTTTTGAAGCGTTTGGATGATATTGCATAGTTTATGTTATATTTACTATCTATGCTAGGAAGTTTGGATGATTCATGATTGTTTTATTTGTATGTGTGTGTGTGGATACCAGTGAATGTTTTTGTTAAGCCGTGACCGTCGAAGAGAAGTATAAAATTCCTTAATTCCCCTGTGGGGGCTAAGGTGGATGTGTCCCGGATAGTTTAACTGTCCTTGGGGGCGAATGGATGTTTAAAAATACCCTAATAGTTTATCTGTCCTTGGGTTGAAGTTTATTATGGTCCTTAACTTTGTGTTTTGGAATTGAGAGGATATGACCCGCGTTACGTGCTTTACAGAGGAAAATTTATTTATTTAATTATTGATGCTGTTTATTTATTTTTATGGAAGTTGTACGATAAATACCTGGGTCGGTATTTAAAAAATTTTGATGATAAAAACATGAACTCACTCAGCTTAAGATGACTTTGCGTGTATGCTAGAATGATTTCAGGTTGAGCGTGGATGGGATTACCACTTGGATGTTCTCAACACTACCCGAGGTCCCGAGGCAGTTCTATTCGATGCTCCTTATCGGGTTAATAATTAAGAAAATTTTAATTTGCATTTTTTTCTTAAGGATAATCTTTGGATGTTTTGTTAATTTTCCGCTGTAAGAATACTCTGTGTTGAATTTTTGAATTATATGAAACCGGATTACCTTTTATATTTGAATTTGTTTGGAATGATTACCAACTATAGGACTCTAGATTTTCGGGGTCTTACAAGTTGGTATAAGAGCCAATGTTTAAGGGATCCAGGCATCCCTCGGTGATTGGACTCGAACAGTTACGAGAGGGACTAGAATTTCCAACCGCGGGTAGCTGCACTCGAAGAGGTAACCTTTATATTTCAATGTATGTTAGGATGTTTTCTCTCTTAGTTGTTGTTGTGCAAGATGGAATATTAATGTAGTCATAAACAAGAAGTATTTAGAACGTGTAGGTAAAGTAAACAATTTATAATGCTTGATCAACGTTATTAGCAGTTTACTCTTACTTTCCATGTGCTAAACACGACTTGTGGTTGATTACATGAAGTAATTATATTCGTAGGCTTAAGGCATGACTAATCAGAGTTTAGTAGAGGAGGTCATATCAGGGGCCGTGGTGGTGGCTAAACATAACTGACTAGAATTGTTAGGAGGACTCACCTGTGTTAGATAATGAAAATTATGAGGAGTTGAGATCGTTCTCGGGTAAGCCGTTGTGGATGAGGTTTATCGTGTTGTACGTAATATGATGCCTGAAATGATTGCTGAGGCTGCGAAGGTGTTGAATGTTACTGATAGAAATAAGGATAAAAGGATAATGAAGGTATACAAATTATATATAAAGAAAAGTATGTTTGCATAGGGCCGGCCCATGGGCTGTGTGGGCTAGGCTACCGCACAGGGCCCAAAAATTTTACGGGCCCATACGAAATTTAAATTTGACATATATACATATATATAGATTAATAATGGAAAAAATGCATGGGAACTGAACTAATATCCGGATCAGATGGTTCTCTTCTTGGTTTTTACATGGTAGGGCTTGAGTTCAAAACCCATTTCTTGTTTCTTTATAATTAATTAATCGTTTGGTGGGCCATATTACTTATTGATTTCTTTGGTGAACCATATTATACGCATATTCACGTTAATTATATTGTTTCTATTAAAATTTTTTCATATACTTTAGAAATAATAGCATAACTATATTTAAAACCGAACCAAAATTGTTAAATAAAAGCCTATTTAGCTTCAGATAATTTCAAGAATTAAAATGCGTATTTGTATTTTAGCTATTACGGGCTATCTTTTGGTTTCTTTGTAAAAACAATTTTATATTCAAGGGCCCGTATTTTTTACACGCACAAGGCCCTCGAGCTCTCATGCATTCTCGAAGACGGCCCTGGTTATATGGTCTCATCAGAAAAATGGGCAACAGACCCATATAAAAACCCGCGTAAGAAGAGCGAAAGACCCTTATAAAAACCTGCGTAAGAGGGGAGACAGACCCTTATAAAAACCTGCATAAGAAGGTTCAGAACCTAATAATATCTGAGAGGTTATAGGGCGAAAGGTTCTTTAAAACGTAGAGATGACTATGTATGTATGAGTAAGCCAAAACAAGAATGGAAGTATGAAAGATTGCATGTATGAATGTATTGAAGTATGAATGTATGTACGTATGTATGAATGAAAGAAACATGTCAAGTATGGAATACGTATCTACGGATACGTGTCTTATAAGCTGGAACTGCCCGAATAGCTTAAAGGAATTCATCGTACCTTTCATGTGTCGCATCTAAGTAATTGTTTGGCGGATGGGGAGGCGCATATGCCTCTCGATGATATTGAACTAGACTCGAAGCTAATCTATATCGAGCAGCCTGTTGCCATTCTTGACCATATGGAGAAGCATCAGAGGAATAAAGTTGTTAGGCAGGTGAAGGTGCGGTGGAGGCACCGCAGGGAATCCGAGGCTACTTGAGAATCTAAGGATGAAATTATGGGACTCTACCCGCACATGTTTCTGAATCAGCGGGATTCGTCCCTGTAAGGGGGTAGACTTGTAACACTCCAAAAATTCTCGTAAACCGAATGACGCAAGTGTAAAGTTTGTAAATTAATTTTTTGGGATTCGCTGGAGGACACGAGAATCTATGGGCATGCCCAAAAATTATTTCATTTAGTTTAAGAGCAAGAAGGATCGAATTACAAAGTGCGAGGGCTAAGCGTAACATTTTTGATTTATAACACAACATCCACCATAACCCTAATTTGGCCGCAAGCCTCTATGGCTCCAAACCCATCGTTTTCAATCAATTGAATCGATTCCAAGCTCCTAGAGGTCCTTCAAGGTGTATACTACACTCCCATTATCTTTAATTTCATAATCCAGGTCGTTTACAACGGTCAATCGATCCGCTTCTTGAACTAGTGACAGATTCGGATTATAATCATTTGGCATGCTTCCCGAGGTCAAAATCTGGAGTTTTTGGTGTCAAAAGGTCCCCAGGTATGTCTAGTATATCATACTAAAATTTCATGACCATTGGAGTTGTTTTGATAGGTCAATTGTTAAAAACCGATTTCAAGGGTTCTCGAATGTTGAAATCGTTAATATTTATCATTCGCGTATTATTTGAAGGAGTGGTCAACCCGATCATTTTTAGGGGTCTTATGTTAGTGTAATAACAGTAGTAAAATTATTTATTGGGTTATAGGGGCTGGTTTGGTTGATGATTCGTTAATCGGTTTGTAAGAGCGCGTAAAATAAGTTAATTGTTAATTAATGTGGAAAAAGATGAGATTTCAAACCCCATCGAATTGGGTGGTTAAATATTGATGGGTTGGATGTAATAATTTCAAACATTCTCAAAATGGTGCTCGTTTGGTTGGTGGTGGGTTAATAGGTTTGTTAACGCACGAATTCGACACAATTAACGTAAGACGAGCATAGTTTTGGGAACCGTTGGTGGTGATTTATTGGAAAAGTAGTTTTGGGTAATTCAAGGACTCCGCGGGTTGATGTTGATGAATATGAATGTTGGGTGTGGCTATGGGTCAATCCAATCCCGTTAGGACGTCTCGTAAAGTGAGCGAGTCGTTGCGTCTAGTTAGTGATTTTTGTGTGCTTTAACTTAACAGGCATGTGGATTGTGAGTGATTAGCTTGAGGATCCAGTTGTGATGTTTATGAGATTCATATCAGGTGAGTTTCATGATGCCCCATTAAAATTGTTTTATGTTTTGGGCAAGCATACACGTTTTATGACGATTTTACCATTTTGAAGCGTTTGGATGATATTGCATAGTTTATGCTATTTTTACTAGTTGTCGAGACAAAGAGCTCAGGACGAGGGGGTGTTTGTTAGTTCACGGTTTTGTCGTCTAGAGTCTTTGTAATCATCTTTCTAATTTATTATTATTTTAATGTAAAAGGGCATTTTAGTAAGTAAGGCCCATACGTTATATCATGGCTCTTTCATTAAGGATGTTTAATGAATGAGACCATTCGTTATTTATTATGGTTCATTCGTTAAGGATGTTTAACGAATGAACCTTAATCGTTATTGTTTTATGTCCATTCGTTAAGAATGTTTAACGAATGGACGTTAGTCGTTATTTATTGTATCCATTCGTCATGGAATGTTGACGAATGGGGTATAGCGAATGGGTCATTTGCTATACCATTTTGATTACTTATGTAATGAAGACAAATGAAGGCCATTAGTTAAAGATTGTGTAACGAATGGCATTCGTCTTCTATATATAGGCCGTTACGCCGATTCATAATTTAAGTGTTTATAAAGTATTTTCTCTCTTGTCGTTACTCTGCCCAATCTTCCACTCAACACTTCGTTAATCTATTAATCATAAACATATATCGTATAACTAGGTCCTTGGTTCAATTGATATGATGAAATCATTCGATTGAAGCTCGATTGTGTTTAACACTGTTTATTAATAAACCTTGCTCGATCCACCAAAATACTTGGTTTTAGCTTGGTTTAGCCAAGGGTTTGCTCTAAAACAAACCTTGCTCGACTTGAAGAACAACCTTGCTTTATGAAGTGTAGCTTGCTCGAACTAACACTTAGAAGACTTCTAAAAGATAACTTTGCTCGTTGAGTAAAATACCTTGCTTAAATTAACTCTAAGCTTGCTCGAAGGCTAAGTTTGCTCGTTTTCATACTTACCCATTTCTGAGGAGGTTGAGAAGATTCCAATCTTCCTTTTGTCGAATCTTGATCCCAACAATCTCCCCTAGATTAGAACAAACTCGGATGCACCAAAACACCTGTTGGTTACATACACTTTTCAAAATACACATCAAATTTCAAAAAGTAAAAATTATATTACTTAAAGAAAAAATTACATGTTCAAAATTCTTTCATATGGACATTACAAATGAAATTCAAATAGAAAAATAAAACGCTTTCATCTTCTAGAGCTTCTTGCCTATGATCTTCTATCATACTTGACCGATGCAACCTTTTGCTGGAATAAGAAGACCTCCCTATGGTGTGGAGTGCATACACTGTGGAATTAGGAGACATCCCTGTGGTGTAGAGTGCATACCTTATGTTATCAAGATTCTCCACATCTAGGTACTCCAAGTCAGTGTCATGCTCTATGATGCCTAAGGCTAGTCCATTAGAATTTCTTAGATGAAAGATTGAGATTTTTCTTCAAAGACTATCTAGGTAATTTTTCCATCTTTTTGGACTTCACAGTTGGGCCTCATCATCTGTTGCTTCTTGTTTATGCACTCATTCATTGTAGCTAGAGGATTAGAGGATCTTCTTGTTTGTTTGTAGGAGAGTTCAGTCATCCTAATATCATTCATCCTTCTCTGTCTCTTTGTTCTTTCAGTTTGAGAGAGCTCCAGCTTTTTTTTCTTATTTAGTAAAGGAAATCCCTTTCTAGATTGTTCTTTTAGAAACCTAGAAAGTTCATTCCTCTGTTGTCCAACAAATATTTGTCTATCTTGATAATCATACAAGTTAAGTCTGACCATTTCTTTCAATTGTTCTCTCTTGTAATCTTGAAAGTCATCTTTGAATATAATATTCTTCAATTATCCGTTAGACATAATTACTTTTAAGGTGTTAGTTCTTGGATCAAAATAAAGCTTCTTTGGTAGGTCCACATCTGAAGGTGCCCTTTGTTATCTATGAAGATTTGACCTTGTAGTGGGAATGGGAACACTTACAGTGGAGACCCTTGGAGTATATTGTCTTTTGCATTGAGGTATTCTCACATGTCCTCTTTGTTCAAATAATTTCACAATTTCAGCCTTTTTCATCATGATCAATTTTATGTTATCTCCCTTTCTTTAGACAAGATTCTGATCATCTCCATTGTCTCTCTATCCATTTGTTCAGTAGGGGGAGATCTTTTTCTTTGAATTGGTTCCCCTCTTGATCCACATTGGAAAGATAATAATTTTCTTTGTTCTTCTTCCAATTTTTCCCAATGCACTTTTTCAGTATAGAACAGTTCTTTAAGTTGTGCTTGACCAAGATTATCAAAGACTTTTTCAGACATTCCTTTGCTTAGAATGAGTTGTCTTAAAGTCCTGATTCTATTTTTATCTTCCCACGGTAATAAATTTACTCTTGTACTTGTTTCAGCCGGTTCTTCTTTCACTTTTGTCATTAGAGGAGGAGCTTGAGTTGGTTTAGATTGATCTTTCAATTCCTCCTTGTATTTTCCCAACTAAGACTCATACAGCTTCTTCTTCTTAGCATCAAAAATGTTCTTTACTGTATCTCCCGCACCCCTTGCCACCATTAATCTTTCCTGCAAACGTTTCTTTTCATTTTCCAATTTCTTTTCCTCCTCTTTAGCATGTTTAGACTTTTTTAATTTTCTTAATTTCATTTGTTCAACATCAGCATCAGCTTTATTTTTCAATCTTTGAGTTATCTGCCGGAACAACATGTCCACGTCCTTATTATGCAAGATCTCAGCATGTTCATAAGGAATTCCATGATCAACAAGGAATTCAACTTTTCCTCCAAATCTCCTTAACACACTAACTCTTCTTTTAAGTTCATCCACATTTCTTTGTTCAGTAAGTTCTTTTCTTCTTCTTTTATTCTTTCTTTTGTGGAATTGTAAACAGCCTCAAGATCATCATAACTCATATGGCTTAACTGTTTGTCTGAGAAGTTGTGGAGACTCAGATAAGCGATATATTTTTGTGTATTTTTGTTTTTCTTCTCCCACAATTTTCTGAGTTCCTCTCTCTTCGTTTCATGCAGAGAGTCCAACTCTTCATCACTCAATTTAACAAATCTTCAAATTTATGCCCATGGCTTATCAGATTTATGATTCTTGGATCTTCCCTTTTTATTTCATCAATCCTAGCTTAGATAGTTTCTCTGTGTATCTCAGTTAAATCCACAGGGGGAGAATCATGAGCCTCTTCTTTGTTTTCATGAATTTCATCATCTTCAGCATCAGACAAATCATTAAGAGCATCAATATGTGGTTCATTCATAAAGTCATATGGTTTCAAAGCTTGCACATGTACAAAATTAATCACACCTTTCTTTTTTTAGGTACTACCTCTTCAGGAATTTTGTTCACTCAAAACCTTTTTCGTTTCCTCACGTATTTCAACAAATAGGTTGGCCAGCTCTTTTCATCCTTGTTTATTTCATCAACCAGACTCTGATTCATCATTTCACTAGCTCTTTTCACCTTTTCATCCTGAATTGTATTTCCATCCAGATCAGTCACCAACTGCATATTAGATTTTCGAGTTTCAGGTTCAGAAGTGGGAATAACTATTTCAGGCTCAGGGGATTCAGTAGTAGGTATATTCAATTCAGGCTCAGGGGTCTTGGGTTGTGGGGTTTTGGGTTGTTGGAATTAATAAATGACAATAGCAAGAGCATTGTCAGCATCTTCTGCTTGATGCAACCTCAACAACCCTTCAATGACTTTTTGATCAATTTCTCCTTTTATCTAATAAATGCATCCCTTCCAGAAGTCGGGGTTTGTTGCATGTATTAGCTCTAGAATTACTACGGTTATCGAAGTAGCAAGATACCATCAAACAAACTATAACTGATTTAATGAGCCATTCGCAGGTTCACAGTCTGAATGTGTTCATACTTACACATGCATGGCTTAATCTTTGACACAAGCATATGAAAACTGGCAGGATCAACCAGGTAGTATTCCTCATTGACAAAACCCGCCCGCTGGTATGAGCCAACACGGGACAGGCAAGTCATTCAAGGTGATGCGCCAATCTTTGGCAAACCCTCATGATCCTAATGGCAAAGCCAATTCAGGCAAGACAGTAGTTCATGTTAACTTTGACAAACCCTCCCGATCGCAAGGCCAATTCAGGCAAGTCAGTAGGCATTGTTAACTTTGACAAACCCTCCCCATGGCAAGGCAAAACAGGCAGGACAATAAGCATTGTTTATTTTGACAAACCCTCCGATGGCAAGGCCAAAACATGCAAGAAGTAAGAATTGTTAACTTTGACAAACCCTCCCGATGGAAAGGCCAATTCAGGCAAGACAATAAGCATTGTTAACTTTGACAAACCCTACCAATGGCAAAGCCGTTTCAGGAAAGACAGTAAACATTGTTAACTTTGTCAAACCCTCCCAATGGCAAAGTCGTTTCAGGCAAGACAGTAAGCATTGTTAACTTTGAAAAACCCCTCCAATGGCAAAGCCGTTTCAGGCAAGACAATAAGCATTGATAACTTTGACAAACCCTCCCAATGGCAAGGCCAAATTAGGCAGGACAGCAAGTCATGTTAAGAGATGCGCAAACGCTAAATGAGGGCAAAACAAGGATCCTATGAGACCCCATTCCCACATCGCTTCCCATATCCTGGATACCAAGCAACGCTCAACGGGCCACAACATCAACGCATGCGTAATGTTATGGATCAAAGAGATCGCTTCGTGATTCATCCGATGCCACAAAAACGGCACAAGACAAAATCAATTGTAATCAACCAAGACAATACCATAGCTTAGGTATGCAACACAGAACCAATATTTTGGCCAGGCAATAGATGCCTAAACAAACAACTGAAGAGGTATGCTAGGTAAAAGTTGTTGCATAAGCAAAGAGCCAACCACCTGTAACAAACCAAACACAACTCATGCACCTTTACAATGGACATTCCCAAGAATCGCTCAACTAGTGACCACCCACAATGCACAAAGGCATTGTGAATCGCCAAAAGTCATAGCAATCCCCAGAAAGCACCGGGCGATGCGAAAACCCAACCCCCCAATTACGTTCTAGACATTCATCAAGATAAAACCGAACGCAATTATCCCACTTGTGGCAACAACAACGATGTAAAAACAGCAGGTAACGATCCACAATAACCATGACTAGGAGTGGCCAAAGCATTGTTTTCGTCAGGATAAATTCTTGTCGTAGCAAGCATCAATCCTGAATAATGGTATTTTAGGGCTTAGGAGGATGCCTCAATCGACAGGCGCCCACTAATCTTCTAGCTCTTGACCAGACTTCCACGACTACCGTATGACGACCCCCGGGGGAACTAGCCATTCCGGGCAAGCCGGTCAACGTACAAGAGGCCCCCCCAGACAAATCACTTGGGGATCCATCAATCAGAAATCCAACACCATAGCCATCGCCGAAAATACACCTCGGAAGCTGCTTCTCGAAACAAAACCAGGGAAGCCATGAATCAAGCAGTGGGCGTAAAGCAACCCAGCATCTTAGCCACGCTTCGTTTGGATAAAAGGGACGTGTCATTGCACCATAAAATTTCGTAAACCCACCATCGACCTTAAATCATGCCTAGAACGGACGAGCAATCATGACATGGGAGCCTACCACCATGGAGAAGGGGCGACCTACTCTTAGGCCTGCTTGCTCTCAACCCACATGCCCCTATATATACATTCTGGACATTTAGCAAAGTGACAGGAACATACATTAAATTTTTGAGGAATCATAATTTTTGAAGACACCCATCTAGGCTTGCCTTGGCCAAGTTTTGCTTGCCTTGGCCGAGTTTTGCATGCCTTGGCCGAGTTTTGCATGCCTTGGCCTAGGCCATGGGCGTGCCTAGGCTGTGCCTTGGTCGTGCCTTAGCATGCCTTGGTCGTGCCTTTGCCTAGGCCATGCGTGCCTTGGCAAGCCAAAGGTCGTGCCTTGGTATGCCTTTAGTCGTGCCTTTGGCCATGCCTTTGGCTTGCATTGGCATGCCTTTGGGTTGCCTTGGCCTTAAATGGGCGCCTTGGCATGCCTTTGGCTTGCCTTGGCCTAGGCCATGGGCACCTTGGCATGCCTTGGCCGTGCCTTGGCATTCCTTTGGCTTGCCTTGGCCTTGCCATGGGCGCCTTGGCATGCCTTGGTCGTGCATTGGCTTGCCTTTGGCTTGCCTTGGCCTTGCCATGGGCGCTATGACATGCCTTTAGCTTGCTTAGGCTGTGCCTTGGCCGTACCTTTGCATGCCTTGGCCTAGGCCATGGGCGCCTTGGGATGCCTTTGGCTTGCCTTGGCCTTGGCCATGGGCACCTTGGCATGCCTTTGGCTTGCCTTGGCCTTGGTCATGGGCGCCTTGGCATGCCTTTGGCTTGCCTAGGCTGTGCCTTGGCATGCCTTTGGATTGCCTTGGCCTGCTTTTGGCTTGCCTAGGCTGTGCCTTAGCATGCCTTGGCCGTGCCTTGGCATGCATTGGCCTAGGCCACGGGTGCCTTGGCATGCCTAGGTTGTGCCTTGGCTATGGGAAACGTTTGGGGCAGTCTACTCGGGTCGTTGTGCAAGAAACCAAGTCGTTGGGCGAGCTTCGTATGCAACATGGGGGAGGGCTTTTCTTTATCGTACGTTAAACCTCCATATTTTTTCTTGGAAGCCAACCTTTCTCGGGCATGGGTGCTCAATACCCGCCCCTCCCCTATATATGCATTCTAAACAATTAGCCTAGTGACAGGAACATATATTAAAATTTTGAGGAATCATAATTTTTGAAAACCCTAACAAACGTGGTTGGATTGACACGAAATTTGGTTTGAGGCATCTGGACACTGTAATATGTGGTTCCTAAAAAAGAATTTTGGTTTTTGGTTCGGGATGGGCCTCTTGGTGGGCCCGATGGGTCCGTGAGGCCTTTGGTCGGGCAAGGTGTCCAAACAGGGTATGAATGACACGGGGCTTTTTGCGAATACTCGAGACCATGAGATATGACTGTCCAAGAGAAATGATCCCCCTTTCGTGTCGTGAAGTGCATGTGATCCTCTTTTGGGTAACGTATGAAATGATACGAGGCGTTCCGTCCCAAAAATGAGAGGAAACTTTATGACCGGTTTATAGAGTCGGGGTTGGTAACTTCATGTTTTTGGGTCAAACTTTACAGATTTAACATAATTTTAGTGTTGTTTCAAACTTGGTTTAATTGCAAGCTTGGTTAACAATTTGGGTCTTGCAAAAGCTTGCTCAAGATCATGTAAACTTGAAGTTTCGTTCTGAAAGACACTCTCGATCAGTTCTCGCTTGATCGAGTGCAAAGGAATGTCTTTTTCCTCAAAAACTTTGTTTACACCTTTTAACTAAAACACACGTCCCGTAATTACTTGACCAATTGAAGGATTAATGAATTTCATCAAATCCTCATCAGAAATTGTGGGTTTTTTCTGATTTCTTAGGTTTAACTTCTGAGTTGTTGATCTTAGATGTATCAAAACCATACACCGCTTCCTCAAATTCATGAGGATCACATAAGATGTGATTAGAATGTGTAATATTCTTTTTTTGTGTATGTTTTGTAGTTCAAACACGTCCTCGATCACAACCTATTCAACAATCTCAACAAATACCTTGTTACTTTGAATGTGATATCCTTGAGCTGATGAAGGATAAGTTGGTTTTTCTATTGAAATTTTTGTCGGTTTTTCCACATTAATGACAGATTCAGTTTTAGAAATTTTAACAACATTTTCTTCTTTCCCAGAAAATGGGTTGTTTGAATGGTCATTAGAAAATGGTTGAGGCATCTCTACAAAACCTAAACCAGTTCCTTTTTGTTTACACGAAACCTCATTTATTTCATTCAAAAGAAAGGATGAATTTCAAATATTTCCTCACTTTTTTTAACTCTAGGATTTCATTTTGAAGTTCAGTGATTTTGGTTCTCAACTTGTGAATTTTTGAAATTGTTTGTCAACAATAATTAGTTTTCCTAAAAGTTCTGCTTTCAGATCATGATTGATGTTAGACAATCCTTCAATTTTATCTTTTTATCTCTTTCCTAGATCAATGGATTATCTATAGTTATCTTGAACTATAGCAGGTTCTTTCAGTAATATTTCGTTATAAGCATGAATTATGTCATGTTTTGACGTTAATTCCTAACAATTAGCACATGAAACATTTTCAGTTAATTCAACAGATTCATCTGATTAATTTTCAGACACAACAAAAGCAGAGTTAGGACTAACCTCGTCAATTTTAGCCATATAAGAAAAAGAACTCGGTTGCATGTTTCTTGAGACATCAGAATCGGATTCAGTCCCTGTTTCACTATCGGCAGTTAATCCTTCACCTCGAGCATTTTGAAAAGTCTAAGAAGATTCAAACAAAGCAAGGTTTTCTTGATTACCATTACCATTACCATTACCATTACCTAACAACATTTTATTCCAATAAATACCATTAGCAGTGAGCAATGCTTGTGAACCAGCAGGCTTGATAGAATCACCCCTAGAAGTCTTTTCCTTTGAGGCATTAAACTGCTTACCTGAAATTATGTCTTGATTATGGGGTCATGTATATTCCTTCATGGCGAAATGGCCAAAGTCTTGACATTTGTAGCATCTCACTTTTAGCTTATCATAACCAACCCTCTTGTTCAGAGTCGGTAGATCCTTACCTGTTCTATGCATAAACCTCTTGACCTTTCTAGCAATCATGGCCATATTCCACTTTAAGTCCATGAGCTCTAAATCATCTGGATCAATCTGGTCATAATCTTCGTCAGTAAGCTCACTTGTGGCAATTTTAGCACTCACCAAGTTCTCATGTGAACTCATAAAAGCACTAAGAAAAAGCGAAGTGTTGTTTTGCTTCCTTCATGTTAAGGTTTGGTGGCTGAGCTGAAGCATTACCAACACCAGGAAATAAAGTGTTTGACCCACCAAAATTGTTATTTGATCTAGAAGCCATGAAGCAAACATTTGGCATTGTCTCATTAACTGATTTTGGAATCTTTTGAGTGGTTTAAGAATAGAAACCATTGATCAGAGCTGAAGTGTTGCTTAATGATAATGATCCACCATACAATGTAAGATCTTTGTTATCCAATGAAAAGTTTTGACATCTCAAATAAGATTCCATCTCTTCGATTTTCTGCATGAATTCCATTGTCGTCAGATCTTCACTCTTGAAAAAATTATTTTCTTTCAGCACAAGTAGAAAGGTAGAATAAGAATTCGGAAGTGCATTCTTGACAGTATCAATTTGATCTGATTGAGATGGTTCCATCTTTTGTGTATTCATTTTAGCAATCAAATGACTGAACCTGGTCAACATCTCTTTAACTGTATATCCCTTCAACAAGAAAAATTTCTAAACTGAAACTTTAGCATTACCTTCTTACTTTCATGTGTATTTCCCATGCTTCTCATTTTGATGTGTTGAAATAGAGAAGCACATATCTTAATACTTCCCACCTTGTGGAAAATATTATCCGGCTAGGCCATGGTCAAAGTAGAGTATGCTTTGGTTTCAATCTCTAAAGCCTTTTTCTTTTCATGAGTATAAGAAGTATAAGGCTTTGCTTCATAACTTGTACTTGCATCACTAATCATTGGAGGGGTATAAACATCATCAAGACATCTAGAACAATCAAGATGCACGGTCCTAGATGCGCTCTGAATCTTGGTTCCCACTTAGCAAAGTCGCTAAATTTCATAATCCGGGGACATTTAGAATGTGAACCGATTTATGCATCCAGGTGAAGAATTTGTTGCATCATCATATCTAGAGATGCTATCGCGAAATAGTTAGCCATTTCGGAAATATGTGGTCAAATACATAAATATTCAAAGTTTTGGGTATAAAATGTCCAACTTACAAACTAATGGGTGAAATGTGTAAATTCAGTAACGAATGATGAAAGTCTTGACGAATGAATAAGATAATGATAACGAATGTGATTTGGTTAAGGTAACGAATGGTATCATGAATGGTATAACGAATGATGCTAAAACTATAGAGAATAGTTATAGCAAATGGTAAATTTCTGGTAACGAATGAGTCAATGACGAATGGAGTAATGAATAACCGGTAATCAAACGAATCAGCAAACGAATGAACACATGAATAGCTTTACGGATGGGTTTGCAAATGGATGTTTTGATAGCGAATGAATAAGCCACGGATGAAGTTCTAGATAACGTATGAGCTACAGTCTCGAAAGATCAGGTATAACAAAATGACATGTGGCATAAAACGGTTATACTGTTCATGCGAATGAACAGTTACAGTATAAGAAATGAGCCTTCAATGTAACGAATGGCTTATTTAAATCTTCAAATTAATTTCTAGATCTGCAAATTTCCAGATCCGAAATCAAATCCAGACGAATATCAAACTTGGATATCTCGTCCAAATTAACACCAAAATAAACAAATAAACACTCATTAAACTCGTAAGCTCATTCCGAACAAATCCTAACCATTCTGAACATCCAATTTTCACACAAAACAGTTCAAAATTAACCAAAACCAGTCTGTAGACCATATGTTCCCGTCAAAACCAAATAACACTTCAATTCCATTGAATTAAACCTCTATTAACAAACTAATCAATACCGAAGCTAACAAATCTGATTACAAACCGAATAACAATCAAATTAACATCAATTATTCATCATATACCGATAGTTGATTCAATATCCAACTAAATCGTTTCAGATATTAACAGCTTACAGTTAATACATGAATTCTCATCAATTCACGTCAATTAATATTAAAATCAGCTGAATAATCGAGTGTCCAGATCTAGTAACACTTGAGAAACCAGTACACGATCGATTTCAATTCATACACATGGAGCTAGTTCATTATATATTGCATATGATTGATCAATACATTATGATATGGATTACGTTAAGTGAAGTATGTGTGTTAAGAGGATAATTGGGGCGGAGTAACGACTTGTAAAGATAATATAATCACATTTATTAATTTACACATCGGTTACACGTATATATAGAAGACAATCCCCATTCGTTATGCATTCCATAACGAATGGGGTCCATTCGTCTTCAATCCCTAACAATAACTTATAGTATAACGAATGACTCATTCGTTATACCTCATTCGTTAAACATCCTTAATGAATGGTACAATATAATAACGATTAGGCTCATTTGTTATACATTCCATAACGAATGGCTTATAACAATAACATATAGGCTCGTTCATTAGACATCCTTAATGAATGGCCAATAAACATAACGAATGGTAAGAACAATTACCAAAATGCCCTTTACATTATAATAATAAATTGCAATAGATAAACAAAGACCGAGACGACAAAACTATGCACTAAAATGTAGCCATGTCTACATTTGGGATATCTAACGCTTCCCTGCTAAACCTGCCAACATAGTCTCTAATATATTCATCATGCTTCTTAGTGATCCTGTATTAATCGTTAGTTAATTTCTCAAATGACTTGTTACAAGAAACCAGGTTATAAACAAATTAACTAAATGTGCAAAAGAGGTAATATAACTAGGAGGGACTCTTAGTAGCGATTTTAGGTTGATCATGTGAGGGTTGATCCAAATCATTTGCATAAGCATGCTTCTTTTAGATCGGCTGAAATTCCTCTTTTTATATTGAGCCACGTGTGCTTCAAGATCCATTGTTCCATCATAGACCTTCGTATTTACAGCAGTCACCTCCGATATAGGTTGAACTATTACTCGCATGCCAGAAATTAGGTTCTTCGACGTTTGTAGTTCCTTAGCCATCGTAGGATTTATCCGTTTACCATGCACAAATCCTGCTTTGTAAAAAAATGAAACTAGTGTTGGTACATGATGTCAGTAGTTCTGTGTTTAGTGTCTGTAATCGAGTTAGTATGTTTTGTATTTTGTATTAAGCGAAGTTGGGAACAAGTTTGCCTGATATGGGCGAACTTGTAGAACAAGCGAAGTTAGGGACAACTTCGCCTAAACATGTTAGGCGAAGTTGTCGTCTGATATAAACAGCTAGGTTACGGCTAGGTTGGTAATTGAGTTTACGAATTAGTTTACGAGTTGTTCAGAGTTTGTGTAATCGGTGATCAGTGAATCACGTGTTTCCAGTTGCAATACAACGTGTCTTTGTTTATTGTAACGTGTGTTTGATTGTGTTTAACGTTTATCGTCTTCTACGCTCGCATCGTCTTACGTAGGGATTCCGCACCTACGTAGAACGAGATATTCCGTGTAGATCCGGCTGGGAACCTACAATTGGTATCAGAGGTTTTGCTCGTGATTGTGTGGTTCGGGATTATCACGCGGGTGTAGAAATCGTTCCGTTCGACTATTCGCGGGACGAGTTTACCGAATTTTTGTGTCCTACTCACCTCCCACCATCATAAACAACCCATTACACCTTCGCATACCTCTCAAAACGTCAAAATCAAACCTGCAAAATCATCATGTTCATCAGGCGAAGTTGCCGCTACTGTTTGTAGGGTTTAGGCGAAGATATAAGGTTAAGCGAAGTTATCCACAACTTCGCCTACCTCACAAGTTCGCTTAACTTAATCAGGCGAAGTTGAGAAATCAAGCGAAGATAAGACTTAAGCGAAGTTAACTTTAACTTCGCCTACAGTACTGTTCAGAATAAAATTTTTATTTTTTCGGG
This sequence comes from Bidens hawaiensis, assembly GCF_021521415.1. NCBI lineage: Eukaryota > Viridiplantae > Streptophyta > Magnoliopsida > Asterales > Asteraceae > Bidens > Bidens hawaiensis. The sequence goes on from NW_027491497.1 coordinate 799,068, forward strand.
TTTCTTTGTGTTTTCGTTTCATGAAAGATGACTTCCATAAATATTACGGAACTGGTAAAAATGGAGGTGGAAGCGGGTTCAGCTACTAAGGCACCGAAAATGCTTAAGGGTACCGATTTCGTGGCGTGGAAAGATCGGTTTGAGCAGTATGTTAATATCAAAATGCTAAGATGTGGGTGTGCATTCAAGATGGATACATTCCACCAACTGCTTTGTATGAGGGTCGTGAACAAATTAAGAAATACAACAAGATGGAAGAGGAAGAAAAGAAGATGTATGAGGCTGAAAGCAAAGCTCATGCTGCGATAACAACGGCTCTTCCACAAGAGATTCTTCACACCTTCAGGAAGTATAAAACCGCTAGAGAGTTATGGGAAGCACTTGAAAACCGATTTGAAGGTAATGTGGGGATACGTGCATCCAAGATTAAACTACTCAAAACCCAATTCTCGGTGTTCAAGTATTTGAAGAATGAATCACTTGATGATATCATCACGAGATATTATCACCTGATGACCGAACTAGCAATTATTCCATTGCTTACAAAGAAGAGGAGATTGTAGAAAAACTTCTTAATGCTCTCCCACCGAAATGGGAGATGTACACTGTCTTAATGAGAGAAGATAAAGAGTTTGCCGACTATGACTTGGAAACAGCAGTCAACAAACTACGAACTTTTGAACTTAACATGGTTCGAAAAGAGACACCAACTGATCAGGTTCAGGATCCGGGAATGTATGGTGCGAAGTTAATTCAAGTTCAAGTTCGAAGTCAGAATCATCTGCTTACTACTCAAAGGGAGACTCGACCTCTAACTCAACTCATGATGGTCATGTTTCTCTCAACATGGACGGTGATGTGTGTTTCGTAGCTGGTGGAACAAATTCTTCTAAACCTCAAACAACAAAGGGTAGTTTTTCTTCAAGTATTCCGAACATCAACTACTCTCAGATGCCCATGAGTGTTAAATCTGCTGAACAGCAGTTTGCTCTCTATGCATCTTTCATTGCTTCTTACGAAAATTACATTAAAGGTAAAATCATTGATCCTGCAACTTTAGACGAAGACTATGATTAGATCGATGCTGATGATCTGGAGGAGATGGATCTGCAGTGGCAGATGGCAATGATTGTAAGAAGAGTTAAAAGGTTTATGAAGAAAACTGGTAGAAAATTCGTTGGTGAAAGACCAGGTTTTGACAAGTCAAAGGTTCGGTGTTATAACTGTCAACAGAATGGCCACTTTGCTAAAGAATGCACAAATGACAGAGTAGAATGCAGTCAAAACAGGTCTACACAACAGAGTGGTGGTGGTAGTGAGAATAGGGCGATGATATCCAGACAGAACGGGGAATACAACTGGAATCTGAAAGTTGAGGAAGTGTTCGAACAGGCCAACTTGGTTAACATCGAAACTGAAGAAAACCCAGAGAGACAAAAGAAAATCAAGCCTACATGGCAGAAGTGAACGGTCAGCTTTCTGAGGTAAGTCCTAAACTCCCTTGTATGAAATGTGAAAATCTGTCTGAACAGTTGAAAACAATAACTGATCAGTTTGTTAGTTTGGATGCTCAATTCAGAACATTAAAAGAAGATCATTATTACACTAAAACTAGAGAAAACAGTTACAAGGTAAAAATAAAAGCTAGTGAGAAAGATATCAGAAGTCTTAAAGCAAGTCTAGCTGAAAAAATACAAGTAATTGATCTTAGCTATGAAGTGTTAGAAGAGAAAACCAAACTAATTGCTGAAAGGGATAAACAGATAGCTAATCACCAGGTGAAAATGGTGGAACTAAACAGAAAGCTTGAGCAATTTAGAAATTCCTCCGCAATACTTGATCACCTCGTAAGTGATCAACGTTCCCCAGTTAAAAGGGGAGGAATTGGATATAATGAAGTTCCACCACCTTATAATCATAACTATACTTTTGATCCTAGTAATCAGAAATCTGTTGATGTTGAAATTGGTCAGACAGTTCCTGTTAAGGTTACGATTAAAGATCCAGAAGTTAGTAAAGGCGAAACGACTAAGCCTGTTTTGAATGTTAAGATTTCTGTTCCTAGTTCTGTCTCATCAAATTCGGACAAGACATCCGAGTATAGTGAGACAGAAGAAGAGGAAGTGTTACTAAAACGTGGAGAGGAACATAAACCAACTGAAAAGAATTCTCCACTAAACCCGTATGTCCCACCATATGTTAGACAAACGGGCAGTAATGTAGCCTCAACATCTAAAACAACTATTGAGACGACAGTTGAACACAGGAGTTGTTTCAGATGCAATCAAATAGGACACCTGATTGCTGATTGCCCTCTGAAGCAGAGATTCAAAGGTATGAGGCCTTCGAAAACTGAGAATAAAACTAACAGTAATTTCTATAATGGTAAAAATGAAAACTCATCAAAGTTCAGATCTTGGACTAATCCAGGTTTTCAAAAAAGTCGACCTCAGTTTTTCCCAGTTAACAACCAAACCATTAGTAATAATTCATTTAACCCACGAAGGTTTGGATGGCCTCATAGTCAATCTACTAGAAGGTATCCTTTTGGGACTTACAGAAATCAGTCTAATACTAACTTTGGACAGCCAAAGTACGGGATGCATTTTAACAGATTTAATCGACCCAAGACCAATAGGTCTTGGGTCCCCAGATTTTAATCCTTTGCTTTGATCGTGCAGGAACAGTTGAACAGGGCTGCAAACAATCTATGGGTTGTGGATAGCGGCTGTTCCCGGCACATGACGGGTAACAAGAATTTGTTACACGAGTGGAAACCTGTTCAGGGAGGAAGAGTTAGTTTTGCTGGAGAGAGTGGTGGAAGAATTACTGGAATTGGGACGGTGACTAATGGTAAAATGAAGTTAGAAAAGGTGAATTTTGTTGAAGAGCTGAAGCATTATCTGCTGAGTGTATCTCAGATCTGTGACAAAGATTACACTGTGCACTTTACCAAAAATGAAGCGATCGTACTGTATCCTGGTTTCAAGATACCAGAGGAATGGATAGTAATGAAGGCTCCAAGGTAAAAGAATACATATATTATGGACATGAGGTCGACTGAGATGGCAACAGAAGAATCGTGTCTTCTGTCAAAAGCAACTGAATCGGAGTCCGAGTTATGGCATCGAAGAATGGGGCATATTCATCTTCGGAAAATGAACTACATTGTCAAGAATGGGCTGGTGCTGGGTGTTCCCTTGAAAAATTTCAACCTTGAAGACCAATGCTTATCGTGCAAAAAGGGAAAGCAACACAAGAAATCTCATCACACCAAGAAGGTTAATTCAATAGTCTGTACCCTGGACCTACTTCACATGGATCTCTTCGGTCCCGTGAATGTAAAAAGCCTAGGTGGAACATCATACTGCTTGGTGATAACTGATGATTTCTCTCGATATTCTTGGGTATATTTCCTGAAGACAAAGGATGAAACGGTGCAGTTGGTAATAAATTTGATTACCAAGGTTGAGAATATTATGGGGAAAAAGGTTAAATACATCAGGACTGACAATGGGACTGAGTTCAAAAACTATCAGATGGAGATCTTCTGCTTACAGAAAGGGATAGACCACCAGTACAGCGCTCCGTATACACCGCAACAAAATGGGGTGGCTGAGAGGAAGAACAGAACGCTAATTGAGGGAGCCAGAACCATGCTGGCTGATTCTAAACTTCCTGTGGTGTTCTGGGCTGAAGCTGTTGCAACAGCCTGTTATATCCTTAATAGAGTTTTAACTGTTAAAAGATTGAATAAAACATGTTATGAACTTATGCATGGGAGAAAGCCTAACTTGAGTGGTCTCGTACCATTCGGGTCCCCATGTTCGATATTAAAGACGAACTCAAAATTTGGTGAAATAGCCGACGAAGGTATTTTAGTCGGATATGTTGTTGGGACTCCCAACAGACGAGTCTTTAATCTATCGACCAGGAGGGTTGAGGTGGTGTGTAACACTGATATCACAAGTTACAAATCACCAATACCAAGCACGGGACCCGCTGGGGCTTTCGACTATGATAGGCTTTTTAAATCTTTTAATTTGCCTTACCTGGATTGTGCAGAAGTTGATGAGAGAATAGCCACGAAGATGCTTTATGATGAGGAAGAAACTCTTGTGCAACGACCGCAGTACGATGAATGTCAACCTTCCTCGTCAAATGCCGTCGATACCCCTGCTGCCTCTACAGAAGAGGAATTCTTCAATCCGTTTCACTCTCAACAACAATCACCCATTGATGAGCTATCTTCGAACCTGGAAGACAATCTGCAAGTCAGTTCAGTTCCGACTATGAGTGTTCACAAAAATCACCCTTTGGAGAACGGGATAGGTGATCTGTCCGATGGTGTACAAACAAGACGAAGCTTGAATGAGCACACTTGTGTTTACACAAGCATTAAAGATACAGGCATCATTAACGAATGCTTGTACACCTGCTTCATAAGCCAGATTGAACCAAAGAACTATCAAATGGCTCTCAAGGATAGCTCGTGGGTTGAAGCCATGCAAGAAGAGTTAGCCCGGTTCAAGAAGATGGAGGTTTGGAATTTGGTTGCAAAACCGAAAAATGTGCATGCGATTGGCACAAAATGGGTTTTCAAATGCAAGAGAGATGAAAAAGGGATAATTATCAAGAACAAGGCGAGGCTGGTTGTAAAAGGTTTTAATCAGCAAGAGAGGATCGACTACAATGAAGTGTTTGCTCCTGTGGAGAGATTGGAAGCGATTCGATTGTTTTTGGCATTTGCGGCACACAAGGAGATGAAGGTGTTCCAGTTAGACGTGAAAAGTGTGTTTCTTAATGGTAAAGTCGATGAGGTTGTGTACGTTGAGCAACCTCCGGGTTTTCCTGACCCAGACTTTCCTGATCACGTGTACAAGCTAAGTAAAGCGCTATATGGGCTACATCAGGCCCCTCGTGCCTGGTACTCAACTCTATCCGATTACTTGCTTGAGAATGAATTTGAAAGGGGAAAGATCGATAGCACACTGTTCGTTAAGAGAAATGGAAGAGACTTTCTTCTGGTTCAAGTCTACGTGGACGACATCATCTTTGCTGCATCAAAAGTCGCCATGTGTCAGGAGTTTGAAGCCATCATGAAACAGTGGTTTGAAATGAGTGCTATGGGTGAACTAACTTTCTTTTTAGGATTGCAGGTTGATCAGAAGAAAGATGGGATGTTCATTCATCAGACTAAGTATGTCCAAGACGTTCTCAAACGCTTCAAGATGGAGGACAGCACACCATTTGATACTCCAGTTTGCGTCAACCATAAACTGGTGATTTTGAATTATTCCCAGTCAAGACTCAAAATCAGTAAAGTCTGATGATTCTCAAGGATCACCAAGTAATGATATGAAAGGAAAGAAGTATGGATTTTCAAGAAGGAAACCAACTGAATTAACTAGTGATGAAAAATTTCTTTTGAAGCATGGGTATGAAACTCATGGATTTTTGTGGAGTCCTAGAGGTGAAGTTCAAATGGAGAAAAGTGTTGATGTAAGAGATCATTCCAACACAAAGGACTATGTATTGGATGATAGCCAAAGCACATCTTCATATGTGAAAACTCCAAGAGAATGTGGTTATGAAACAGATCATTCAGATAATCTTGAAATTACCCATGAAGATCCTGAGCCCATTACACTCACTCCCAATGCTGATATTGATAATGAATCTGATGATTTGCAAGTTGAGATAAGTTGCACTTCATCACTCAACTAATCAATTTCTTTTAATTTGTGCAGGAACCATCCACTCCACTGAATGAAGTATGGTATATGGATAGTGGGTGTTCCAGGCACATGGCCTGTGACAAGAGGTCACTTGTCAACTATGAAGAGAAGTTTGAAGGTCCAGTAGCATTTGGAAGTGATGAGAATGGTGGTAAAATTGTTGGAAAAGGTATCTTAACAAATGGAAAGGTCACATTTTACAATGTCTTCTATGTTGAGGGATTACAATATAACCTCATAAGCATATCCCAGATGTGTGACAAGGGTTATAAGGTGGGATTTGATGTTTCTCACTGTTTCATTCTTATACCTGAGTTTGTAATCCCACCAGACATGATCATGATGATGGCCCCCAGGAATGACAACTTGTATGAACTAAACATGAAGGATGTTGTTTCAAGTGGTGGTACCTGTTTTGTTTCTAAAGCCACTGAAAATAAGTCAAAATGTGGCATAGGAAACTGTGTCATGCGAATCTGAAGAACATGAACAGACTTGTGAAGGGTGAGCATGTGATTAGCTTACCTACAAGAGAGTTCAAACTGGATGATAATTGTATCTCATGCCAAAAGGGCAAGCAACACAAGTCCTCTCATAAGACAAAACTCATCAACTCAATTGATCAAGTGCTTGAGATGCTTCACATGGATCTCTTTGGTCCTGTAAGTGTCCCAAGCATATAAAGGAAAAGATAATGTCTTGTGATCATTGATTACTTCTCAAGATATACTTGGGTTTATTTCCTATGTACTAAAGATGAGTGTGCTGAATTGATTAAAGGTTGTGTAACCAGGATTGAGAATCAACTCGATACAAGGGTAAAGATAATGAGAAGTGATAATGGCACTGAGTTCAAAAATGGGGAAATGGAAGAATTCTGTACTGCAAAAGGAATTCTACAACAATTCTCTGCTCCTAGAACTCCTGAAAAAAATGGTGTAGCTGAAAGAAGAAACAAAACACTTATAGAAGCTGCAATAACCATGTTGGCTAATGCTTTTTTACCTGTTACTTTCTTGGCTGAAGCAATCAACACAGCCTGTTATGTTCATAATAGAGTGCTTCTCAACAAAAGTCAAGACAAAAATCCCTATGAGATTTTTTTTAAAAGAAATCCCTACATCAAGTTTCTCAAGCCATTTGGATGAAAATGTTCATTGTTGAACACCAAGGACTATCTCAACAAGTTTCAAACAAAATCCTTGGATTGCTTCTTTGTTGGTTACTCTACACACTCAAAAGCCTACAGGGTATATGTGAAAGATCATTTGAGTGTGATAGAATCATCTGATATTGTGTTCAATGAAAATCAATTCAATACAGTTGATGGTGCAGCATGGCTGTTTGATCTTGAAAAGCTAATCAAGTCCTTCAAGATTTATCCTGAGGATTTTGATGAAGCTATGTATAAGAAAAGTGTGAATACTGATGAACCCTCAAAGAAACTTGATTTGGACAAGCTGTGGACAAAGGTTGGTAAAAAGGTCATGAATATCATTTTGATCAAGCATCCTTCTTCTGTTGAAAATGAACAAGCTCCAGATCAAGTTCAAGATCAGAATATTGAACAAGAAAATCAAGATAATGATGTGATGAATGAGGCAGATCCTGAGAACTCATAATAAACAAGAAGAAATGCAAGATATGAGGATTTGTTTCAAAGAATAAATGTTGGAAACAATGGTGCCTCAACCTATCAGATGAACAATAAAGAAGCACTAGTGTTTCATGATGCAACAACTAATTTAATCATTGATGAACCTGATCTCAATGACACAAATCTTGATTCTGAAGTATCTACTGATGTAGTAGTTCAATCCTCTTATGTTGAAAAGAATCATCCTTCTGAAAAAATCATAGGTAACAATTATGAAAGTGTAACTAGAAGTGCATCTGAATCTGCAAACATCTGTTTGTACTCCTGCTTTCTATCCCAAATAGAACCTAAGAACATTGTTCAAGCATTGAAAGACAACAGTTGGGTGGAAGCAATGCAAGAGGAGTTTGCTCAATTTAGAGATCTACATGTGTGGGAACTTGTAGACAAGAAAAGAAACATATATGCAATAGGTACCAAATGAGTTTTCAGAAATAAAAGGGATGAAAGAGGAATTGTGATTAAGAACAAAGCTAGACTTGTTGCACTTGGATGCCTACAAGAAGAAGGAATTGACATTGAGGAAGTCTTTGCATCAGTTGCAAGACTTGAAGCTATAAGAATTTTCTTATCTTATGCTGCCTCAAAGAATATAAGGGTATTCCAACTTGATGTCAAATCTGCTTTCCTAAATGGAAAAATAGAAGAGGAAGTGTATGTAACTCAGCCACCAGCATTTGAGGACCCTGATTATCCTAATAGGGTGTATAAGTTAAACAAAGCCTTATATGGACTACATCAAGCTCCAATAGCTTGGTATGATGAGTTGTCAAATCATTTGCTTGAACATGGTTTCCAAAGGGGAGCCATTGACAAGACCCTCTTTTACAAGAAGAAAGGAAGAGATTTGTTGTTGCTGCAAGTTTATGTAGATGATATTATCTTTGGGACAACCAATGAACAGATGTGCATGGAGTTTGAAGAGGTGATGAAATCCAAGTATAGTATGAGCTTAATGGGAGAAATGAACTTCTTTCTTGGATTGCAAGTTCAACAGAAAACTGATGGGATTTTCATTTACCAGTCTAAGTATGTGCAGGACATACTAGACAAATTCAAGTGTAATGACTTTAAAACTGCTTCAACTCCTATGGATACAAAAGAAAAGATGGTAGCAGATGAAAAGGGAGAGCTAGTGGATGAACATGAATACATAGCAAAAATTCGATCTATGATGTATCTGACTGCTTTAAGGCCGGATATCATGTTTGTTGTGTGTGTTTGTGCCAGATTCCAGTCAAGTCCTAAGGTTTCTCATATGATGCAGTAAAGAGAATCTTTAGATATTGGAAGGGAAGACTAGATCTAGGAATTTAGTATCCAAAGAACCAGTCTTTTGATCTGAATGCCTACACAGATAGTGACTATGATGGGTGCAATATGAGTAGGAAGTCTACTTCTGGAGGTTGTCAATTTTTGGGTGACAGATTGGTGTCCTGGCAATGCAAGAAACAGACTACAGTGTCAATCTCAACTGCAGAAGCTGAGTATATTGCTGCATCTGCCTGCTGTGCACAAGTCCTCAAGATTCAAAATCAGATGTTAGATTATGGTATGAATTTCTTAAACACCCCTATTTACATTTATAATACTGCTGCATCTTTTATTGTTAAGAATCCTGTGCAACATTCCAAGACTAAGAACATTGAAATCAGACATCATTTTATAAGGGGTTGTAGTGAAAAAGGTTTAATTGAGGTAAAAAGAGTTGATACAGGTGATAATTTGGCTGACCTATTCACAAAACCACTTGATAGAACCAGGTTCAACTTTCTTCTGAAAGCCCTGAGCATGATCAACTCAAATGAAGTCTGACTAATGATGTGTGCTTGACTGTGCAAACTGATTATTTTTTTAAGTCTTGATAAAATGTTAGTTTGATTTGTGTGCCTTTATGTGCTAATTGACTATTTTGGTAGAGGATCTATAGATTGTTATGTTTGAATGTGATTTTATTTACTATTCATTGTTTGTGCTTAAATGATTAACTATTAATCCTAGGTATATTTGATGCCTTGGATAATGATCAGTGAATGTGTATGATATCTTGATGAGTACTTAATTTGATTTGATAATATGTGTTTGTCTGATATCCTGATTATGTGTTTTATCTGATATGATATTGTTAGGATTTGTTATACTATGCATTATGTGAAGTCTGCCTGTTTTAATAATGTCATTGATGCTTTGAATATGTTACACTTGTGATTGTGTCAAAATGTGTTTTTGTGTCATAAGATATGCTCAAAATGAAGAATTTTAAGAAGCTTTTGTTCAAAACAATTTTGATAAAATAGAGCAAGTTGTTTAATGGTGCTGAGACATGATAATACTATTCAGTTCAAAGCTTTATAGAAGCTTAAAAAGAAATTTTCAATGAAAAGTCTCAAAGGGTTACCTTTGCTTAAAATCATGTCATTTGCTAAAGTTGGAAGGGCATATACTTGTATATGTTTGGTCCTATCATCTGTTCTCGGATTGAAAGGATAGCCATTAACCTGGAAAACTGAAAGCACCTGGGGAAATTGTAACTTGTCAATAACTCTGATATGAAAGGACATGTATTCACATATATGTTTGGTCCTGTTAACCACTTGTGGACAAACAAGATAGCCATTTACCTGTCAATCAAGAGATATTGGGGTGATTGAGTAATAAAATTTTTTATTAAGGGAAATGATAGTACATTGACTATTTAGCCAATCATATGGATTTAATAGGATAAAAAGGCACTTAGTACAATCATTGACATGTATGGTTGCTTTCTCATGATGTGTACAATCTAAGGTGATATAAACATAAAGAAACTGCTAAGTTTAATGTGGAGTTCATTGTTGCCTCTGCATGTTCCAAGATAAATCTTTCCAAATGGTAGGCAGAAAAGAGATTATCCAGTCATACACGAGCCCGTTGGTATTTGGTCACCAAAATGAAATATCTTATCAAAGAATGACAAAGAACAAATGTGAACTACATTATTTCAAATATTTTAATCAACCAAAAGTTTATATGTGTTCATAAATTTTAATAAAGAAAATGTAAACATGAGGATTAATTCTAGAACTACAGGGGTGGAGGCAATCATATAAGACCTTTAAACATTCCGAATGAAAGGCCTGTAAGTCCGACTTGCGTGGCCTGTAAGTCCAACGTTCAACCTCACATATGTTTGCTAAATTTGAAAAGGAATAACTAAATTTTAAAACGTTATGTCATTAAAAGTTTTTGTCCAAATCCAGGGGGTCAAAGTCAAGTCGGGGTGATCTGGAGAAAGCCAAATAAGCCTTGAGAATAGATATGGAGCATCGGAAAGCAATATGTGTTATCCATTTAATTTAATTCATATTAAATAAACCTTAATCATATCACCAAAGAGATGAAATTCATGCTAGGTCTAGACCTGCTGTTAAACTGTCTATGTTGTCATAATAATGCTGAGCATGAAGTATTGAGAAAGCTACTTAGCCAATATGATCCCATACTTGAGATCTTTTCAGCAAAAGAAAGAAACTGTTTTGAAAATAAACATGACTGAAATTTGATCTCTTAATGCACAATTTGCTCTTAAACAATGATTTTTATTGATAAATATAACTGATATTGTGTTTAAGTCAGAATGTGTTGCATTTTACCTTCAAAAAGGTTGAATATGTATTTTCGGGTAAGGTTTGATATTTTATAATCTTTCCGAGCATACTTAGATGTTTTTGTCTAAGTTTATAAAATTCGAGCATGCTTTGAAGTATTTAACATTTTTCGAGTAGATTTCACTCTTTTACTTGAAATTTAACTTTCCGAGCAAGCTTGATATTTGTTTATGTTTGAATATGATGTTTACTAGCAAGCTTTTATATAGTTAGGACTTTCGAGCATACTTTAGTGATTTGTTTAAAAGTACATCAGTTTCCAGCAAACTAGTTGATATGATTGATTGCACTGTTCACAAGCAAGCTTTGTTAATTTCTAAACTTTCTAGTAAACTTAACTGTTTTATAGGTTGTTTAAGTTATTAGTCTAGCAAGCTTTGTGATTAGATGTGATATTCTAGCAAGCTTTAGTGATTTTGAACTTTATAGCACACTTAGGTGTTTGTTCTACTGTTTAAACTCATTTCTAGCAAGCTATGTGTTACTTGTGATTATGATTCTTTGAAATTACAAGTGTTTTCGGGCAAATCGAGTTTCCCGGGCACACTTTGAAATTTTCAAATGTTCCCTTAATATACTTGGTAATTTCAAGACTTGACTTTCCGAGTACACTTTGTGTTTAGAATCCCTATCTAGCACACTTTGTAGTCTTGAAGTTTTTCGACCATACTTTACATAAAAGTATACTTGATTGAATATTTGTGAACTACTTTACATTTACGAGTAGACTTTGTGATAGGTTGAGCTATTCGAGTAAGGTTTGAAATTAGAAGTATATCTGAGAGATTTATTTGGTTATCTTAATTGATTCCTAGCAAGGTTTCCTACTTGATATTTTTACTTGATTATCTGCTTTGTGATTCAGTTCTCGAGCAATCTTGTATTTCGAGTAAGCTTTCTTCACTTTACTTAGATCTATTTTTAAATTGTTGAAACGAGCAAGCTTTGAGAAAGTGGAAGGTTCCTAGAAAGCCTTGTTAATACTAAAATGAACTTTTTTCAAGCAAGGTTTGGTAAATGACCTTTATCGAGCAAGGTTTTATATGTGAATATTTTAAATGGATAATAGTACTGGTTAACAACTATTAACTCAATACACGACAAAATACATTTAAAACCTACTTTCAAAAATGTATATAAGAGGGAGTTAGGGAAGATTTTTCCCACTTTCTCTCTCACCTTCCACTCTCTTGCACAAAGGTCTCAGAAACTAACCGACTTATCGCAAAAATCTCAATTCCCTAACCCTAATTTACCAGCCCACTTATTCTGAATCGGTAAGCTTCAATTAAATGATTTCCGATGACGATTAAGTAATAATGGGCTTTGATTATGCATATTTACTAACTCTCTATTATGTGTGTAGGTTATTAATTTGTCGAAGATCAGGTTCTTAATAAAATTTCTTCTTATCTTCTTCAAATTTTAACTTGAAATTACTTAAAGCTGTGAACTTTAGGACTAATTTCTGCTTTGAATATGTTTGTTTGTGTGTTCAGATATGGCTAATCAAGAAAATCCAAGATATTCATTTGAGCACAAGCACAACATGTGTGCCTTGTTGCAGATTACTCCTGATAATGAGAATGTGGCTCTAATGATAAGGTGTCTTATAAGATCAAATATCCGTGTTGCCTTGACAGAGTGTCCAGTCATTTATAGAAATCATTCACTAGATTTCTGGTGCTCAGCTAGATTGTATGATGATGTGAACGGTAGGTGATTGGATGCTACCATGGCAGGGCAAGAAATAGGGTGACTGAACAAGTGATTAGAAGATGTCTCCAGTTGCATGATGCCGACCACAATCCAATCAACTTCAACACTGCTCATCTGCTGAGAATATTTATGCACACAATGGGTTATCAAGGGACAGTGCACGAAGCTTAATTTCAAAAAGGCATGTTCCCTAACTTATACAGATTTTTGATTCATCATTTGATCCAGGGCTTTGCCCCGAGAAAAGGATCTTGGACTCTTAGGAGTTATGACTTAGCAAATGCCACAGTTGCTATAGTCTATGATCTACTATTCAATTTTTTCTAAAATGATCTTTGAGGGCATGGTGGACATATTGAAGAAGAATGAAAATAAAAGATTTCTAGCCTATCCTCGATTTCTTCAAATCATATTTAACCGGGAGTTGGAAGATTTGCCTACGATTGGTACAACACGTGTGTTACAAGATCCAAATACATATAAAAGTATTGCAACTCTAGGTAGCAAAAACAGATTCAATCCTAATGTCGAACTTGACATTTTGCCATGGTTTGTGGACCATGATGCTGAAATTATGCCGGTGCCTGAGTTAAGTTCAGAGGAAGAGGAGGATGATGAGATGGAGGATGATGAATGTGATGAAAGCAATGATGATGGAGATGCAGGTGATGGGAATGAATGAGGAGCTGGAGGAACTTTGATAGATGATGTACAAAATCAGGGGGAGAACCAACCAATCCCAACACCACCAACCACACGTACAGCCACACCGCCTCACTCTCCACTACAAACCCTAACCTAATCCCCACGTCACACACCACCTACACTAACCCAATCACCACCTGAAACCTTAAACCTAAGCCCATCTCAAAACATAAGACAAACCTCACCTGAAACTCAGCCTACCCATGAACCATATATTCCAGAACCTCTTCCCACAAACTTACAAACCTTCCCATTCACACCAATCACATCTCCAACACATTCCCAAGCCTTAGACCAACCCATTCCACCTACATTCACAATAAACCAATTACCTTCCACATCTGAAAACATTTTTGATTAACCTAACCCTCCCACTGACCCAATCCTTCCACAAACTAATCCTTTACCTGAACCTTCTCCTATTTCACCACCTGAAACCCTTCCCTCTAATAACTTCTTGCTACAAAGAAATTTTGAGTTGATTTGTCGAAACATTGACTTGAGAAGAGAAAATCTTGAGTTAAGAGAGGAGAATGATGACTTAAAAGCACAGTTAGCCCAAACACTTTCAAGAATTCAAACCCTGGAGCAGAAGGTTGAGAAGACCTCAGCTTCCCCAAAACAGGGGGAGAATATTCCAATTAATGTGGCAGCTGGTGTTGATGATCAGGAGATGGTGGATGTGGTAAGTGAAGCTGTAGCTGATGATGGATTGAAAAATATATTGAGTGCCTATGGTGATAGTGATTATGAGCAAGATAGTGGAGGAAGATTGATTTTTGATGTTGATTATGAAGGTGATAGATCTGAGGATGTTGAAAAGAACTATGATGTGAACAATGAAGTTTTGAATACTTTTGAAAGAGATGATAATGATGATTCATTAAGAAAGGAGGGAGACATGGAGGATGATGTGGAGAATTTGAATAATGATCAAGTAGCTACAACAGATATTGCTACTGATGTTATAACAGACGTACCAACTGATGTTGTGACAGATGTTATGACTGCCACTGATGTGCAGACTGATGTTGTGATGGAGGAAGAAGTTGCTACTGAGGAACTAGTACTCACAGATCAAGAAACAAATAAAGTAAGTTCCAAGAGAGTAGAGTAGGATGATGAATCGAATGACTTGGAGAAAGATATTGATGACTTTCCCTCAGAAACAGAAAGTGACAAGAAAAGAAGATTGGAAAATAGGAAAGCTATTGCTGATGAGGAAAATGAGCATATTAAGGAAAATGTTGATGAGGAGGAAGAAGATAAAAATGTTGTTGCTGCCAGAAGGCTGGAACAAGTACTAAAAGAAACAAGGGAGAGGGAATACATTGGAGAAGAGCTGGCAGAGCAGGACATTCTCATTGTATAAGCCAATATTGAAAAAGTTATTAATGAAGAAGGGGTTGAGGATCAGGAGGTGATTGAGACTCTGATTAATATGAAAAGGGCTTAAGAGATTGACAATTCCTTAGCTATGGTTGTGAGTATATTCAATCAACCACAACAACAACCAGAAAAGGAAACTGAGAAAGTTGAACAACCTGAAAAATCTTCAAAGAAGGGAGAGACTGGAGAAACAATTGATGAAATGAAAGAAAAGTTCTCCAAGTTGCATGAAGAGTTTGCAGATAAAGTCAATAGATTTGCAGAGATTTATATGAGAAAGAGGAAGGCCAGTGAACATGTTGAGAGAGAAAAGTCTGATAAGAAGGGTAAATGGGATGAAAAGAATAAATACTTTGTAGAAACTCCTGAAGAGCAAAAAAGCTCTTTAAGGCCTGTTCCAATTCAAATGATAAGGCCAAAAGATGTTGCTGAAAGTGTTCCAAACCCTGATGAAGAAAAGATTGATGCTTTGAATGAATCAACTAAGAAGGAAGATACATCTGAAGATGAAAGTGATGATAATGATCAGGGTGATACAACTGAAAAGGTTAATGTTTTGTCTCCTTAAGTGGAAATGACTGATGAGCAAAAGACAAACATTAAACAAAGTTTAAATGAAGCTCAAAAGAAAAATTCATTAATAGTGAAGCTGACCACATTTGGTCAAAAGTTTGAAGATCTAGCTCTACTCTCTGATGAGGAGTTGCAGAGGATGATAGAAAAAGAACATGATGAGTTGAAAAGAATAATGCAAAAGAAGAATCGTGACTCTTTGAGATTTAGATATTACTTGAGAAGTTGTGGACTGAATGAAAAAGACATAACCAAAATGACCTTCAAAGTTCTTGAAGAAACTTATCATGAAAATAGAGAAAGAAGGGAAAGAGAAGAAAGAGAAGATTGGAAGGAAAAATTGAAGAATTAAAGAAAAGATATGCCGGCAAATGTGGTTATCTGATTGAAAGAGGTATGGCACCTGAGATGGTGAACAGCTTGTCTAAAGCTGCTGTTGAATCTAACTATAACAGACTACAAAAGAAAGATAAATCAAAGAGAGATCAACCTGAACCCACTGTTAAACAATCAAGGGAAGATCAACCTGAACCCTCTTTCAAGAAAAGAAGGATTATAACTTTAAGAGAGAAACAAAAAGCTGAAAAAGAACTAAAAATGGCTGAAACTCAAGTACTCCTATCCAAGTGGAAATTAAGACAGAACAGAATGAACCCACAGATCCATGGGAAAATGAGGAAATGATTCATATTTTGAAGGATGTGATGGTGAAGCAGAAAGGAATGAATGAAAATGCCTTTGATATGTTGGGTAAAGCTCAACTGAAAGAAGTATTCTATATGCAGAAGGATGAACGAGAGAAAGTGTTGTTAGAAGGTGATAAACCAAGAAGTTTTGTAGGAGGAAGATTTGTACCAGCCGACAGTTGAATAATGAAAGAGTTTTGGAAATGATTGGAAGATTATACAGAGATGCAGGTGAAAACCTTGCTGACCTTGTTAAATTATCTGCTGAGTTGATTGAAGGGATGTACAGAAAGACATTTAAAGTCAAAGGGCCTACTAAACCTATGAAGTCAATTCCAACAATGCCCTCTGCTTCAAGGAGATACCCCTCAACAACCAGGGTGAGTCAAGTAGAGTTGGAACTCGAAGGGTGGAAAGGCCTCAAACTGATATTGATCTACCTAGGACACTCTACTATGATTGTATCAAATATACTAAAGGTGATCATGCAGAGCAGACTGTTGAGGGAAATCATCTTCAAAGATGATTTTGCTGAGTACAAAAGGAAACAGCTAGAGATCTTGGCCAATCTTGACCTATATAATTATCATAATAGAAACAAGATGGTCGAGAGACAACAAAATGAACTGTCCAAATACCTGAGAGATGAAGCTAAAAAGGGATTTCCCTTATTGGACCAGAGAAAGAAGTGGGAGCTGACAAAGCATGAAAAGGAAAGAAGAGCCAGTCGCATAAGAAGTATCATAAATGCTGAGTTTAACTTCCTTCCAAAGGTTGGAAACAAAAACCCACTATCCAACTTAAACACCTTCATAAGTATGAGAAGGAGAATGACTCGTCCAAACTATGAAGTTCAGAAGAATGGACGAATTACTGAGATAGAATACAAAGAAAAAGAAGGCCACTACATTCTCCGTAACTCAGATGGACTCATACTAAGATTCATCAAGAATGGTGAAGATCTGACATTCATAAGCAATGAAGATTTGAGGGACATTTTGGAGATGACAATTCCTGAAAACCACCCTCATTATCAAATATTGTCAATCTTCAAAATTTCAATCCGAGCAAGGTTCACTATGTCTAGCAAGGTTGTTCTTCATAGCCAAGCAAGGTTTGCTTTTGAGTAAGCTCTTGGTTCACCAAGCTTTTGAAGCCATGTATTTGGAAGATCTAGCAAGGTATTAATTAATAAAACAGTGGTCTGAGCATGCTTGATGAAAGTTGATAAAGAATTATCCTAAGAACTTCGTCGGGCAAGGTTCAACTCCGAGCAAGCTATAGTGTTACCAGCACACTTTTCTATGCTAATAAGTTATTCACTAGCAAATAGTTGAAAGGATCTCTGAAGAACAAGTTTGCTCGTCAGATCATATCGGGTAAAGTCTACTATGGTCAAGAAGATTGAAGTCTGCTAGGTGAGTATTTTTTTAGGAAAACACTCTAAGTAAAGTCTACCCGAAGAACTGTTCACTAGCACACCTCAAGGTTACCAGGTCTACTCGTAAAAGGCAAAAGGCACAATGCCTACTCGGAGAAGACAACTGATACAAAGTCTACCTGGAAGACCTATTTTTACACTTAGTATAATTATGAATATGTAATTTGATTATGTACCTATCATTAGGGTTTATAGAAGACAGGACAGCTGTCAGGTGGTGGCAGGCCTATAAATAGAATAATTTATGGCACGCCTACTATGGATTTTAGCCTTTACACTTTTCAGACCTAATCAAATATTCCTGATTGAGTGTGATGGCTGTCCTAGGATTGTACAGTTAAACTTTCCAATCAAGAAACCCTAATTGATTTTGCATTTGTATGAACCTTTATATAAATGGAAATCTTTTGAGTGATTGTTTGTGTTTGTTACATTTAAGATCCTTAAGCAACAATTTTGTTTGTTTCTAATTCCACCGTTTACAAACAGATAATCTTACTAAAAATAGCAACGTCACCAACCTTCTTATCGACACATTTATTGTGTGGGTTGTGACATGTATTGTGAGTTTGAGTGATTATTCGGGACCGACATGATATTATTGATTTTTTCTCATAACCTCGTGCTTCGATTAATTGAATTGGTTTTGACTGATAGTTGCATGTTCATGTCTTTACTTTGTGTTTAGAGTTTGTTTGAGGTAGGTACAACCGTAGGGTTTTATTGAGATTGTTAATTGGTTTGATTCAGCGGGTAATCACCTTCTTAGAGACCGAGAGGTGATAGGAAGTAAATTCGTCTCATAGCTTTTACTCGTTATAATTAGGATTGCGCGAAAGCAGGTTCGGTTCTTGTCGGGTTTGGGTTCGTGAGCAATTAGTTGGCCTAGTTTGTGTTAAGCCAAATTGTTCCTCTATACTTGGTTGCGTAGTATACGTTTCCATTAGGGTCGTGTGTTGGTGAGTCCGAGAGGAGAGTCGACATTAGAACACCTTAGCATTCGTTTCTCGGTTTGTTTTAAAAATCAAGAAAGTGTAAGTTAGGGTTTGTTAGAGAGACCAAGAGGTAATCTAGCTTTCTTGAGCGAACCTTAGTTGTGTCATCTTTAGATACCGGTGTCATGAGATCATTCAATCCATTAGCTTGTTAGACCGTCAATTTGATTCTTACCTAGGTAGACGTTTCTCCATATTCGTTAAGAGCTTCGTTAGTGTCGTTAAGTTTTCTTATTATCATTAGTTCCGTTAAGTTACACCGTTAGTTAAGTTAAATTAGTTAAGTTTAGTTAGTTTATATAATTAAGATAAATAAATATATTATTTAGGTAGGACTTAGATTAGGGTTAATTATCTGAGCCTTTCTCACGTATCTTCGAGTTTGATATCCGGGCTTTCCTCATCTTTGCTATACGCGACCGGTACACTTGCTGTTTGTGTGAACTAGGATAGATTGTTTGGTTTTTAAAGCTTAGCTGCGATTCGTGTTTATTATTTATATATATTTTTGCACATCACTCTCTATGTCATAATAATGCTGAAAATGAATCATTGTGAAAGCATCTTAATCAATATGATTCCTTGTTCGGATCTTTTCATAAAAGTTTGTTTGCTTATCGAAACTGAAATTTGATCCCAAAAGTTGCTAAATTACGAGAAGACTGAGTGATTAAATTTTTGTATCCTTATTTCTACTTTTAATTAATTTTATTATTATTCCTTATTAGTTTTATTTTTACCTCATGTATACTCTCGTCGAAACGAATGCTATAAGAGATCGGTTTTAAAACATGGGCCATGCCCATGTTTGAGTTTGTGAAAATTTGTTCTCGGCCCAAGTCAGACTGGCCCATTAAAAAGGTTTTATGATGTAAGTAATTAGGTGCTAATGGTCAAGCCCATGCATAATCATGTTTTAGGCCCATCAGGGTTTTCGGCCCGGACATGTTGTTTAGAAGTTTAAAAGACATCATTGTGCATTATTGGTAGCATTATTTTAAATTTGAAACTCTCAAATCTTCTTAAAAACCGAAATCTAAGCCTTTGATTCATACACACTTGCATTCTTCAGATTTATACTGGATCGTCAAATCGTTGGTTATTAAAGGTAAATGAAATCTTGAGGAGAAGGTTCTCGGGTCACTATTGAACCCTCTCTTCGGAATGAATGTTTTGGGTTAGTTAACTGATTGAACTGAGAAATTTGAAAAGGATGAAGGATTATGATGATTGAATGTTGTGTGTTTGGTGTATTATGATTTTTCTTGAAGTTGTTAGTTTCACCATTAATGGTGTTTTTGGTGGTTTAGGGAAGATGACACGAATTTTAATATGGAACCCAAGGTTTTTTTTAAGAATTTCAAGGCCGAGATCTTTAGAGATCTCGGGATCTAGGGTTCTCGGGGATGGTTGACCGAAAAACATTGGTTAAACCGAGAACCCTTAAGATCAACTGTAATATCAAGGGTTCTCAGTCAAACTTTGACCGAGAACCAATATTGATTAACCGAGAACTCATGCTCTAAGTTGTACAAGATTCCTTATGAACATTATTGGACATAATATTCCAACTTTGACCGAAAACTCATTTAATTGACAGAGAACTCAGCTTCCAAACCGAAAACTGCCTTTAATCACTTAAAGTTGACATTACTTTACAAATAAGGACTCACATTATCTAAATTTGTATTATTGGTCCATGTTCTTTACCCAAGATGTCAATTATCCATATATTCTAAATAATGAGTGATTATCCAGTTAAGTACATATCGTACTAACTTGACTCATTTGTTGTAGTCATGACTGATCAGGCACCTTTGAAATTTGTTGATACTCACAACATTGTTGGATGTTTATATGATCCACTTCCTGTGCACAAGGATTTCAAGTCAATGATCGTTGGGCTTAACACGTGTAGGATTTCTCATGCTTTATGAGAAACTCCTGTCATTTGCAAGAAGACGGTGACAGAGTTTTGGAATCATGCTTCCATTAACCAGAGAGGTGCTGGGGGAGCTATGGTGATTAAATTGAAGATCCAGAAGAAGCCTATTATCATCTCAGAGGCTATTATTCATGAGGTTTTGTTGTTTGGAGATCAACCCGACTACCAAACAGAATACTCTACTGATGTTGTTGCTGAAATAGCTCTGAGAATAGGATATGAAGGATCCTACCCTCCAACCATCAAGAAGCTATTCCATCCATACTGGAGGTTCTTGATTCACACATTCTTCACGTGTGTCTCAGGACGAAAGGGGGGTTCTGATGAGATCAGCCACATTTAGATGTCGGCTATGGTTTCATTGATCATAGACTGGAACTACAATTATTCATAGTTAGTGTTCGATGAAATGATAAGCAACCTCAAAGGAAAGATGTTTCTGATGTACCCGAGGTTTTTACAGATGATATTTGACTCACACTATCCTGACCTCGTAAAATCTGTAGAGACGCTCGATCTGAAGGCTATGGGTCCCAACACGTTTGGGTTGATGAAGCAGTCACAAAAGGGGGCTAAAGTGGTATACAAGGACTTCACAAATTGGTCAAATTTGGAAGATTTGCTGAAACTGAGGCTATCACTGCTAGTGCTAGTGTCTCAATTGCTGATGAACATGTGACACCGGCTCTGAGGTTCACAGCTGCTTATGAGACGATTTATGATGATGATGATGAGCCGGATAATTCTCCATCACAAGTCATAACACATGGAGACTGAGCACGTGGAAGAACAACTAGTACCTACTCCTGATCAATTGAATGAGTTTGAGGCATTTAAAGATAAGCTCCAGTCGACTGCATTGAAGCTTCCTCGATCAGTCACTGCGACACAAGATGATGATATTGTAGAAGAATCAGCCACTAATCTAATTTCAAGGAAAAGGTGAAAGAAATATCCGAGACTGGGTGTGCTGGTTACTGACACTACACCAGCTAGCTAACCAAAAGATTCTGAGCCTGAAACAATTGAAGCTCAAGTTGATCAATGTCCATCTAGTGATGATTAACGAACTCAAGAACAGATATTTGAAGATATTACTCACGAGTTCAAGTTTGAAGCCCACATTCAGTAGACAGATGAACTATTGGGATCGTCTGACCCGATTGGTTAACAAAGTTCAAGCGCCTCTGACAAGATTGCACACATTCTGGTAATGCAAGACAAGTTTTTGCAAGATAAAGGAAAGGGGATTTCTCTTGAGGCTGAACCTGTTAATGTACAGGCCTTACAACGATGAGTCTTTGAACTTGAACAAGACTCGGTTGTGAAGGATGTACGCAAGAGCTTGAAGCAAGTACTTCTGATAAAGATTTAAAATCAATGAACTTCAAGCAAATATCGGGGGCCTTACTGCTATGTACTTAGATCTCCAACAAAAGCTTATTCAGAAATTTGAAGATGAATTTAAAAGTGGTGAGGACATTGCTGAAAAGAAAACTGCGATAGTCCAAGTGGTGGTTCCGGCGTGCGAACAACGTCTAATATTGATGCTTCTGAAACACTGGAACATTATCTTGCCACTCCTCCAAAGACAGCCGAACAAAGTTAGAGAATACAAAAGAAGATTCTTATTATGAAGAACTCGAACCAGAATGTGGAGTCTTCCGATCACCTTGATAAATTCATCGTTGAATTCAAAAGGGGATTTTCTGACAAGTTTGGTGATCGATCAGGCGTTGTGTCATGGGGATTTGATATTGACAAAGCTATGTGGTGGGTGAAAGGAGGTATGGAAATACTGAATACTACAAGAAGATGAAAGATGTTGGGTCATGGACAAGGGTTGACCTAAGTGACTTGATCAATGCTCTTTTTCACAACCCCAACAATGACAAGAAGGCCACTGACTTCTGGAATTTTCTAAGGAATCAAGTCGACATAGGATTCCTAAATATGACTACATCCGAATCATTTTTGAATAAAGCCAAAGGAGTCCAAGATCCAAAGACTGGGAAAACTATGGTTAATGTGATATGGCCGACAACTAAAAAGGCAACACACATTACGCTCCCTACTAGAATTCCCGATGGTGCCTTTGATTAGATGACATTATGGACATACGATGGTGAGACAGCAACGGTCGTCATTCATCTAAGAAAGGGGCAGTTAAGATTTGTTGATCCACGTGACTTGCTGAAATTCGGAAAAAATG
This sequence comes from Bidens hawaiensis, assembly GCF_021521415.1. NCBI lineage: Eukaryota > Viridiplantae > Streptophyta > Magnoliopsida > Asterales > Asteraceae > Bidens > Bidens hawaiensis. The sequence goes on from NW_027491497.1 coordinate 821,775, forward strand.
ATATTAAAACTCTCAGCAATTTTTAAATTACGGCCGAACAGCTGTACGAGCCAGCCGTTAAGGAATACACAAGAATGGTTGGATCGATTATACATATAAATTTATGGGCTGGAGCATACAAAGAAGCGGATGCAAATATCCTTGAGCACGATTGATGCTAAAGATACAAACCAAGGGGGAGATTGTTGGGCTATTATTAATATGGTTTGTATTTTGTTATTGGGCTTACATTGTAAACCGAGATCATATAGATCCCGGTGGGCTTTTGGTTAGTGTTGGGCTTGGGTTTATTCTTTATATAAAACATGTAACTAGGTTTACTTGGGGTTAGACGTGATAGAGTGGGAGACGAGAGAAGTACTGTTTTGTAACCCATGTGCTTAAGCACTAGACGTAATATACGTTTGTTATGAATCAACTTCTTTGTGTTCGTATTGTGTTTTATCTTTGTTTTTTTGAATCCACTCGTGTTAGATTTCGCCTAATAACAAGTTTAGGTGATATTACATTAAAATATCCATTAACAGGACTTAGATTGAGTCTTTTCGTCAATTTTTATTTTTATTTTTTTGTATTTAAAAAACAAATTGAACAAGAATGATGACAGAAATATTTTAGTTTTTTAATTTTTTTCGTTTTTTATTTATATTTTGAGTTATCATTTTTTTATTATTATTTTTGAATTTATTTTTAAGGGATTTTTGCATGATCACAAATCCTTGTCACACTTCTCATTTTTGTCTCTATTTTTTTAATATGACCAATAGATTATATTAGTAACCATTAACGATAGTGTTAGGCCATGAATTTTATACTGAGGATCCTCACAGAACATTCTCCAGCTGGAGCATGGATCCAGGATCCTACTTCAGTGTAGCTGTTAATGGGCGAACTCATGTGAAGATGAACGTGCAAATATTAACAACGACTATGAGACTCATTCTTCCGCTTATCTCGCTACTGGGTGGCTATTGGCACGTGGTCAAAGGTCGTGGAGCGGCTAGGTGGGAGACTTCTGGATAGATAGGAAATATTGTTATTATTGTTATCTTATTTAAACGAGCTATGATCGAGTAGCAAAACACATGTAATATCACACACACTAGAGCAGAAACAAGCATTCTCTCTACACTAGCATACTTTGTAATCCTGATCATAAACTCCACCGCATTTGTAACCCGACTTTTACCATTAATAAACTTTACGGTGAGAGTTTTCACTGTCCGGGGGTTTTTTGTGCTGGAGATCACGATGATCATATACTCATCGACCAAAGGTTACCTAGTTGATCATTGACTAAAGTAATCTGACCAAATATTATTCTATTAATCCTTGACCGGAGTTATTTTACCAAAGATTACCTTGATAAGTTTTGACCAAAGTAAGACTATCTTGGTTAAGGGCTTTTTCTCTCGTGATCAAACCTTTGTGTTCATCAATATTTCAATTATGCACTTGTCATTATCGAGTTAGCACCTTACCTCACATAACAGATTTGGATACTTGATCCTTAGATGATTTTTGTCCAAAACAATTTTGCGCCCACCGTGGGGCAATTGGTGCAATAATCTATATTATTCTTATCATTCTCGACTTTTTCATATCCATATCACTATCAATGGCCTCTCAATCAACCTCTGCTTCATCAACCATGCGGCTACGGTTCCTCTCTCATCAAGGACTTTGCCACCCATGCCTCCGCCAATCACGGGAACACAACGGCCTGCTGCTGCTGGGAGCAAGACGCAACTACCAGTCTTCTAGAGCTCAAAGACCGTTGTTGCTGCCCCGGTGGTTAATACTAACAGTGATGTTTCATCTATGTTTTCGCAGGTTAAAGCATACATGGAGCAACAGAACAAGACTAATCAGAGGATCCTCCGTGAGATAGAGGATCTCAAGAAGAACAAGAGGCCAGGAGAGGATCTCACCCCCCTGATGCCAAGGATGCTGGATTTCACCAGTCCAGAATCCATGGCTCAGTTCTCTCAAGGATCATCTATCCTTCAACAGGGGTCCATGGGTCAACAGACTCAAGGATCCTCGCTATTTCAGTCAGGATCATCTATCCTTCAACAGGGGTCCATGAGTCAGCAGAATCAAGAATCCTCATATTATCGGCAAGGATCAGACATCCTTCCACAAGGATCCTATGGTACCCGACCTCAAGGATCCTTCATCCCGAATCAAGGATCCTTCTTTCCGAGTCAAGGATTCTCAGGCGTCCAACATCAACGATCCTCCGAAGTCCATGAAGGAGACATAATCCCCATGCAGACTATATCCTCTGGAGGACCAACTCTTATCGCAGACTCTTCCTATCGCATCTACTCATCCGAGATGCCAACCTTCACTCATCAAAGAGGTAACTTGTACGATCCTTTATCCTTAGATGCTAACCGTTGTTCTATGCAGGATGCAGGTATCAACCAAGCCATGGCCAAGGAGCTATAGAAGCTCAAGGATATGATATCCAGTGTTCCCGGGGTCATAAGACCAATTCCCGAGATACCTGAGGGAAGCCACAGAGTATCTAGATTCGCTCCGCCTATCTGTGATGCTGAAATCCCGAAGCGTTTCCAGACTCCGAATATGAAAACTTACGACAGGACCACTGATCCTAAAGAACATGTAGCACAGTATAGGAAAAGGATGGAGATCAATCCTATTCCGGAAAGACTTAAAGAAGCTTGCCTATGCAAGGGCTTTGGATCCACACTAACGGGAGCCGCTCTAAAATGGCTGCTAAGTCTTCCTCCCTTTTCAATTACTTCTTTCTCTCACTTAGTTAACTTGTTTAACACTCAATTTTCCTGTAGTCGGAAATTTGAGAGGTTAACCAGTGATTTATATCGTGTTGTCCAACCTAGTGATGAATCCCTTATAGAATTCGTCACCATATTCGGCAAGGAATCTCTAGAAATCCCAAATATTGATATGACTACTGCTGTTGAAGCGTTCAAGATGGGAATTCAGAAGAGCTCCCCTTTTATGATGATTTAGTGATGACTCCATGCAGGAAATTAGACGAAGTCAGAAACAGGGCCTTAAGATACATCCGATTGGAAGAAGACAAAAGGATCCAGATCGTCTTGGAGGACAAACAAAACAAGAAACTCCCGAGAAGAATAAAGGATCCTGGAATAGGAACAACAATTCAAAGCCGTATGCCAAGCCCAATAATCACAACGTGCGGGCAGTTGAAGAAGGAGATGACGATGAAGACTATCCTTGCATCTCCGATTATTGTTTCTCTGTGGATACTCATGGCTTGATCTGTGCCATGAAGGATCTGGGAGAAAAAGCAAGGTGGCCCCGAAAAAATGAGAAGGTTGTCGGCTTCAAGGACAAGTCTAAGTGGTGCACTTTCCACGAAGATTTTTGGCCACGCAACAGACGAATGCATCGGCTTAAGGAGAAAAATTGGTTACCTACTGAGCAAGGGTCACTTTAAAGAACTCTTGGGAAGGAAGAAATCCAAGATCCAAGATCCTGAAGACCTTCCAGAAAAAGCAACACCGCCACCGCCAGATGCTCATGTGATCAACTTTGTCTCCAGAGACTGCGAATTATTTCAAGATTCTTGTCCCATAAGAGAAGATCCCGTGGTAGAATTCGAACTGGACGACGAGAGTAGACCGCTCATCCCCACTACTCGAGTGACTGATCAGAGAATCTTCTTCAATTCAAGGATCCAGGATCCTCACCAAGACAAGCTAGATGCGCAGACGGTCAATTTCATCTCAGGAGGTTCGGACATATGTGGAACTTCCTTCTCTACAGCAAAAAGACTCGCTAAAGAGATAAAGATGGATAAAGGAGATCAACCAATCGTGTCAACCACCCTAACAACAGACAAGAGAATCTTCTTCGATGAGGAAGACAAATGAACATTCAGGATCCTTATCATGACGGTTTGATTATTACTTTATTTATCTCTAACCATTATGTACGCAGGATCCTAGTAGACGGCGGCAGCTCGGTCAACATTATCCAACATGATGTCCTTAAGAAAATGAACATCCCGGATTCAGAAATCATTCCTAGAACTTCGGTGCTAGTTGGTTTCAGTGGCGAAACCAAGAAGACACTGGGGGACATCAACCTCCCAATTTATATCGAAGGGTTATATTCATACCAAAAATTTTGTGTTATAGATAACCTTTCCTGTTGCAATGTTATTTTAGGTAGGCCGTGGCTCCATGGAATGAAGGCTGTAGCCTCAACTTATCATCAGTACATCAAGCTGCCTACTCCTTGGGGAGTTGTAAAGATAGTAGGTGACCAAGCGGAGGCCAAGAACTATTATTCATCATCAATGAAGCCAACAGCCAAGCCAACCATAGCATAGCAACTACATCAACATCCTAGGGACGTGCTGGAAGCTCGGGAAAAAGACCTTAAAGAAGTATCATTGGACCCCGAGGATCCTGAAGTAAAGGTGTTCCTAGGATCCAGTATACCAAGTAAGATTGAGGAGGATATAATATCCTTCTTAGGGCGAAGAAGATCTACTTTTGCCTTCAAGCACTCGGACATGACAGGTATTTCAAAAGAGGTAATCATTCATAAACTCGGCCTTGATTTATCTGTTAAACCCGTCCATCAGAAGCGAAGGAAATTCGCTCCTGAGAGGAACAAGATCATACAAGAAGAAGTCGAAAAACTTCTTAAGGTCGGTATGATCAGAGAGGTTAAGTATCCTCGATGGTTAGCTAATGTGGTTGTAGTTTCAAAAAAGAATGGAAAGTGGAGGGTATGCGTTGATTTTACAGATTTAAACAAAGCATGTCCCAAGGATCCTTTCCCGTTACCACATATAGACTCCATGGTGGATGCAACGGCAGGACATGAAATGCTTACCTTTATGGATGCTTCCTCTGGATTTCAACAAATTCATATGGAACCATCTGATCAAGAGGATACAACATTCATGACTCCTACCAGCATATACTGTTATACTGCTATGCCATTTGGACTAAGAAATGCAGGGGCAACATACCAAAGATTAATCAACATGATGTTCAAGGATCAGTTGGGTAAGACTATGGAGGTCTACATAGATGATATGGTGGTAAAATCAAAGAAAGCTGAGGATCACCGTAGAGACCTCGAGGAAGCATTCAACATCCTCGACCAATATAACATGAAATTGAATCAGTCAAAATGCCACTTTGGTGTTAAGGCTGGAAAATTTCAGGGATATATGGTGACGAAGAGAGGAATTGAAGCAAGCCCCGAGCAGATTGAAGCCATCCTCAATTTGAAATCTCCTACAAACACAAAGGATGTCCAAAGGCTCACAGGAAGAATAGCTGCCCTCAATAGGTTCATCTCAAGATCCTCCGAGAAGTGCAAGGACTTCTACGACATTCTTAGGAAGAATAAAAAGTTTGAATGGATGGAAAGGCATGAGGCTGCGCTTACAGCCTTGAAGGATTACTTATCCTCAGCTCCAGCCCTAATGAAGCCTGTGGATGGAGAATCCTTATACCTGTATTTAGCCGTCTCAGGAAACGCAGTAAGTGCCGTCTTGGTGAAGGATCATGAATGTGAACAGCATCCTGTTTACTATGTAAGTAAAAGTCTTCTAGATGCGGAAGCCAGGTATTCTCATTTAGAAAAGTTAATTCTTGCACTCATTATGGCATCCACTAAATTAAGACATTATTTTGAAACTCATCCTATATTTTTGAGAACTAATTATCCTGTGAAGAATGTTCTTAGAAAACCAGAGTTATCAGGTAGAATGGCCAAATGGGCAGTGAAGTTAAGTGCATATGATATCCAATATGAGCCAAGAGCAGCAATCGAGTCTCAAGCACTAGCGGACTTTGTGGCTGATTTCACTAGCGATCTACAAAAAGAAGCTGACTTGGAAGTCCAACAATTGGAAAAGACCAAGGATCCTTGGATACTCTTCACCGATGGTGCTTCCAACGTAAGAGGAACATGATTAGGGATCCTACTGAAATCGCCACAGGGGGACATATTACCCCAGTCTATAGCCTGTGAGTTTCAAGCAACAAACAATGAAGCTGAATATGAGGCTTTGATCGCAGGTTTGCAACTAGCTAAGTGCATGAGGATCAGGTATCTTCAAGTATATATAGATTCATTATTGATTACTAACCACTTTAATGGCTCATATGCTGTTAAAGGAGAAAAACTAATCAGATACCTAGATGTTGTGAAGGAATTAGCAAAATCCTTCGAATTATTTAGCGTGTACAGGTACCAAGAGAAGAAAATGCCGGGGCAGACGCTTTGGCAAATCTAGCCTCATCTTTGAAAATTCCAGAAGATACGAAGACCCCAATTATTCACGTACTCTCGCCAGCAATATGAGAGCAAGAAGTTGGGGAAATAACAAGTGATAAACAGATTGTACTTTGGGATCCATTATCCTCGGACAATAAAGGATCCTGGATCCTCCCGATCAAAAAGTACATCCAAACAGGAGAAATTCCAAAAACAGAGAATCCCAGATCCTTCAAACTCAAGGTATCACAGTACATTTTATTAGATGATATACTATATAGAAAATCTCTAGCAGGTCCATACTTGAGGTGCATCGAGGATCCTGAGATCAAAGAAGTACTCAAGGATTTTCATGAAGGAGACTGCGGCAATCACACAGGTGGAAGAGCATTATTTTCTAGAATATTTAGAACTGGATACTTCTGGCCAACAATGAAGAAGGATGCAGTGGAGTATTCAAGGAAATGTGATGCTATCCAAGAGCATGGAATGCTATCCACCTAAAGAAGTACTTTTTCTAATCAGGATCCAGTATCCTGAGAGGATATATTATCCTTAAAGGATCAAGGATCCTAAAATCGGTAATATCTATCTGATTACTTATTTATTTTATATTCTTGTTATTCTAAGGATAATATATTCTTAACATTTATCTTTTCCAAGTTTTTAAGTAACAATGCAGATTTCAATAAGAGGTTCAATGTCTAAGAGGTTGGCCACCTCTCCTCTACATATAAGGTACTTTACTATTTCCCTTGGCCTTGCCCACGATTGGGTATGACCCCCGATGGTCATATCCCCTAAGGTTTAAAGGTTTTCACCTTTCTCACTATCGCCAGTTGCGCACGCTATCCGACGTATAGTTCGGGGCAGCGGGACCAGTACACGCTTAGTGGCTGACAATTTCGTTGTCTCCGGCTATATGGAGGATCCTACGAATAATGGTAGACGTACCATTTCCTAAGGTTTAAGGGGTTTTCACCTCTTCTCAAGGGACATGTCACCAGTTAACATCCGTATCTTTGGGCCAGTCCCCAGTTTGGGCTTGTCCCCAATATTTGGGCTTGTCCCCAGTTTAACACCAGTTGCACGGGCTTGTCCCCAGATTACACGGGCTTTTCCCCAGTTGCACGGGCTTGTCCCCAGCTTAATGGGTTTGATCCCAGTTAACCTTATGAATTATTTGCAACAAACTTACTAAGTTCTTTGTGAAGATCAAAAATCTAAAGATCCCGGATCCTAAAGCTGTTCCTTCAAGGATCTTCTGGTAACTTAGGTCTATCTAGACCTTCTGGTATGATCTCTATTAATTAATTTATGTATCATATTTGTTGCAATAATTTTGAATATTTCAGTTTAGAAGGTTATTCTCTTAAAGTTGTTTTACTACTAAAGATATTTTACCCTATTTTAAGGATACTATATCCTAAAAACTTTTACCCTATTTTAAAGATACTCTATCCTAAAAACTTTTATCAACTTTTAAGGATATTCTATCCTAAGCAATCTTAATAAGGATTTTTTATCCTAAAAATCTTTTACTTAAGATTATTTTGCAAAACTATCAACAATATTAAGATTATATCTAATAAAATTTTTGAAAATAAATAACAAGTAAAAAGTCAAAAGATTTATATATTAATTAAAATAAGTCCCGAGGACTTATCCAAAATTCTTAACCAGGACTTCACCATCTTTTCCACCATACGAAAAGATGGACCATCCATCCGGGTTAAGTGAAAGTTACTAATAGTTCATAAAGTGCAGGGAAATTCAAAAAAAAACAGGGGCAACAAAGGCTTCATCCCCACAAACAGAGGATCCCTCCACCTTTGTCACCCCCGCAAATTGTCTTAAGGATCATGGATCCTTTATCCTAGAAACTATTGTTTATTACAGACCATAGTACTTGTTCATAAAAACACAATAAAAACAAAGTAAAACGGGCTTAGGCCTTGTCTTTCGTATCCTTCATCGCTCGTTCATACGTTTGTTTCCGCCTCCACCGGTGCCTCGTTCCCACCTACAGCTTCATCCAGACCCTTCACACCACTTGTTCCTACTTCGCCCGCTTCAACCATCATAGCTTCGGTCTCATCCTCGCCTCCACCCAAGTCGATCAAGGCTTGCTTCCTTTCTTTGATTTCCCATGAAGACTTATCAAAAGATGGATCATTGGCTTCGGTAAACATTTTGATTCTGGCCTCGAGGACCGACTTGGCTGCCCATACTTTCGCTTCTTCGGCAACCTGGTTGATTTCGTCCTGCATCTGGACGGCCAAGGCAGCAACATGTGCCTCTATCTCTCTTTTCTCTTTGGTCATCTTCGAGAGGGCCTTATCCTTAACAGCAGCCGTTGATCTCAGTGCAGCGAGGGTATTTTCATGCTCCGCGACAGTCTTCTCATAGTGGTGTCAGGCAGAATTGATAGCCTATGAATGAAAGCGGAATAAGCTTGGGAAGATGCTTGGAATAATAGAAATTAACAAAGATAAAGGATCCTTACAGTAGAAAGCATGTCCAGAATCTTATTTTCAGCGTCAAAGGGATTCCCCGTATCTGAACTCCTCTTTCTCTTGGATCCAGACTTTGTTCGAGTTGTGATCAGGCGAGGCTCGGATGTAGGGGTTGATTTCGGGGTCTTTTTCTTAGTAAGCATGCAATCGATATCCTTGAGGGAAAACTTGGAAGAAGATTTTCCTTATTTCGGAGCACCTATAAACAGCAATTGACATATAAGTTTTCAATTATTAATACATTTTATACTAAGAGTTATTATTCTTACTTGACATGACTGATTCTTTGTTTGATCTTTGAAAAGCTTCAACAAACTTTGCTTGAAAGGTCCTAATTGCAGGATCCAGTGACAGAAACCTCTTCACTCTATCTTCAACTCCCGGAAGATCAGCCAACAATTTGAAATTTTCAACTGCACAAGTGATAAAAGTTATTAGCAGAAGAATAGAATATCCTATCTTGGTAACCTAAGGATCCTGGATCCTACCCTTTGGTATTTACTTTTTGGGAAGATTAGTTCCACCCGGAATAGAATCTCGTCTAACGAAGAAAAATTGGTTTTTCCAAAGGGTACTGTTAAGGGTGACTTTGGAAATGGGATTTTCTTGGTGAGGTTTCGATTTAAAGATAAAGCGTTGGGAACCGTGGGTAACAAGATTGTATAGATATGCTAATTCTGTTAAGCCGAACTCGACTCCTTCCTCTACGTTTATCCTTTCTATGTTATGAAGAACTCTCCACAACATTGGCGTGGCCTGGATATAAAAAATTCCCGCTAAATTGAAGAACCTTTGAGTGAAATTGAGGAAAGGATACTTATAACCGATAAGAAACGGTTGGGCCGGAAAGCAAACCCAATTTTTTGAAATGCTGTCACTACGAGCTGCAGAATCGAAGGGTCGAAAAACTGTATCGGCTGGGAAATATGATCGGATTTCATCGACCGAATCTGTGAATTTACAGATTTCGGAAGAGGGTGATTGAAGGAGATTTTGTGAGTAAAGGTCATCAGGATGGAAGAAAGAAGAGGAAGAAGATGTAGAAGCAGTTGACATATCGAAGGAAGATTAACAAAAAGAAAAAAGGATACCTGAGAGACGCTTAAAAACTGTGATTATGAGAATATTATAATTACCACATATATAGGCAGCGTGTAATTATGGTTTGTAGATATTGAACCGCCTGGTACACGTCTAATCACCTTCAGTTTTGCAGGATTTTGAATTTCAAAATGACAGCTGTATTCCACTGTCCCCCGTCATTTTGGGGGCAATTGTTAGGTCATGAATTTTATACTGAGGATCCTTTATCCTTAACTGTCTTATGTATAGGTAATCCTTGTAATATGTATCAGGATATAAAGGATCGACGATCCTCGGTATTACTTGTTTACTAATGATTGCGTTTAGTATGGTGATGTGTTAGACAGGTGTGACAACTTTAAGACGTACTTGCATCAATTATCCTCACAGAACATTCTCCAGCTTGAGCATGGATCCAGGATCCTACTTCAATGTAGCTGTTAATGGGCGAACTCATGTGAACATGAACGTGCAAATATTAAAAACGGCTATGAGACTCATTCTTCCGCTTATCTCGCTACTGGGTGGCTATTGGCACGTGGTCAAAGGTCATGGAGCGGCTAGGTGGGAGACTTCCGGATAGATAGGAAATATTGTTATTATTGTTATCTTATTTAAACGAGCTATGATCGAGTAGAAAAACACATGTAATATCACACACACTATAGCAGAAACAAGCATTCTCTCTACACTAGCATACTTTGTAATCTTGATCATAAACTCCACCGCATTTGTAACCCGACTTTTACCATTAAAAAACTTGACGGTGATAGTTTTCACCGTCCGGGGGTTTTTTGTGCCGGAGATCACGATAATCATATACTCATCGACCAAAGGTTACCTTGTTGATCATTGACTAAAGTAATCCGACCAAAGATTATTCTATTAATCCTTGACCGGAGTTATTTTACCAAAGATTACCTTGATAAGTTTTGACTGAAGTAAGACTATCTTGGTTAAGGGCTTTTTCCCTCGTGATCAAAACTTTGGACATGTAAAGAGAAGACTGACGACGAATCCTGTTAGATCCGTAGACAACATTACTATAGAGGGGAGGAGGGGTAGAGGATGACCGAAATTGACTTGGGATGAGAGGATTAGGCATGATTTGATAGACCTAAACCTCTCCGAGGACATGGTTGAGGATAGGAATTCGTGGAGAAGTAGAATTAAAGTTAAGGATTTTTAGAGAGAATTGAATACCTTAGGGCTTAGACTTAACTTATTTAGGTCACATACCATAATGGTATTTCCCTTACATATATTATTATTATTATAATTATTATTAGCTTTTATATAGCTGTTAAACTGTGATCTTATTATTAATATTATTATTAATATTATTATAATTAGTAGTAGTTTTTATATAGCTGTTAAACTTTGATTTCCTTTATTTTGCTTCATACACATATACACATGTACTTAGAGCCGAGGGTCTCTCTGGAAGCCACCTCTTTATTCCTTTGGATAGAGGTACGGTGTGCCTACATCCCACCCTCCCCAGACCCTACTTATAGCTTTGCTGTCGGTGGAATTTTACTGGATATGATTGATTGATTGATTGATATCAAAACTTTGTGTTCATCAATATTACAATTACGCACTTTTCATTATCGAGTTAGCACCTTACCTCACATAACAGATTTGGATACTTGATCCTTAGCTGATTTTTGTACAAAACAGATAGCACAGTTTCTTTTGAAAATAAACACAAACCGAGCTATATTTGGATAACGGGTAAGCGAGTAACAAGCTGCGCCGCTATTCCCTTTTGAATCGCAAAGCCTATTCTACTAAATATCAATCCTTGGTTCCTCAGGCTTTGCGAGTCACTGTGGACCACCTTCTGCACCCGCTCCAAAAAGCGAACCGCCTCGGGAGCTAGGGAGCCAAATGTGTCGAAGGCAAATGGAATGAACACGTGTTAATTCTCCAAACAAGCTGTCTCATGTTTAGCAACATTTCTAGATTTCGCCCTTAAAACCGTCTGTCCCGGAACAAAGTCACTATCTCTATTTGTGTTTTAACTTTATCCTTATGTAATTAACTTAAATATTTTATATAAGCAAATGGAGTCGGGTCGGGTATCAATAAATAAATCTTGTTGGCTTCAAACACAAATAAATCAATCGGTGTTATTACAAATCCACTGCAATTTGCCGAAATCTGGATGAGTGTAACAATTTACTCCTAAATGGCTCCGAAGAAATCAAAGCAGCACGAATTACTCACTCCTAAAAAGATGAAGCTGAAAAAGGATTCCAAGAAGAAGAAATTGAAGAAGAAAAAGATCTCAAACGCCGCAGCACCGCCGGCTACCGATTCTGATTGGTGGATTTCCTTCTCTGAGAAAAAACCCACCTCTTCCTGGTATCATTTTTATTACTATTATTGTTTCTTTCTATCTTTTTTATTTTGATTAATATAGAGAGCTGAATATTCTATTTTTCTACATTATTTCTCTCTACAGATTTAGGGTTTATCTTAAAATTGTAAAGGCTATGCCAGTTGTTTTTTTAATAATTTCTCATGTAAAATGGGTTAATTCTTTGCATATTTCGTGTCAATTATAAATCTGAAATCAAAAAACTCGTTTTTAATGTAAGAAAATAAAACGTTTGCAGGTTCGACGGTGCCTGAAGACGAAGAACAAGGATTCAAATACTTTTTCCGTGTATCAAAGAAAACATTCGAGTACATATGTTCGTTAGTAAGAGAAGACCTAATTTCCCAACCCCCTGCGGGTCTCATCAACATTGAAGGAAGACTTCTTAGCGTAGAAAAACAAGTTGCAATCGCATTAAGACGGTTAGCATCCGGAGACTCACAGGTGTCGGTCGGTGCATCCTTCAGTGTCTGTCAATCCACCGTTTCACAAGTCACGTGGCGGTTCGTAGAAGCCATGGAAGAACGAGGCCGGCACCACCTCAAATGGCCCGATGATAATAGTTTACAAAGCGTTAAAAACGAGTTTGAGAAAACGTTTAATTTACCTAATTGTTGCGGCGCGATTGATGCCACTCATATAATTATGACTTTACCAGCAGTTCAAACATCGGATGATTGGTGTGATAAGGTTAAGAATTACAGTATGCTAGTACCAGGTATTGTTGATGACAAATCAAGGTTTCTTGATATTGTAACGGGCTGGCTGGGTGGTATGACGATTCCAAAACTATTGAAGTTCTCGGGATTTTATAAACTTTGTGAGTCGGGGGAGCGATTAAACGGAAACCCAGTAATATTATCTAACGAAATGGAGATCAGAGAGTTTATCGTAGGCGGGGCTAATTATCCGCTTCTTCCATGGTTAATAACGCCTTATAATGAGAGTGATGAGGTGTCGGGTTTGAATGCAGTTCATGAGGCTGCGAGATCTGTTGCTGTGAGGGCGTTTTCACAACTAAAAGGAAGTTGGAGGATTCTTAATAAGGTTATGTGGCGGCCCGATAAGAAGAAGCTTCCTAGTATTATTGTGGTATGTTGTTTGCTTCATAATATTATTATAGATTGTGGGGATTGTATTGAACCGGATGTTTCTTTGTCGGGTCATCATGATTCGGGGTATGTTGAACAATCGTGTAAACAGGCTGATCCTGTTGGGAGAAAGATGAGAGAGAATCTAGCTGCACATTTGGAAAATATCAAGTGAGAATGATCGTAACTTGTTCTTGAAACAAGGATATTGTAATTTGATCTTAATTGCCTTTGTAAGTGGTACAAGTTTTTAGTGTACTTTTATGATGTTTATTTCTTTAGAAGCTATCAAAATGTACGGGTCGGGTTAGGTAGGTTGAGTAACATGTCAAAATAGGTTTAACTATTATTGTTATTGTTAGTGTTATTGTTATTTTGTTATTTTGTTTTTTGGTTTACTTTCCTTTTTACGTCAGCTTGTTTTAACTTGAACTCATTCCGACCTGTTACCTTGCCTGACCCGACTGTCTGCTATGTTGAATAAGATGTGTGTTTAACGATAGTTTCCATGTAATGCTATTAGATTTTGTGCTCCGTGTTTTCGTGTTCTCTATTTTCGACCATCTCAAAGTTAACTGTTCATTTTGGGTATACTTTTTGTTTATTTACGAACATCGGAAGTAATTACTCGTCAGATATTGGGCATACCCGAAGATATTGGGTGTACATGTTAAGGAAGGCCATATTCGAGTTAAATCTGTTTTCCTATCATTATAGTTTTTATATAATTTTATGTTTCTAACAACTTAACACAATACTGATGCACAGGCGGGAACATATTTAAATGACTTAGGAATCACAACGAACCGAATTGAATGATTTGATCAACAAGCTTAAAAATTGAAAATTCTTAAGTCAAAACATTATCAACTTTCTAAACACTAAGCCTAGCTTTCAACTCTTAAGTGAGAATCATATTGTAATTTGTAAATAGTCAATCAGATAAAATAGGAAACTCAGTTTGAATAAAAAACAAAAAGCATCTTGATTCTCCAAAGAAAAAAAGGGGTGCTGCTAAATGTACCTCACTTATTGCATAAATTACTATTAACTCTTAATATTATTTATATGCATATTAGTCACTACAACATTTTTTTTACTTGATAATCTCCACTACATATATCAAATTAAAAACTTACGAGTATTACTATTAATTTATTTTTTGAGTATTAATATTGTAAATATTTATAATATCGTTTTTTTTTTGAATTTTAATAACATATATTGATAATATCCTTATTTTACCTCTTTATCTTTTACAAAATAAACCCGAAACTCTAAACCCTAAACCCTAAACCCGAACCCTAAACCCAAACCTAAACCCGAACCCTAAACTCTAAACCCTAAACCCGAAAACCTAAACCCTAAACCCTAAACCCGAACCCTAAGCCCTAAACCCAAACCCTAAACCCGAAATCTTAAAAAGAAAACGCAACTTGTAAAAAAAATAATCTAAAATTTTTAATTTTGTGCTAATTTGTTAATTATATGATTTTAAGGGGTAATATGAAAGTTGGTTTTCCAATAGGGACAAGCAATCAGGGGTGCACGTTTAGCCTGACCCAAAAAAAGCCCCAATCCAACAAACTCCAACTCATTGAGAATTTGAGATAATATCATCAATTCATCATATCTTAAAAAGCGAAGAGTCAATTTTGGGTTTCATACTGTTATACTTGGTTTATATATATTTTCCCTTTCTCATTTTTGTTCTGAATATCTTTTAAGATTCTGAAATGTTCACGGGTTTTGTTCTCATTTCTCACAAATTCGGTGTAACGCGTGGGTTGTAAAAGCTTGCATACAAGAAAAAGTAACAAGTTGATTTTAATATCATCGTAACAATCTAGATTTAATAAATAAAAAATTGTGTAGTCCTATACCTATTTTAGAGTATCCAAATTCCTATCCCCTCTAAAATAATGGCATGATTGACCTAAAATATAGTTTACCAAACAGTAATCATACAACCACTTTCTTCCTCCTTTTCACTTTTAAAAGGTGTACCTTCCATTTTTGTTCATATTTTTTTTATCAGCCAAATTATTATTTACAACTATGGGGTGTATGTAGTCGGTTTGGGACGGTTCTTGGTTAAACCTATAACCATAATCGATATGTCGGTTAATAGGTAACTATAAACATGACCATAACCGATCCGTTATGGTGGTTTTGATTAATCAATTTTAAAGGTTATAACGGGTCGGTTAGAATCGGTTAATCATTACCAAAACGAATACAATTGGGCCTACAACTTTGGTACCATATATTAAAAACAAGGGATGACATAATAAAACAAGTTATCTAAGAGTGAACAAAGAATATGCCGTCAAATCAAGTGAACAAAGAACAAGAACGTAATAAATGGTAAAATCAAGTGAACATACCGTCTTCAACTGGTCAGGACTGAATGGTCATTCATTGTGAAGAGGTAGCCGACCCTTTCCGTGTGATTATGAATATGAATATTCGTTGAACTGAATTATGGAATTAGAATATTTTTTTATTTTTTTAAATTACAATTATCTAACTATCTATATAATTGTCTACCATGAAATCCTACGTGCCGCTCTCATGTTGTCCCCCCATTCTCTAGAGCCACCAGATTGCTTGATTTCTAAATGGAGACTTCTCATGCATTTGACCCGAAATAGCGAGTATGGGTCTTACCAAACACGGATAGTCTTTAAATGGGTTATAACATCTCATTTATTTGTGAACTTATTTCATAACCAAACAATAATTTTTGCAGGTCATGGGTCTCACCAAACCCGGATAATTCCTAAACGGGTTATAACATCTCATTTATTTGTGAAATAACCCCTTAATCATCAAAAAATAATTTCTACGGGTTATGGGTCTTACCAAACCCTAATCGCCTCAAATAATTTATAAGATCTCATTTATTGGTAAACATTATCATTAAACCCTAATTTAATTTATCTCCTTTACTTGTTTTCCATTGCTAGTCTATCATCCTCATCGCCGGTTAACTTCCGATACTACACGCCATCGTCAACTACATTAACATCCCCTTTTTCATTAGACAAATATTTGTGTTCATGTTTGTTCACTTAAAAAATCAACATGCTCGTGAACGTGTATTTTTGTTCGTTAAAAATCTAAAAAAACTACACATCTCAATTGAAAATACTCAAACGCTAAAAAACATAATAACAAACTAATATATATGTATTAAATTAAAACAAACAACGTTAAAAAAATAAAAGAAATCAACATAAAATAGCAAAACGATTAAAACAAATAAACTTGAATAACCCCCGTAACACGGAGGATCAAAGTAGTGTATATATATATATACATATATATAGGGAGAGGATCATGAGAGAACTCCTTTTTATGGAGAGAACTAGAGAACTAATAATGAAATATTTTTAATTTAATTAAAAAATAATAATTTTTTTTTCATCCTTCTTATATGTTGTTATTTTTCACCACAAAAAAATATAAAAATGAAAAAAAATAACAAAAAATTAAAAAAATTAACGAGTAATGCATATATGTAATACACCGACTATTTTTATAATGCATATTTGCAATAGTGTGCATTTTGAAATTTTAAATAGTGTTGAATAACATGTATATAGTTGTTTGTATTGTATATTTGCAATAGTGTTATATTATATACAAAAATTAAAAACAATCGATATAGTGCATATGTGCATTAGTGTTGTATTACATATATGCGATAATGTATTTTGCATACAATTATTAGTGTTGTATTTGCATATATTCAATAGTGTGTATTGGATAATGCAATTGTGTTGTATTATATGCAATAAAACACTATTGTATATATGGAATAGGCATTAGTGCACATATGCACTACAGTACTACACCGACAAGTTTTTTTTTTTTTTTTTTTAGGAACAATATCATCTTATTAGAAGGAGGAAAGAAAAAGAAATCATAAAATATTATTTTTAAAAATAGTTAAAAATAATTCTTTACTAGTTCCATAGTTCTCTCTTTAAAATGAGTTCTCTCTAGATCCCACCCCTATATATATATATATATATATATATATATATATATATATATATATATATATATATATATATATATATATATATATATATATAAGGGAATGATTTTTTGAGAACTGATAACTTATAAGAACTTTAAGAACTCAATATGGACCACGCAATCAATTAAATGGGTATTGAATATGTGGCTTAAAATAAACCTTATTAAAAAAATAATTAGGACAGAGAATAAAGATTTTTTGATAATTACATAGGTCTAAATGTTAGTTATACATGTGTAATAGGTCGATTCGGTGTGTAAAAAATACTGTAATTTTTTTTACGTTACTTACACTTACGTATTACAGGGGTGTTTGGAATTCCTTATTTTGCCTCCTTATAACTTTTCATTAAGTTAATAAGTTACAAAAGTGTAACTTATTGAACTTTTCCTCTCACAATAAAAGCAATCCTAAACACCTTATTCCTTTTCAATAAGTTTATAAGTTATAAGTTGGTGAAAATAAGCAATCCCAAACACCCCCTACATATGTGTGAGAAAATTTCAAAAAAAAATTGTTACGTTAAGTTCTTTCGTGTTCTTAAAACTCAAAGTGGTTCTCAAAAGAAATCAATCAATCATATATATATATATATATATATATATATATATATATATATATATATATATATATATAATTGCCTACCATGAAATCCTACGTGTCGCTCTCATGTTGTCCCCCCCATTCTCTAGAGCCACCATATTGCTTGATTTCTAAATGGAGACTTCTCATGCATTTGACCCGAAATCGCGAGTATGGGTCTTACCAAACACGGATAGTCTTTAAATGGGTTATAACATCTCATTTATTTGTGAACTTATTTCATAACCAAACAATAATTTTTGCGGGTCATGGGTCTCACCAAACCTGGATAATTCCTAAACGGGTTATAACATCTCATTTATTTGTGAAATAACCCCTTAATCATCAAAGAATAATTTCCACGGGCTATGGGTCTTACCAAACCCTAATAGCCCTCAAATGATTTTTAAGATCTCATTTATTGGTAAACATTATCATTAAACCCTAATTTAATTTATCTCCTTTACCTGTTTTCCATTGTTGGTCTATCATCTTCATCGCCGGTTAACTTCCGATACTACACGCCATCGTCAACAACATTAACATCCCCTTTTTCATTAGACAAATATTTGTGTTCATGTTTGTTCACTTAAAAAAATCAACATGCTCGTGTTCATGTATTTTTGTTCGTTAAAAATCTAAAAAACCTACACATCTCAATTGAAAATACTCAAACGCTAAAAAATATAATAACAAACTAATATATATGTATTAAATTAAAACAAACTACGTTAAAAAAATAAAATATGTCATCATAAAATAGGAAAACGATTAAAACAAAAAAACTTGAATAAACCACCATAACACGGGAGGATCAAAGTATATATATATATACTATATAATAAACAATGAAAATGTTAAGCAAGTAATGAGTGTCAGTGAAACCATTGCCAATGCGATCGGGCTCCGGCCACTACGACGGTCGTATGATCATATTATAATGAGATTATATTGGACCTCTCCGAATGCGATTCAAGTAAGCAAGTAAGCAAAAGCAAGTAACAAACAGTCATTCAATTGATACACAACACAAAGATCACAGCTTGCGTTTGAGAAATAATAAGATAAATAGTTTGATAAATAATACGCAAGTTTCCCCAAAACATTTGAAAACAAGTAAAATAGGGGAGTGATTACTAACCTGATAAGAAGAACAAAAGACATAGGATGATGTGGGAAAGATAAACCCTTCGTGATATACCGTCAAGGAATCCTAGTTAAATACAATAATATAAATTAATTATAAATGATATAACATAATTTAATGAATTAAGATTTCAAGGTGATTAAGTTATGTTTGAGGTTGTAATGTTATGTTTAAACGATTGATCTCTACGGAGTATTTGTTATTATGTAAACAATATTATTAGTCATTATTTAATTAAAGGAATCGTTCGTTTATCATATAATTTAATTTATGAATAATTAGTTTAAATAAATATGAGTTGCGATAAACTATAATAATAAACGTTTAAATAGTTAATTATAATAAGAATTATATTTTAGAATCTTTAACGAAACCCAATGGTAAAAGTATAGTTAATACGTTTAATACGTTGATTATATTTTTGTTTAAAGAAAAATACATATTATATATACATATATATATATATATATATTTATATTTATATAGAAATGTAAGAAATTTGTGAACACATTCAACGACAAGAAACGTTAATATTGGTGTCATTTTTATAAAAATAAAGTTTACTTGATGTTTAGTATTAATTAAAATAATTGTAAACCATTAATATATTTATAATAACAAAATAAAAAATAAAGAAACAAAAAGAGGGCTGACCAGGCTCGAACCTGAGCTTATGGCCGTCTCACAAAACACGCACCGACCCCTGGCCAACTGAGCTAAGTGATCAGTTGGTTATAAACTGAAAACAAATATTTAAATACATAGCTGACAAAAAACCCAAATAATTATAAACCCTAGATTTTGCAATTGACGAATACAGTTTACGATCATCCAATTAACATTAGGGGTATTGTAAATCGTCACCAACGACCATGTTATAGCTATTAATTACCTGGATTGGTGTATGATTGATGGTTAATTTGAACGGTAGGTCGCGACCAATGGTGCACCAGAAAAACGATGATTCAGGTTATGATAACTCAATTAACTGTAGGGTTATTGTCGCGAGATTGAGATGAAGGTGGAGACGGGTTTAATTGCAAAGATATCAACCGTAGATGGTATTATGAAGATGGTGATATACGGCGGGTTTGTTAATAAGTTAATCCGTATAAACTCTGATCGCTTTCCTAATTATTTACGTCGGCTAGGTCGAATATATATGGTAATCAATAATCCCAACCAATTTCCAAGTCAAACGCGAAGATTTAGCTTCAAGGAATAAAACGGGTAATCGGGTACGGGTTTAAGGATCCAGGTTTGGTTTGGGATAATAATAATAATAATAATAATAACATAAACTGCAAATGGGTCCTTGAGCTTAAGAGATGGAAACAAAATGGGATTAAACTTATCTTAGGGTGGAAAATGCACATAATTTAAAGTTATATATATATATATTAAATTACAAAAATTATATAATTAGTAATAAAATATTATTAGTTCGATAAATTCGGTGCGTAAATTGATCAAATTATCCGAAATCGAAAATGAGTCGGGTATTTAGATGTTAAATAAGTAAGTGAAAACCCGAGTTGTTACAGTCTTCCCTACTTTAGGGAATTTCGTCCCGAAATTAGAGAAAACTAAATAATAATATAATTAAATTTTAAGGAATAACTTTTAAAATAACATTTAAAAATTTTAATCGTAATCATGAAACTTTTAGTAGCCGGAGCAACGCTCCAAATGAAAATCCGATAAGGGCACTTATATATGGGATGTACCAGCGGCGTATCCACCATGTCCTTATCATCTCTACATTTGCACTGGTACTCCAATAGTAATTATGGTTCTAGATTATGGCACACGATTGTACGTTTTATGATTTCCATGCGAGGATTTGGATAATTATGTAGGCCTCCATAATTACTTAGGTCGTCAGATGGTCTACATAACTCGTTCCATCGTGTGGTTTACAAAACACTTGAAAGGCATATTTTGTTAGAAAAGTTATTAATTTATTATAAATATGAGGAAAGTGTTAACATATTATAAGACCATTGGGAGTTGATTTATTATAAGTGTAAAATCTCAAGATTTTATAAAATATTTCTAAGAACGCAATTTAGGTGAACTACAAAATTTGATTAATGAAATTAGTGAAATTTTTAAAGTAACTTAAAAGTTAAGAGAAACGAAAACATTAAAGTTGTGATATATGATGCGTCAACAAGATCGATTATGAAGAAAGAGAGTGGGAATACGAGCCAACTAACAAATTTACGTGAACTCACCAAAAATTCTATTATTGCAAAGATAACATCAACAAAAGTTTATGAAGGAATTAATTGATAATTGTAGACGAATAATAACCTGTGATTTTTTTTTAAATATTGCAACATTCGAGATAGAATTCATATGACCGTGAGTACAAATTTGAACAAGATTAAACGAAGAGTTTGAGGGGTTTAGTTTAGTTATATGAGAAACTCATGAAATTTAAAGAGAAATTTATACAACATTGAAATGTCGGAATTGTGTATTTAAGATGACGTAAATTAAAATATTGGTAGTAGTAATTGAGAATGCAAATATATTAATGCAAAAATTTATGTATACAAACAAACTGTAAATAGATGAAATTGTGAAGCGGATATTCACGAGTTACCGCATGTTTTCGACAACAATCGTGCAAATGTCATTAGATTATAGTAAAAATCGATAATAAAATTCCAATTAAATCACCGTGGGAATTCAATGAAATTCATTTTTTTTAATAATGAAAATTAATTTAAATAATGGAAAATAAAATTCCATAGCGGAAATAATTTTGTTTAACTGAGGACAAGTTCAGTTATAATAGAACTTTGATAAAACTTTACAAGATGAAAGGTAACTTGTAATGCACGAGATCAATAAATACACGGCGTACAAAAATGTTAAAAAAAATCAAAATTGAGAGTAGATATTGACACGTTGTCAATAATTTAATAAGCAAACAAGGTAATGAGAAAAGACAAATTGCATAATATGGTCAACTAATAACTGACTGTCGAAATTGTGACTTTTATAATTGAAAAAAAAATTGTTTCGATTTATGAGAATCTAAATATTTTGATTAGTTGACGAAATGTTAATGAACCAAATCCTATAATTTTGATTAAGTAAAACCAAATGTATAGATAAGTACGGCAACCAACGATATTGATCTTTGGAAATATAAGAAAAATTTTATTGTATGCGAAAAAGATACTTAAAATGATGAATTTTCTAAGTTGGGTTTGTTCCAAAATAACTAATTTAGACGAATAATCGTTTAAGGTATAATTGAATACAAAATACGTTTAGACGAAAATGATGAATACGATAAAAAAAATCTTCTTTGTGAAAATATAACTACGATTGGTTTAATTCAAAACACCTTTGTTAATTGAGATTATGAAAACTTAAATAATTGAGATCGAATGATTTGGGGCTCCTCGAATAGGTTTGTAAAAACGAGGTTTGACTAAGGTAAGCTTGATGAAATTAAGTCTTGCGGGTCTAGAATCGAATAAGCGAGAACGACCTTGTTATATGAAGAAATCCTGAAAGGCATAGAGTTGATAGGTTTAAGCTAAATGAGCATGGGTAGTATGGTACGGTGCCAGTATAATTTAATCTCGGCGTGAATGAGTAAAGAGCATTGCGTTGTGGAGGTGATTAGGGTTTCCATAATTGTAGAAGGCACGTGTAGCAGGTGTATAAAGCTAAGTCGACGACATAGACCGTTGAGGGATGTCTTGTGTCGTAGGCAGTGTGCGAAAAGTCTGAACGAGATAACCATAATGGTTATAGTGAGTGTAAGAATGACACAAGGATTAAGTCGGAAGACGAAAATCACAAATAAGACGGAACGAGCGTATTCCGGTGTAAGGTTTCTTGTTTGGGACACTATGATTTCGTTGAGATTGATACTTGGTTTACTTAGTAACCTAAACTCGATTATTAAGTTTGCTCTTGTTATTATTGTTGTTACGAGGGTGAGTAAGGGTAAATGAATCGAAATTTCTCTAAAAGAAATTAGTGAACAAGATTAAATGGATTGTATTAGTGTTTTGAGTTAGAATTTATGCCTTAAGGATTGCAGGAGCTATCCCTTTGACTGTACTTATGATCATAAAGCGAGTGTAGAGAACATATGATCTATATTGTGATGTAGAAATCATTCTATAATTATGTAAATTGAGATTAAATGAGTATAAATAATAAGTTGTGTAAATCTCTTATTAGTTACTAAGGAAAAAAAATGAAATTCGACATAAGCTGTGCTAGTGTTAATCATGACTTTAGGATAAGTCGGAATTTAAATGAGATAATCTATACGAAATTTTGTTAAGTAGATGATATAATCAATGAGGTGATTTGATATGAGATTTTATTGAAGCATAACAAATTAAAATATTAATACTTAATATTTGAGGGTGATAACTGAGATGTAATTGATAGTTATTGGGGGTATTGAGTTACTGGTGATAAGTTCGTTAATTGATAACGTGATAATCGTGAACATGAGTGATATTGTTCAAATATTAAGGTATTTAATAATACTTTTATTATATTTGATAGTTTGATGATGTTATAATATGTGTATGAGAACATAGTTATCAATTGCTCTTGATAATTTGTGAAGGTGATAATATAAGTACGAGATAACCGATTAGATAATTAAATAGTAAATTGTTTAGATGGTCTTGTGATAACAGAGTCCCAGTGAGTGAATGATTTGTGCTCCATTATGAGAATAAAAATATTTGTGAGTACGTGAATGAATTAAATCAATAAGTCTTGATCCAATGTAATTGAATAATTAAGTAATTGAGTAACTAAATCATATAATAGGTTGTTTCGAATGAAATCAAACTTACAAACAACTAAAGAAGTAACGAAAGTTTCAATTAAGTAATTAAGTCAATTGATAACTTGTTTCAAATAAAATCAAATACATAAACAAATAATAATAAATAACGTAAGTTTATCGATGTATCACCACGCATGATAATGCTCCAACCAAATATCGTAAATATAATAATTGTGAAAATGAATAGTTGGCGTGTTCATGGCGTCCATGGATTTTTCACTCGTCTAGACATTTAAAAGTAATAAAATAATAACAATAAAACACAATGGAAAAAGGTAATCGTTAACTGATTACGTTAAACGCATAAAAGGTAAAAACGAAACTTAGGAATCCTAAAAGAAATTCCCATCAACGAAGGCAACCAACAAAAATTTAAATGTAAATATATATCTTGGGAATGAGGCATTGCCTTGGAGTTATAAAAGTATTTTTAGAGTAAGACATAGTCTCGAAAATATTTTGAGAGTGAGACATGAGCTCGGAGTTGTGTGTGGATGACAATAAAATAAGAATTAAACTAAGCAGTTAAATAAGTACTTAGTCTAGAAGGTAATTACGCAAGCTGTAAACAATTAAATATAACACATAAGGTAAACAAATAGACACGTATGGGGACCTAAGCATATTTCTAGGACTTTTCTAGCGACCTATCTTAAACCTTCGGCTCTGATACCAATCTGTCACACCCCAACCTACGGCGGAAATGCCGGGGCGTGAGCTGATTGCCACAGCTCGCAAGGTACTATCATGCAATTATAAAGCGTCAATATCTAATTAATTTATTAACTGTCAACGAATATTTAAGTACAACAAAAATTGAGAAAATTACAATACAAAAACCAATTATTCTTGTTTATGTATAACATCCTGAGGTCATCTCTACGTGAGCTTCAGTTCGATAAGCAATCCAATCTATAACCTGCAAATGCGTACAAAATATATATATTTGTCAACAACACATGTTGAGTGAGTAGATTCACCAGTTTTGACACAAACAAAATAATAATATATAATGATATAAATAATAGGGTAAAAATAAGCAAAACTGTTATCTGTGAGTATAAACAATGAAAGTGTTAAGAAAGTAAAGAGTGTCGGTGAAACCATTGCCAATGCGATCGGGCTCCAGCCACTACGACGGTCGTATGATCATACTATAATGGGATTATGTTTGACCTCTCCGAATGCGATTCAAGTAAGCAAGTAAGCAAAAGCAAGTAACAAACAGTCATTCAATTGATACACAACACAAAGATCACAGTTTGCGTTTGAGAAATAATAAGATAAATAGTTTGATAAATGGTACGCAAGTGTCCCCAAAACATTTGAAAACAAGTAAAATAGAGGAGTGATTACTCACCTGATAAGAAGAACAAAAGACATAGGATGATGTGGGAAAGATAAACCCTTTCGTGATATACCGTCAAGGAATCCTAGTTAAATATAATAATATAAATTAATTATAAATGATATAACATAATTTAATGAATTAAGATTTCAAGATGATTAAGTTATGTTTGAGGTTGTAATGTTATGTTTAAACGATTGATCTCTACGGAGTATTTGTTATTATGTAAACAATATTATTAGTCATTATTTAATTAAAGGAATCGTTCGTTTATCATATAATTTAATTTATGAATAATTAGTTTAAATAAATATGAGTTGCGATAAACTATAATAATAAACGTTTAAATAGTTAA
The DNA here is from genome assembly GCF_021521415.1 of Bidens hawaiensis. Lineage (NCBI taxonomy): Eukaryota > Viridiplantae > Streptophyta > Magnoliopsida > Asterales > Asteraceae > Bidens > Bidens hawaiensis. The sequence continues at coordinate 847,435 of NW_027491497.1, forward strand.
TTATAGTAAGAATTATATTTTAGAATCTTTAACGAAACCCAATGGTAAAAGTATAGTTAATATGTTTAATACGTTGATTATATTTTTGTTTAAAGAAAAATACATATTATATATACATATATATATTTATATTTATATAGAAATGTAAGAAATTTGTGAACACATTCAACGAAAAGAAACGTTAATATTGGTGTCGATTTATAAAATAAAGTTTACTTGATGTTTAGTATTAATTAAAATAATTGTAAACCATTAATATATTTAAAATAACAAAATAAAAAATAAAGAAACAAAAAGAGGGCTGGCCAGGCTCGAACCTGAGCTTATGGCCGGCTCACAAAACACGCACCGACCCCTGGCCAACTGAGCTAAGTGATCAGTTGGTTATAAACTGAAAATAAATATTTAAATACATAACTGACAAAAACCCCAAATAATTATAAACCCTAGATTTTGCAATTGACGAATCCAGTTTACGATCATCCAATTAACATTAGGGGTATTGTAAATCGTCACCAACGACCATGTTATAGCTATTAATTACCTGGATTGGTGTATGATTGATGGTTAATTTGAACGACAGGTCGCGACCAATGGTGCACCAGAAAAACGATGATTCAGGTTATGATAACTCAATTAACTGTAGGGTTATTGCCGCGAGATTGAGATGAAGGTGGAGACAGGTTTAATTGCAAAGATATCAACCGTAGATGGTATTATGAAGATGGTGATATACGGCGAGTTTGTTAATTAGTTAATCCGTATATACTCTGATCGCTTTCCTAATTATTTACGTCGGCTAGGTCGAATATATATGGTAATCAATAATCCCAACCAATTTCCAAGTCAAACGCGAAGATTTAGCTTCAAGGAATAAAACGGTTAATCGGGTACGGGTTTAATGATCCAGGTTTGGTTTGGGATAATAATAATAATAATAATAATAATAATAATAACATAAACTGCAAATGGGTCCTTGAGCTTATGAGATGGAAACAAAAAGGGATTAAACTTAGCTTAGGGTGGAAAATGCACATAATTTAAAGTTATATATATATATTAAATAACTAAAATTATATAATTAGTAATAAAATATTATTAGTTCGATAAATTCGGTGCTTAAATTGATCAAATTATCCGAAATCGAAAACGAGTCAGGTATTTAGATGTTAAATAAGTAAGCGAAAACCCGAGTTGTTACATTTGGCCTCAATATTCACCATGTAAGGAACCAACCTAGACATGCGGTTGAATTCTGCAGTGTATTCGCGGTGTGTCATCTTTCCCGCCTTCATGTTTAGAAACTTCATCTTAGCCCTTTCAACCTCAGCATCGGAACATAACCTCCTCATCACTAAATACTTCAGATCATCCCATCTCATCGCCTTAATTTCTTCTCGAGTCTTTCTCTGCTCTACCGACTCCCACCAATACATAGCTTCATATCTGAACGATTGGGTGGCATACCCCACCGCTTGGTCAGGACGACACTCGCTGATTCGGATAACCTTGTCCATGGCTCTATCCATTGGAGAGTAGCGATTGCGTCTCCTAAACCAGTCAGCTTCGGCGGGTCACAACCTTTGTACGACTTGTAGTTACACCCACCTCGGCCTCTCTTCCTCTCGTCAACTTTCATAGATTGAACTTCACTCGATTCACCATTCTCTCTTTCGTCATCCTTCTTACCATTCTCACCTAACCTCTCAACAGTTCTTGCATAGCTTCCAGTAGATTTTTCAGGTTGCAGGTTCTTCACTACGACAGCTACAGCTTGAGCAATGGCTTTCTGAACAGCAGGGTCAAGTTGATATCTTTCATTGTTGCTCGGATTCCGTCCAGCTGCAATTCTTCTTCCCTTGTGTTAGTAGCTGATTCTACAGAAGGTTCTTGGATAGTACGTGGCCTACCACGACGTCCAGTATGACCCCCTTGACCAACAATCTTTCTTGCTCCAGCCATTCATAGTATATAAAGAAACACAAACATCATCACTCTAGGAGCTATTTAGTACAAGTATAGTAAGGCTAACAGGTAATAACAGTGGCCAGCTGTGATTAGCTGATCACGTTAATCTCCGTGTCTTATACACTTCCCTTTATGAGTCCACTTGTGCTAGTTCTACTTCTAACAGCTAGACAATCAAACAATACATATAATCATATACTCCTATCTTTAGCATTTAAGCTAGCATTCATACATTCTTTCTCTAGTAATTAAGCTAACATCATACCTCGTTCTCTATCAATTAAGCTAGCATTCATTCATCATTCTACTTTCATTTATCATGCAAATACATATACTTCTAAATCATTGCATGAACTTAATCGTGTACTTTACCCTAACCGAGCTTGCTTGAGCGACACATGGCTTTCTTGAACTGGCATCTTCTTTGTTTTCTTACTTTTGTCCCATTCTCTGTTTGAGTCTAAGCATGTAGGATGCTTAATTCTCTAGAACTTATGCCTTGATACCAACTTGTAAGGCCCCGTTCCCGGTGCCCTACATTCGTGTTGGATTTTCTAATAAACACAGTTCTTTATATCAGAAATAAAACTTTTGCGGAATAAATAAAAACTTCAAACATTCATTACAAACATTCGGGACTTTTCTTAAAAAACAAAACATAAATGGTTTATCTAAACATCATGACACAACTTCTCTGGATGCCAGACCCTTCAATCCTGCCATGTGTCCTTCACTCAAGCCATCTGCTTCAATCTATTCACCTGCGTGCATACTAAAAGTCAGCTACGCTGAGTGAGTTCTAGTTAATCAGGCAACATACATTCATACATTTACTTTTATATATGCATCCGAAGATACATATTATATACTTTACTAACTACCTTTCCTTCGCACGTTCATACATTCATCCATACATTCTTTCGTACTATCACACTTTCGTACTTTCATACTACATACATACTATCTTTACCATCTCAGATATTATTAGTGTTTGGTCCCTTTCTTCTCTATCTCAGATATTATTAGGTTCTGGTCCCTTCCTTCTCTATTTCATATATTATTAGGGTCTGGTCCCTTTCTTCTCTATCTCAGATATTATTAGGTTCTGGTCCCATCTATCTCAGATATTATTAGGGTCTGGTCCCTTCTATCCATTCAACCATACCTACGCTCCTTTATACGTACATTCTATTACATACATTCATATATATTCTTACCCGTTCATATATCATTCATGCATCTTATTTAAGACACACATTTCCTGGCGATACATGCGGTATCCGAAGATCATTCACGTACTGACAAGCATACATTCATAACATAAATATAACTGTCACATCTATCATTAGGACATACACTTACCGCCTAAGGTAAGTGTATTAACATTCACATTGAGTATGCACACAGACCCGAAAACATAACAAGGAAATGGGGCTAGAAACTCACCTGAGTCCTATTCCGTTCACCATTTATGGTTATTCCTTTCTTTAGCTGTGCGCGACTAACTTGGGTCAGGATCGGTTATTCTTCTTGGTTTCGGTTAGGGAAAGAGAGAAAAAGAGAGAGAGATTAAGTGTGTGTTTTGGATGGTGTATGAAATGGGTGGATTGAATTGATTAATGAATAATATTGTTTATATATTATGGGTCATGGGCTTAAGCCCATGGTCTTTCTTACTTTCTTTTTAATCCAAGTCCATTACCCGAATTTATTTAACCCAACCCAAGCCAACTCATAATAACTCATATTATTATTTATTAACCGGAACAGGAAACAGAATGTTACAATCCAACTCAAGAAAACCCAAATACGCAAGCTACCCGAAATACACTCACCCTTCACCAAATTTCCAAACCATTCACCAATCGAAGCCTAAAACCTCTCCATTCACGCGCTAGCTTCATTTTTATCTTAAATTAATTTTTTATATATATACAACTAGTGTATTTATAATGATCTCATGTGCCCAAATATTCGTTTTTTTTAAATCATAAACTCTTTCAAGAATAACGATTTACGTATTATTCTTGTATTTTATAAATCATCTTTGTAGAATATAAGATTGTCATGACAACTAAATTCTATTATGAGGATTTGTTTTCAAAGAGTATAAAATATTGTCACATAAGGTGATAATCCCATAATAACTTTTTAAATACGAGGTTTCAATTTGAATGTTGAATTCGAGATTTAATCAAAAACAAATTTCAACTTTCATTATTTTGCATAAACTCAACGAGCATGGCTTTACAAATCATTTTTGGGTCACATTGATAAATGCTTCATACACTAGATATTGTAACATTAATTTTGTCCGATAACGATTTATGTGAATTATTACTTCTTATTATCGTAAGCATCATTTCTTTCATGCTATTATCTTCACAATAGCTTTACGTATGCAAAATTCCTTTAACAATTTAACTTACAAGATTTTCGTTTGATTACAATTTAGATGTTTTTCTAACTACGCGTTACCGCGATGCTTTACTTGAAAACGATAGAACGGCTTTACTTGAAACATCATTTTCGATTTTATTCTTATATTTTCAAATGATTTTATGATACGCAATTTACATATTTCGTCATTACTCTGAGTCTCACTGTTATTACGATTTTATCTTCAATTGATGAGATGTTTCGATGATAATTTTATGCAAATGAGATTTCATTTTGTGTTTTGATTATTCATGACCGAATTCAAGTTATTCAATAACAATTTGTGTACTACTCTCAAAACCTCATTTTCGTAAAAAAAAAATTCATTTACATTTTTTAAATGATTTTTTCATGACTATGTTGTTCATGTTGAGTATTATGCTTTTGATGTGCTGAAAGTAGTTATATATTTATTAACTAAAAATAAGCTAATCTAGACACTAAGTAATAATTCTAGACTCTTAACTTAACTAAAACTACTAACCGGCAAGTGAACCGGTCGACTATAGTACAGCTAAGTAAGTCCGGATATCGAACCCACGAGACTCTTTTAATTACGTAAACTAGCTAAATTAGACTCTACTAACTGACGCGACTATTTATTTTATATTATTATGGGGGGTTTACTAAATACTGAGATTAAACTAATATTAAAACTAATTAATAAAACTTAAGACGACTTAAACCTGGACTTAATTCAGATGATGACGAACAACCACCTAGGCTAGAATCCCTAATGTATCAATTATCAAATGGTTGGAAAATGCTAAGTTATGGAACCAGGATCTTAAACTATTCACTTAATGGGAAACCAAACAGGACCCTTGACCCTTCTCAAGAAGACACCTATGGAATCCTAATAAGCTATTAAAATTACCTGTTTTAATTAGACTCACTTATGATCACTAATTTATTTTATGACAAGTACATCTATAAGAAATCCTACCTTACAGCGCGGAAATCAAAGGTAGTTTAAAGAACTCACTTGACTCGCTAGACAACGTTAATTAATCAAACTTAGACGGGCTCCTTACGAAGAACTAAATCTAGCAATCTTAATAAAAAAAGATCAAACAATAACCTATCACCTTACAGCTTTTTAGGTTAGCAGCACACTTTTATTAGATTGACTAATAATATTATTCATATGATCTTATTGCAAATCAATCATAAACTAGTCAAAAACACACAGTAAATGACCTAACAAAATCCTATTATATGACATACAATCACTAAGGATAATGTAGAATAATAAAATTCATCAAACAAAAACCAAGCACATATGCATCAATTAAATAACTATAAACCTCTTACTTAATCATAAACCATAGACGGAAACAAAATCCAAACCAAAATCCAACGTCAACAAAAGTTCATCATTAACCTAGGCGGTCTAAGGGTTTAGCCAACAACCATACTCAAGATCAAAAGAAAATAACTTGGTTCAAATAATAAATTCATAAAGATAATAATAATTCAAACCAATAATAATGATGTTTGGTTGAGTAGGTGTTGGACCAAGACGCTCTTTGCTCGAACCAACTAATTGTGGTCACCAACTCCAATGATATGTTGACTCTTTTTGCGTGACCCCCTATGATGGCAGTAGGGTTCCTCGTCTCTCCTCTGGCTTGCTTCCTTTTATTCCTATCTCCACCGACTTTCTTTTCCTACAGCCAAGAAACGAAGCGTATAAGGCAATCCCAATTAAATCTATTTGTTCTTAGCCCACAAACTTGATTTATTATTAACGACAAGCAAATTTTAAAACATTCCCTTCAGCCCACAATTTTATTTTACTTCTTGAGTTGACCTACAAATTAATAAAATATCTCAAATTTATTGTCACAACTCCACGAGCCCCAATTAGCTTTAATTTTCATTATGAGATATTAATTATAAATATTTCTTGTGTAGCTCATACAAAATTAAAATATAAAACAATTGATGGTAATTTTAATTAAAATTGAAGTCAATAAAATTTCAAGTGTAGAAAATATTCATATTATTTATGTATAATTTAGGCCACATCAAATATCCCCACACTTAACATTTTCGTCCCTGAAAAATATATTTTGCAATAGAATCAGAATCGGAAAATACAGTCTAAAAAACATATAGATTAATTTACAATTGTAGAAAAACGCAAAAATCGCGATCACCGATATTGTTTCCCACTTAAACCCATGCCTTAATCTTTACCGGGACAAATAAGATCCTACAATTATATTACTTAATGGTTTAACAATTAAGACCCGCTTATTTTCAGCTTTTACCGGACCAGACCACCCCAACTTGACTTAAACATCAAAATTAGTAGATTTAAAACTTTTGATGCTCTATTTTTTTTAATGAACAGTTAAGACGATCAAGGGTATTGTTTATCCACCTAAGCTTAAGCATCAAATTCTACCAAGCAGCCATTAGATACGATTAAGGTACAATTAATTAATAGCTAGTGTTCCCCACAACATGACATACCCCCGTTATCAAGCAATACCTTGAACCATCACCATAGGCAAGCATGCAAAATTTCATCTGTAGGGCTTACATGTAGCGTGTCCCTTGTGGTCCGTTTCTTAATGGTAATGAGATGCGAGCAAGGGGACCCCACATGGCTAACAGTGTGGATGATCAAGTCTGTAGTGTATTTGTACTTTAGTGATCATGTTTATAGACTTACAAGGGTTTGCTCTTGTTAGCTTTATTTTAAATATCCACAACCCCACCTAGGAATTGTGAATACCCAGATGAATAGAATGCATGCAGACCCATGGTCTCCAGACCCGAAGCATCCTATCAATACAAGATTTAAGGTTATAAAACCATACGCCAATGAGGTGTAAAACACTAAACTAGCAGTTTAAAATTTATATCACAGGCTACATGACATACTCTAACGTTAAACCTACCCAAGCATCATATGATAACGTATTCAAATTTTAAATTTTTTTTTAATATTTCCACTTTTTGATACCAATAACTGAGGCTTGAGTATGGCCCGACCTTTCATTACTTATCTTCCATGGACAAAACGCTTTACCCACAAAAGATTTCCGTTTTAACCATTTTATCAAATTGCCCTTTCATTCTCAAGGCTGAGCCTACCAACACATCCCAAGTTAAGTGCGTTTTCTTTTATTTATTGTAAGTCCCCAATTTGGATCACTACAATATGATATCAACCAAACGGGTATTGTTGAGGAATACCAACACTCGGTGATTCAAGAATAAGAATAAGAACAGTAAAAGGTAACTCGGAATTGCTTCAAAACACACGTATATTATTGAATACGTCAGGTGCTTAAGCACTTACAATACTACTCGGAATCAATAAAATTTTACCCTATACATAACAAGACTATATATAGGCAAAGCAAAACAATAAGCCGGCCCAAACACCAAAAGCCCACCGAGAAAACCTAAGTGTTCTCGGTTTACATATGCACCCAAAACCCAAGCCCAAATAAAGTAGAACTAAGTATAAACAAGCTCAAACCACAAAACTAGGCCCAACAATCTCCCCCTTGGTTTGTAGCTTTATCTTTACTCTTCCTCAATGTAATCAATATCCGCATCCTTCAATCCTCCAGCCCAAAACTTGTTATTGATGATAGACGCTACCATGCTTGTGTATTCTTTGGCAGCTGTTTCAAAAATACCATTAGCAGCAATTTGAAATGTACTGAGCGTCTTGATATCCTTCTCATGGAGTTTCAACAGATCCTTAGGGTCAATAAACCGGTATTGACCTTTCCCCTTTTGAAGTTTGATAACTGCTGTGGCAGTAAAGTGATCATAGAACCAGAATCTCATATTATCTAACGTACCATCAGGAATGGCATTTGGTACGGGAATGTAGGTGGCTTTCTTTGTAGGAGGCCACATCACATTCACCATTGTTTTTCCTGTTCTCGGATCTTGAACGCCTTTAGCTTTCTTCAAAAATGACTCGACAGTCTTAATATTTGGGAAGCCTCGATCAACTTGTCTTTTCAAAAAATTCCAAAAATCTGTGCCCCGCTTGTCATTTGACGGATTAGTAACTGGAGCATTAATTAAATCACTCAAATAAACTTTAGTCCAAGAACCAAAGTCTTTCATCTTTTTATAGTACTCCATTGTTCCTGACTTTCTCTTAACCCACCACATACTCTTATCTGCGTTGAAACCCCAGGATAAAACTCCAGATAGATCACCGTATTTGTCAGAGAACCCCTTTTGAAGTGTAACAACATATCTCTCTGGGTGATCTGAAGGTACAACATTCTGATATGAGTTTTTTATTACCAGCAATTTCTTCTTTCCCTTTTCAAGTAGTTTCTTCTTAATTCTGTCAGATTTTTCTTTTGTGACAGATGGTGCATTCAAGTACTGGTTTAGAGACTCTGATTCTTCTTGTCGACTGACATCACTGTTATCATCTTTGTTTTGATCAGCAGTGGGAGTTTGATAAACCAAATCTTCATTAAATTTAAACTCATCTCCAAATTTCTGAACTAGCTTTTGTTGAAGATCGAGATACATAGCTGTTAAACCTCCCATGCCGGACTGCAGCTCTTTAATCTTGGAGTCCTTATCTGAGTTGCTAGCCTCAAGTTCCTGGATACGGACATCCTTAATCACTGAATCCTGCTCGAGTTCAAAAAATCAACGTTGTAGCGCCTGAACATCCACAGGAGCATTCTCAAGAACTAATCCTTTCCCTTTGTTCTGAAGATAAGCTTCCTGCATTGCAAGGATTTGAGAAACTTTTTCTAAAACACCTGAACTTGACTGACCTTGATCAAATTGACCGTATAACCCAGATGGGATATCTGCAGAATCAGTGTGCAAAATATCTGTCTCAAAATCAAAATCATCACCAAAATCACTGGACAATAACTCCATAAATGACGGCTCATCAATAGATGCAACTGGTTCGGTTTGCGAGTCTGGAGCATGCGATTCGGATTGATCGGTGTGTTGTTGAGGGCTGGAAGTTGATTCTGGTGCTGGTGTGGTTGTAGGTGTTGGATTGACTGTGGTTGTTTCGACTTCACTAACCAACTCGCTGGATCTCGAATCATCCCTTTTTTCATTTACGATGGATGAGATCAGCAGTTGGCTCTTCGACATAGTCTTCCTCAGTGTTTTCAGTAACTGTCAGAGGAGGCTTCCGAGCAGTTGACTGAAATAGGACTTTAGCAGCTTCGAGGGCCTTTAATCTTTCATCATCTGTAAGAGTACTTGGTTGACGAAGTTCTTCTTCATTATCTTCATCATCGGAGATCTCAAATGTAGCAGCACGTGGTTGAGTGGGTACCTCGTGTTCGTCAGCAACCTGAGCTATGACAGGTTCAGCTTCGGTCTCAGTAAAATGATCGAATTTTTCCAGGGGTCTCAATCCCCTGTAAACCACTTTGGCTCCTTTTATTGACTGCTTCATTAACCCAAAGGAACTGGGTCCCATAGATTTCATATCCAAAGTTTCAACAGTTTTAACCAAGTCGGTGTAATGAGAGTCAAAAATCATCTGTTAAAACCTTGGGTACATCAAAAACATCTCCTTCTTCTTTTCCCTTAGATTGCTTATCATTTCATTAAAGACGAACTTGGAATATTTGTAGTTCCATCACATGATCAGAGCAGCAACGACAGACATTTGGGTGTGACTGATTTCATCGGAACCCCCCTTTCTTCCTGAGATACATCTGAAGAACGTGTGCAATAGGTATCTCCAGTAAGGATAAAACAGTTTTTTGATTGTCGGTGGATGAGTGCCTTCATACCCCATTCTTGTAATTACTTCAGTAACTTCGGCTGTAGAGTACTCTGTTGGGTAGTCGGGTTGATCCCCAAACAAAAGTACCTCTCTGATAATGGCTTCAGTGACAGTAACTGGCTTCATATGTATTTTGGAGTCGACTGAAATAACTCCATCTGCTACTTGAGAATTGATCTTTGCGTTGTTCCAGAAATTAGTAATCATCTTCTTGCAAATCACAGGATTTTCTCGAAGAGCATGAGAAATCCTGCAAGTATTGAGTCCGACTATCATCGACTTGAACTCATTGTGAGCCAATGGTGGATCATACAAGTGACCAGCTATGTTATGAGTTTCAACATACTTTAACAAGCTCTGATCGGTCATATCTGCACCAAACTTAACAAGTTAGATAATAATAATGGACATGTTAACCATAGATTATGATACACTTGAATTATTAAGAATAGGTAGGCCCAAGTAAACTTATGTGGCAATCCAGGCTACATAGAATGGCCCAACATTATGTCACAGTGAAGATCTGGGCCCAAGCAGTGAAAACTTGGCCCAGCTGGGGGGATCTCGGTCAAAGGGAGGGAGTTCTCGGTCAACGGAAAACAAAGAAAATCAACCGAGAACAAAGGTTCTCGGTCAGCACAGTCAACCGAGAACAGAGGAGTTCTCTGTCAATAAATGACTGAGAACGAGATTATATAACAAGATATGGGAGTTCTCGGTCAACGAAAGTCAAAACGAGAATTACTTGCCAGCTGGGCAGAGAACCCCTTGGGTTCCACCTTGGGATATGTGACATCATCTTCAACTTACCGAGATCCCCAAAAACCTTCAATAAACCTGCAAATAATCCACAGGTAATCAACCGAAAACCTGTAATTAACACTAGTAAATCCACCGAAATTCCTAAATAGGCAAAAATCCACCATTGATTCATCAAATCAAGTAACAGTAGCCTTAGACAACACACAGTCAGTACATGAATCCCAAACATCATCCTCGTTTAGTACCTGCTAGTTAAAGATGAACACTTTTAAACTGAGATTAATTGAAAGAGGTTAAATCACGACACAGAAGATTGAGAGAGAAGATCTCGGCTAGGATAGATGAAGGGTTGAAAATATGAGAAGGGACCCTTGAAACAAATTATTTATACCAAGGCCAAGTGGGCCGAAAACTCCTTAACAGGCTCAAATAAGCAAAAAAAAAACCAAAGACCAGCCCAACCAAGTTAATAACCCATTATAAAAAGATCCAAATCTTTCAAGATCCAAGTTTAACAAAAACCACTATTTACACAAACGTTTCTAGGAGAGTGATTTCGAAGAAAGGTAATATTAGCCAAGACAAAATAACAATAAGATAAAAAAAACATAAATAAATTTTCATACACAAGTAAGATACCTCCCTTTTAACGTTGGGATCAAATTTCAGTTCTTCGTAAAGCTGTTGCCCTTTTATGAAAAGATCCGAACATGGAATCATATCGTTTAAGAGGCTGTCACAAGGATTCATGTTCAGCGTTAGTATGACATAAAGAGACAGGTTGATAGCATGTATAGCATACTTAGCATGATTTTCATTGCATCAGTGATATGATTAAGGTTCAGTTCGGCATAAAGCTTAGATGGACATCACTCATGGACCTGTGGTTCCTCCTATCTCTTCTCAAAGCGTATTTGGCTTTCCCCATATCACCCCAATTTGACTCCAACCACCTAGTGCTTGATAAAAAGATTTGATATAAAAGCAAATTTAAGCTTTAAGGTTGAACGTTGGACTTAGTGCCAGTAAACTGACAAGCCTTTCATTCGAGACATGACAGGACTTACTTGTGTGCCCCCATCCCTGTAGTTCTAGTTTGACCTTTATGCTTTTGAAATACCAAGTTTTTTTTTAACAGCACAAATTATATACATATTCATAATAAGTTTTTTTTTTTCATCTTTTCCTTTTTTTTATAATAATAAACATAATAGCACAATATTTGTGGTGATCAAGACACTAACGGGCTCGTGTATAACTGGGTAATTGCTTTTATGCTTATCATTCGGAGAGATGTATCTGGAGACATGCACCTGTCTTCAAAATGACTCTTCACATTAAGTTTAGCAAATTTAGTTTATATCACCTCAACTTTTACGCATCATGGAATGCTACCATACAATATCAATGACTGTTCTAGAGCCTTTTAAGCTTAATAAATTCACCCGTTAGGCACACAGAAACAATTTATCTATCACTTTCCAAAGGTTGGATCAATTTTCATTTGAAAATATTTTAAAGCTTCTAAAATGTTGTTAACTGAATAGTAATATTACTTCCCAGAGAGTTAAGTAAAACAAACGTGTTAAGCATTCAGTAACCCGGTCACTTTTAAGCCTTCAGGTTAATGGCTATCCATTGTAACCACGAGTGGTTAACCAGACCAAACATGCATGAAAACACATGTCCTTCCAACTCAGAGTTAACGACATAATTTTAAGTGAAAGAGCACGAAACACAAAACCATATCATAATTGCCCCGGATGCTTTCAGTCGTTAGGTAAATGGCTATCATGTGAAACTACAAGTAGAACACCGGACCAACCATATACAAGTAAATGTCCTTCAAACTTGAGCAACCGACATAATTTTAAGCGAAAATGAATCTTGAAAAACTCAAAAAAAATTAATAATAAAAACAACGCACACACACTATTTCTGTCTTTTTTTTATTTTTCAACGCACACACACTATTTTTGTCTTTTTGATTTTTCAACGCACACACACTATTTCTATCCTTTTGATTTTTCTCCCCCTAAATTTGTGCAAACACTAAACAAAAATGAACAAATTTATCCCCAAAAATACTCAATCCTCGAAACATAGCATTTTAAGAAAACTCACAAGCACATTAAATTTTGTTGTTCCGACCGGTTTTGTAAATAAGTCCGCTATGTTATTATCGGTGTGGACCTGTTCAAGATGAATCAATTTTCGATCGAAACAGTCATGAATAAAATGAACTTTAACATCAATGTTCTTGGTTTTAGAATGTTGGACTGGGTTTTTCACAATAGCAATCGCCGCATCATTATCACTGAAAATAGGAGTGTCAAGAAATTCCAAACCGTAATCCAGCAACTAGTTTTGCATCCAGATAACCTGAGAGCAGCAAGCGGATGCAACAACATACTCTACTTCGGCTGTCGAGGTGGACACTGTTTGTTGTTTCTTACACTGCCATGAGATGAGCCGATCTCCGAGAAACTGGCAACCAGCTGACGTGGATTTCCTGTCAGTGTCATCTCCACCATAATTGCTATCAGCAAAAGCATAAAGGTCAAATTCTGATTGTTATGGATACTAATGACCTAACTTCGGTTGTCCCTTCAGATATTTAAAAATACGTTTAACAACAATTAAATGAGAGAGTTTAGGATTAGCATGGAAGCGAGCACATTGACAGACTGTGAGCATTATGTCGGGACGGCTGGCTGTGAGATATATCAGAGACCCGATCATCGATCGATAGTATGTTTGATCTACGGGGCTCCCTTCAGGATCAGATGACAATAGCGGTCTTTCTGCCATTGGAGTATTAGCACTCTTGGAATCTTGAAGCTCAAACTTAGCCAGCATATCTTCAACATACTTTCCTTGAAGTAACAAAATTCTCGTTGGACTTTTCCGAACCTGTTACCCCAGAAATGTTGTCATTTCACCTAATGAGCTCATCTCAAATCTTTTATTCATAAAGCCTTCAAATTCTTTGCACAAGTCAGCACTGGTGGAACCGAAGATGATGTCATCAACATAAATCTGATCCAGAATAAAATCTTTTCCGACAGTTTTCCGGAACAAAGTTTGATCAATCGTTCCTCCTTGAAGCCGTGGTCAAGTAGGTGCACGGTCAGTGTAGCATACCACGCTCGTGGAGCCTGATGTAACCCGTACAGAGCCTTGTCTAACTTGTAAACATGATTTGGCTTCTTAGAGTCAACAAAACCCGGTGGCTGATCAACATAAATCTCTTATTTGACCTCACCATACAAAAATGTTGTTTTAACATCCATCTGATATACTGTGAACCCCATGTATGATGCATATGCCAGAAAAATTCTAATTGCCTCAAGTCTAGCTACTGGAGCATAGACTTCTGTGTAATCTAACCCTTCAACCTGGTGAAACCCGCGAACTACCAGTTGTGCCTTATTACGAACAATAACCCTGGTGTCATCTTGCTTGTTCCTAAAACCCCATCTTGTATCAAGAGCTTTCTTTCCTTCCGGCAATTTAACTAATATCCATACCTTCAACTTCTCAAACTGATTCATTTCTTCATGCATAGCATCAACCCAACTAGGTTCTTAAAGGGCCATCTCAACATTCTTTGGTTCGATTTGAGATATGAAACAAGAAAACATGCAACTGTTTATGTGTCCGGTCTGACTTCTGGTGGACACATCCGCTTCAATGGGACCTATGACGTTCTCAATCGGGTGATTCTTTTGAATTCTTGAAGGAATGAATGATTAGAAACATCACTGTTAGGTTGAAGATTTGTTACATTCTCCCCAGAATCAGTAAGGGGGTTTTTCCATCCAAACGTTGCTGTACTGTGAGAGTACGAGGTGCCGGCAACGTATTCATCTGGAATGGTGTCCAGAAACAGAGTGCTCCCGAATATCTGACGAAAGGAACTCTCCCCCTCAACGTTTGCAGTATCTTCAGACATAATTTGTGAACAATCAGTCTCTGAAGATTGATTAGGCTGTTTTTCAGTTGAAGTCGAAACACTGGTCAGCTCGGTAGCTTCATCATCTAGTAACGGAGAAATATGAGACAATGATTGAGAACTGTCTTGTGTTACTCCCACGATGGAATTTACCTGGAGAGTCTGTGTTGATGACTGGAAATACATTAAAAGGCTTGAAGAATTCATTGTAGTCGAATAACCAATCGGGACCAACATGGGCATCAGTCTCATTTTCTTCTAACCAACGAACTTCATAAGATTCTATAATCTGTTTAGTGGACTTGTTGTAAACCCTGTAAGCTGTATTTCCCGCATATCCAACGAAGTAACACTCATCTGCTGTAGCTCCAAACTTTGGAGTGGTTTCTAGATTTAGCAATGTGCACGGACACCCGAAGGCTCTGAAATGTGAGACAGTGGGTTGATGACCATAAACAATCTCATACGGAGTCTTCATCTTGGACTTGTTGATAATCACCCCATTCTGAACATAGCAGACTGTATTAATCGCTTCTGCCCAGAAAAACAATGGCAGTTTAGAATCACATAACATCGTTCTTGCTGCCACAATTAGAGTTTTGTTTCTTCTTTCAGCGACACCATTTTGTTGCGGTGTCCTTGGAGCGCTATACTTACGAAGCACCCCCTTTTCTGAGCAAAAATGATTTAGAACTGCATTCTTGAATTCCGGTCCATTATCACACCGAATTCCTTTCAGCTTTAGGTTCAGTTGATTTTCCATTAACACCACAAATTTCTTGATCAGATCTGCAGTTTCACTCTTATTTGACAAGAAAAATACCCATGTAAAACGTGAGTAGTCATCAGTAATAACGAGACAATAGGAACTATGAGAAAAACTTAAGACATGAACCAGCCCAAATAGGTCCCTATGAAGTAATTGAAAAACCGTCGAAATGGTATTAATTAACTTAGGTTTATGAGATTTTCGATGATGTTTTCCCAAAGCGCAAGCCACACATTTTTCAACAGTCACAAAATCCTTGATTGGTAAACCATGCACTAGATTGTTTTTAGCAAGACGATTCAGGTTTTTAGTATTTGCATGACCAAGCCGACGATGCCAAAGCATCGCATTATGTTCTGACACTTTTGAAAACAAACAGGTTATTTCGTCAGGAACATTTTTGTTCATGTCGATCACATAAGCATTATATTTTCGTTGTGATCGAACAAGAATCCACTCTTCTGGTATGATTATACCAGGTTTCAGAATTAAGCACTCCTTTTTAGTAAAATGAGTTGAAAAATCTTTGTCACAAATTTGTGACACGCTCAAAAGACTATGCTTCAATTCTGGAAAAAAATTAACATTTTCAAAATTTAAAACACCGTTACTTACAGTACCCTTTTGAGTGATCTTTCCTTTCTCTCCTCCCGAAAAGGACACATACCCACCATTAAATGTTTGAATGTCGTGTAGCTGGGTGATATCTCTTGTCATGTGCCTGGAACAACCACTATTAACATACCAAGGTCTGATGATATTCCTCCATAGCTGTCCCTGCACGAAACGCGGGATTAGTTAGTTTTTGGTACCCAGTCCATACTTATACTGGGTGACCCTGATTCGCCTACAGTTGTCACAGATTTCCATGACATATCCTTTTGATCATCAAAAATAGATTTTGTTGATTCTTTGGCCAGAGATTTAGACAACCATCTATGTCTGTGAGACTTGGAGTTATATGTACGAATGGTTGTCGTAACCTCCGCTGATTTGGACGTGGAGGGAGACGAATCTGCCCTTTTTCGCTGTTTGGACTTAGCCTTAGTTTTTATATTTGAGTTTGGCTTTGAAACATCCTTTCTGGCTACCTTTTTATATCTGTTTGGTTTGGTCTGATAAGGACTAAACCTGCCAGACTTATTTCGATTCCAATCATCGTCAAAGAAACTAGCTGGATAATGACTGAATTCTTGTCTGAACGCATTATGAGGCATATAAGGCATATTCCTTTGATAAAATTTACAGTAGGGAATGTACGGACGATGTGGACAGTTTCTGGCAATATGACCAGGAGTGCCACAGTTAAAACATGTCTGACGTTTTATTGAAAATTCATTTTGGGCAACTCCTTGTCTGGACTGGTTGTGTGGACCAGTTTGCTTGGATTTGCGAGAATTCATGTTCCCCTGTTTGAACTTATCACCTTTTTTGTCGTTAGAGCATCCTTCCTTGACAAACTTAGGTGCAACATATTTTTCCGAATTTTTTGAAATACTGGTTTTATTTGAAACCATACTATTAGAGTTTAAAGTATTCACCGAATCAACCACACAAACATCCTTGCTCTTTAAAACAGAGCCCACACAAACAGACGAAATAACAGAATTCAAAATAGGAGGTTCTAAAGAAACATTAGAAATAAAATTATTATCAAAATCAAAACTAGGGTCATCATCCTCATCAGTCCACTCCTTCACAATTACTTATTCTGCACATGAATTAGACACGTTAGAATCATTCATACTTGAAGTAGATGGACAGGTGTTTGTAGAACCGGTCCCCTCACCCTTATCTTGTTTACCATACTTCAAGTCCTTAACCTTTTCATCCTGTTCTTTTGTAACAGGAGTAGGAACATAGTTGTGGTTGAATGGTGGGGGAACTTGACTGAATCGTATCCCCTCACCTTCATTTTCTTTCCACCACAGTTGATTCTCAATCATTGAGTTGACAACTTTACTGGAACCATCGAATTTCTTAACTTCAAGTTTAGCCTTTTCAAACTTGCTAGTTAAATTTATAATTTCAGACTTAGAGGCCTCCAATTTAGCACTCAACTCAGCGATTTCCTGTTTGGCATATAGATGGTGACAACTCTTTATGCTAAAATCAGATTTAAGCTTTTTAATGTCTTTGTTAAGAGATTCTATTTTGTCTAGAAAACTCTTTTCATTTTTCTTAAGTTTTAAATTTTCTTACTTTATTCTTTCCATATCTCTGATTAGACTATCATTATGAAGTTTATACATTTCTATCTTCTCACCACAATTTAAAGAACATGGTTGAAAACGTACCTCAAATGAATCCGGAGAAGTGAACGCCACGTATGCAAACTGGAGCTTCTTGACCTTCTCCTCAGCAATGTTTTCCTCTTCAGATTCCTCAACTGTTGCGCGAAATTAGTAGTTTGATTTCCGATGTTCAGCGCAGCCATCTGACCTTCCCGTGAGAACGTTTGAGCAACCATACCTCTTTCAACATTTCCAGAACTACCCCCAGCTTCACCCCGAGCATTTCCAACTGGAACCAAGTCCCTTTCCGTATTCCCATCCTTAGCTGGATTAGTGCATTCACGAGCAAAATGACCCGGCTCGTGACAGTTGTAGCACCTGAGAGTTTCTTTGTTAAAACCCACCTTTTGATTATTTGGCATGTTCCAGTTATTTATACCCGTCCTCTTGGTAAACTTCATTGCACGAAAGACTGCCATTGCAATTTGCCACGAGATGTCCATTTCTTCAACATCATCGGGATGAATTTGATCTAGTTCAGCGGTAACCACCGGTTGAACCAAGTCTCCGGCCAGAAAAGCGTGATAGCAGTCCATAAAACCCGCCATTAGTGCGATATTCTCTTGAGTTTCCGTAGGTATGGAGGGAATCTGACTGGGGTTCGGTCTAGAAGTGGTTTTGGCAAAATCATTTGTAGACTGAGCAGATTTGGTGAAAAATACTGGAGCTGGATTAGGTGAGTTTGATGATGACGACTGACCGAGGGTGGACGAGAACATCTGAAAGTTTCCCTGTGGTGGTTGTTGAGTAGGTTTGAACAGTGAGAAGCTATCTTGAGACATGAGAGCACTGTTAGAAGCAACATTATAACCAGCAGCACTATAAGAACTCGCATGATTTATTGCCCGTTGTTTATCATCCATGTCGCATGCTTTAATGGTGGCAATCATTTCAGTCATGCTCATTCTATTAAGATCTTTGGTCTTTTTGATAACTGCAACATTCATGTCCCAATTTTTCGGCAACGAGTTTACTAACTTGTTGTTAATTTCTGAGGTTTGCAGAAAAATTCCAGCAGTTCTCATTTCAGTTACAAGAGATATAAATCTCTGAAGTTGAGATTCCAATGTCTCTCCCAGAACATGATTGAACATATTAAAATTCTGTCGCAACAAATCTTGGCGACTTCTCTTCATATCCTCATATCCTTCATAAACCTCTATCAGTGCAGCCCACAACTCCTTAGCTGATTGGAGCTCTCTAAACTGGAGAGAAATCTCGGGTGAGAGTGCCATGGTTAGAGTTGATAAAGCTTTCTCATCTTCTAAAACTTTTGCAAAATCATCATCATCGTATTGAGCAACCGGTTTCACAAGAACCTCAGTTGAACCATCCCTTTGATAGGTGATCCTTTGGGGTCCCCTCATGATACTTTTCCAAATCTTTGAGTCTTTCATTTTGGCATAGTGTTTGAAACGGAATTTCCACTAGCTGAAACCCTCGTGGGATAACAAACGGGGTATACGAGTAGCAGTGCCCATGATGGAGTCAAGTTCTCGGTGAAGTGACGAATTGGTTGAATTGCTGCCATTTGTTAACTGGGCCATTGAGATTTGATTATGGATTGTTTTAGATCCAATTAAAGATTAAGTCCAATAAAAGAAGCCCAAATCAAGAAACTGGGCTGAGCACACTCAAACTCGTAGGCCGAGAACCAAAGTAAGGACCAAATTTGACCGAGAACCACAGATAGCTAAGAACAGTTGTTGACAGAGAACAAAGGCTGACCGAGAACACTCTTTGGCCGAAAACAAGTGTTGACCGAAAACACCAACGTGGACCAGCTCTTTGACCGAAAACCACCTTTGGTCGAGAACTGAAAGTGTGGATAAGCTGTTTGACCGAAAACTAGGTATGTTGACCAAATCAATTGACCGAAATCTCTGATTTTGAGCAGATTTCAGCCGAAAACTAATTTTAGCCGAAAACTAAGGTTTTAATGGAACTGATCTTGGCCGAATACTCCAAACTTTCCAGTTTTTTGTAACAAACTTTCGAGAAATTTGGAGGTTTTATTTGTTTCCAAATCAAAGTCAATCTTTACCCAGAAACAATTCAATTTTCTTCTCCGATCAAATTACTCGCCGGAAAGACGCAAATGGCTACCCAACCTTGATATCTTTGAATCGTTGATATCACAATAAAGAGCCTGAATTCGTCAAAGGCTCTGATACCAATTGTAAGTCCCGAATCTGGATCACTACAATATGATATCAACCAAATGGGTATTGGTGCGGAATACCAACACTCGGTGATTAAAGAATAAGAATAAGAACAGTAAAAGGTAACTCGGAATTGCTTCAAAACACACGTATATTATTGAATACGTCAGGTGCTTAAGCGCTTACAATACTACTCGGAATCAACAACCTTTTACCCTATACATAACAAGACTATATATAGGCAAAGCAAAACAATAAGCCGGCCCAAACACCAAAAGCCCACCGAGAACACCTAAGTGTTCTCGGTTTTCATATGCACCCAAAACCCAAGCCCGAATAAAATAGAACTAAGTACAAACAAGCTCAAACCACAAAACTAGGCCCAACATTTATCTCATATTATTAGTAGTTTGAAAAACCAATTTCCGATTTACTATCATTTTCCATTATTTTGCAAAAATTAATTTTAAAATTTTGGGATGTTATATTGGGACTTTTTTCAATTTTTATGCTCTTTTTTTTCAACCTTTTTTTTTACTTTTTTTTTCCAAAATAATTTTTATTTTCGCCAAAAATATTAATTTCCCATCCCCACACTTAAATTTCACATTGTCCTCAATGTGAGAAAAATGAAATTACAAATAAAATTATGCAAAATATAAAAATAGATTAATGAATTGGAACAGACTCCCTTGGTAAATAGACGATATGCCTCGTGAGTCATGTTCTACGCCCTCCAATTCCAAGGTGATCAACAAACTATCTTCAAATAACGTCATCTTTCACGAACAAAAGCAGCAGTCCTGAAACAAGTGGCATCCCCACACTTGTTTAAAACCTTAGATCACCAACCATCTCATAAGCAACCCCAGAACAACCTGCAAGTAAGAGAAGAAACACCCGACAGAGTAAAGAAGTAAAAACAAAATAGAAATAAAAATAGAAGAAAAAATAGTACCGGGTTGCCTCCCGGGAAGCGCTAAGTTTACAAAAAGTCTTCAGCCAGACTTAGTCCCGAAACCTCAATCAGGAGGCTTCTCCTTGATCCTCTTCCCATCGGTGCTCCTCAACACTCTCCTCTTAAAATCAGTTGGGAAGAAACTAATTTCCAAACTCATTTAGGCCCAAAAATACGCATTCGAGTCGACACCCATCATTAAAATTCTGAAAATACGACCAATTCGGCACACTTTGATTCCCGAGCCTGAATATCTTCCTTCTTAGGGCTCTTGATTTACGTGGCAATCCACGAACAACTATTTCTAAAAACATATCAGCTTTACCGTGCAGACGTGGATGTTCTTTCACAACGAGATGCAATCCTTTGCTCTTCAATTCTTCAGATATCTCTTGTGATTCCTCTTTGACATTTTGTTTCTTAACTTGCTCCCCGAATAACAAAACTTCAAGCTCCTCAAGATCTCTTTCGGGGTTAAAATCATTCTCATCCACATCGGCTGAACCCACCAAATCTTCACCAAATTCATCCCTAAACTCGTCTTCCCAAGAGGGAATACGATCCTCTGTCTTATCCTGCAACCCAACATCCTCAAACTTGATCGTCGGCTGATAAAATTGTATTTGATACTTTAAGCCTCGCCGAAAATCATCCATTATATCTGAAAGTGGTGCTTTTGGATTAATGCTATGGGTGACACGTAAAACATCGTATAATATCTCTTCTGGATGTGGTATGTGATCCATCATTGCGCCAGATGAGTCTTTACAACTGATAATAATCCCCATCTTATCATACACCACACAGAATTTAGGCTGATAGCTGTTTTATCTAGGTGGTCCATAATTGCCTGTATTTCTGACTCCCATATAGTTAAACCTTTTTGATCTTTATGAGGAATTCCTTCAACTCTGGCCCTGTAGTAACAATCCATGAAGATCACTGCAAAGATAAACTTAAACAGAAAAGGATCACAAGCACCAAATAGTAGTAAAATAAAAAATATATATTAAAGAAAATTAAACTAATTAAAAGAAATTAAACTAAACTATAATAACCTAACTCCTACGACTCAAAACAAACTATAAAACAAATAGCACGTATGTAGCAAATAAGTCCAAGTAACACTAATAACGCAATCGCCAAGAGTCCCCGGAAACGACGCTAAAAACTTGATGTACTAAAAGTAGTTATATATTTATTAACTAAAAATAAGCTAATCTAGACACTAAGTAATAATTCTAGACTCTTAACTTAACTAAAACTACTAACCGGCAAGTGAACCGGTCGACTATAGTACAGCTAAGTAAGTCCGGATATCGAACCCACGAGACTCTTTTAATTACGTAAACTAGCTAAATTAGACTCTACTAACTGACACGACTATTTATTTTATATTATTATGGGGGGTTTACTAAATACTGAGATTAAACTAATATTTAAACTAATTAATAAAACTTAAGATGAGTTAAACCTGGACTTAATTCAGATGATGACGAACAACCACCTAGGCTAGAATCCCTAATGTATCAATTATCAAATGGTTGGAAAATGCTAAGTTATGGAACCAGGATCTTAAACTATTCACTTAATGGGAAACCAAACAGGACCCTTGATCCTTCTCAAGAAGACACCTATGGAATCCTAATAAGCTATTAAAATTACCTGTTTTAATTAGACTCACTTACGATATATTTTATGACAAGTACATCTATAAGAAATCCTACCTTACAGCGCCGAAATCAAAGGTAGTTTAAAGAACTCACTTGACTCGCTAGACAACGTTAATTAATCAAACTTAGACGGGCTCCTTACAAAGAACTAAATCTAGCAATCTTAATAAAAAAAGATCTAACAATAACCTATCACCTTACAGCTTTTTAGGTTAGCAGCACACTTTTATTAGATTGTCTAATAATATTATTCATATGATCTTATTGCAAATCAATCATAAACTAGTCAAAAACACACAGTAAATAACCTAACAAAATCCTATTATATG
Organism: Bidens hawaiensis; assembly: GCF_021521415.1. Taxonomy (NCBI): domain Eukaryota; kingdom Viridiplantae; phylum Streptophyta; class Magnoliopsida; order Asterales; family Asteraceae; genus Bidens; species Bidens hawaiensis. The sequence continues at coordinate 870,508 of NW_027491497.1, forward strand.
ACATACAATCACTAAGGATAATGTAGAATAATAAAATTCATCAAACAAAAACCAAGCACATATGCATCAATTAAATAACTATAAACCTCTTACTTAATCATAAACCATAGACGGAAACAAAATCCAAACCAAAATCCAACGTCAACAAAAGTTCATCATTAACCTAGGCGGTCTAAGGGTTTAGCCAACAACCATACTCAAGAACAAAAGAAAATAACTTGGTTCAAATAATAAATTCATAAAGATAATAATAATTCAAACCAATAATAATGATGTTTGGTTGAGTAGGTGTTGGACCAAGACGCTCTTTGCTCGAACCAACTAATTGTGTCACCAACTCCAATGATATGTTGACTCTTTTTGCGTGACCCCCTATGATGGCAGTAGGGTTCCTCGTCTCTCCTCTGGCTTGCTTCCTTTTATTCCTATCTCCATCGACTTTCTTTTCCTACAGCCAAGAAACGAAGCGTATAAGGCAAGCCCAATTAAATCTATTTGTTCTTAGCCCACAAACTTGATTTATTATTAACGACAAGCAAATTTTAAAACATTCCCTTCTGCCCATAACTTTATTTTACTTCTTGATTTGACCTACAAATTAATAAAATATCTTAAATTCTTTGTCACAACTCCACGAGCCCCCATTAGCTTTAATTTTCATTATGAGATATTAATTATATATATTTCTTGTGTAGCTCATACAAAATTAAAATATAAAAAAATTAAGGGTAATTTTAATTAAAATTGATGTCAATAAAATTTAAAGTGTAGAAAATATTCATATTATTTATTTATAATTTAGGCCACATCAGCTTTTCAAGCAAAACACAATTCTATGCATTTTTCCACATCATTCCATTTACTAAATTAACAGCATATGTGTGGTTGTCCGCAAGTTTTGGCGCTATTGTGTTGGTGCATGATGTCAGTAGTTCAGTATCTAGTGTCTGTAATCGTGTTAGTTTGTTTTGTTTTGGTTTGTATAGGTTGTCTCACAAGTTCGCCTAATATAAGCGAACTTGTGGACAAGCGAAGTTATTGACAACTTCGCCTAGTCTGTTAGGCGAAGTTGTCGAAGGCTTTATATGCTTTGGCTACGGCTTGTTTTAGAAATAGATTCAAGAACGTGTAATTGTGATTGTTTGTCACATGTTGAAAGGTTGCAATACAACTTGTCTTTTGGGTATTGTAACGTGTGTTCGTGTTCGGTATTAACGTAGTTTACATCTTACGCTCGTATCGTCGTACGTAGGGATTCCGCACCTACGTAGTACGAGATACTTCCGTGTAGATCCGCCTGGGAACCTACAATTGGTATCAGAGCATTTGCTTGTGATTGTGTGGTTCGGGATTATCACACGAGTGTTGAAATCGTTCCGTTCGACTATTCGCGGAACGAGTTTACGTTGAAATACCGAGTTTTTATGTCCTACCCACCTCCTACTATCAAATATAACCCATTACACATTCGCATACCTCGCAATACATCAAATCAAAACCTGCAAAAACCTTGAGTTCATCAGGCGAAGTTGCCGTCACTGTTCGTAGGGTTTAGGCGAAGTTATAGATCAAGCGAAGTTAAAATTCAGGCGAAGTTAAGAAGCGAAGTTAATATCAAGCGAAGTTGAGAACAACTTCGCCATCTGAGTAAGCGAAGTTGTGGAAAACAAGAGAAGTTAAGCTTAAGCGAAGTTAAGCATAACTTCGCCTATTGGTCACTGTTCAGAAATAAAAAAAAAAAATTTTTGGTGTTTTCAAGTCGTGTTTCTTTGAACAATGACTTCGATAAACGTTACGGAACTGGTGAAAATGGAGGTTGAAGCCGGTTCAGCAACTAAGGCTCCAAAAATGCTTAAGGGTACCGATTTCGTTGCTTGGAAAGATCGGTTTGAACAATATGTTAAATATCAAGATACTAAGATGTGGGTGTGCATTCAAGATGGATACATTCCACCAACGGCCTTGTTTGAGGATCGTGAACAGATTAAGAAGTACAATAAGATGGAAGAGGAAGAAAAGAAGATGTATGAAGCAGGAAGTAAAGCTCATGCTGCAATAACAATGGCTCTTCCACAAGAGATTCTTCATACATTCAAGAAGTACAAAACTGCTAGAGAGTTATGGGAAGCACTTGAAAATCGATATGAGGGTAATGTGGGAATACGTGCTTCCAAAACAAAGCTACTAAAAACCCAATTCTCTGTGTTCAAGTATCTGAAAAATGAATCACTTGACGATATCATCACCAGATATTATCACTTGATGACCGAACTCAGCAATTACTCCATTGTATACAAAGAAGAGGAGATAGTAGAGAAACTTCTTGATGCTCTTCCACCGAAATGGGAAATGTATACGGTTTTAATGAGAGAGGATAAAGAATTTGCTAATATTGATCTTGAAACAGCAGTCAATAAGTTACGAAATTTTGAGCTCAACATGGTTCGCAAGGAGACACCGACTGATCAGGTTCAGGATCCGGGAATGTATGGTGCGAAGGTCTCTCCAAGTTCAAGTTCAAAATCAGAATCGTCTGCCTACTACTCAAAGGGAGAATCAAACTCCAACTCAACTCGAGATGGTCATGTGATTCTCAATATGAATGGCGACGTATGCTTCTTAGCTAGAGGTAGTAGTTCTTCAAAACCTCAATCGACAACTGGTAATGTACCCTCAAATGTTCCGACCTACAATTACTCACAGATGCCCATGAGTGTTAAATCAGCTGAACAGCAGTTTGCTCTCTATGCATCCTTCATTGCATCGTATGAAAACTACATCAAAGGTAAAATAGTCGACCCTGAAACTTTGGATGAAGACTATGATCAGATCGATGCTGATGATTTAGAAGAGATGGATCTGCAGTGGCAGATGGCTATGATTGTAAGAAGGGTTAAGAGATTCATGAAGAAAACAGGTAGAAAGTTCGTTGGAGAAAGACCAGGGTTTGACAAATCAAAGGTTAGATGTTACAACTATCAACAAAATGGTCACTTTGCCAAGGAATGTACAAATGAGAGAGTCGAACGTAGTCAGAACAGGCCTGCACAACAGAATGGGGGAGGTAGTGAGAACAGGGCTATGGTATCTAGACAAAATGGTAGATACAACTGGAATCTACAAGTTGAGGAAGTATTCGAACAGGCAAATTTGGTGAACATCGAAACTTGAGGAAACGAGAGGGAGACGGGAGAAAATCAAGCTTATATGGCATAAGTGAACGATCAGCTCTCTGAGGTAAGTTCTGAACTTCATTGTATGCAATGTGCAAATCTGTCTGAACAATTGAAAACAGTAACTGATCAGTTTGTTAGTTTGGATGCTCAATTTAAAATGTTAAAAGAAGATCATCACTACACTAAAACTAGAGAAAACAGTTACTCAGTAAAAATAAAAGCTAGTGAAAAAGATATCAGAAGTCTTAAAGCCAGTCTAGCTGATAAAATACAAGTAATTGATCTTAGTTATGAAGTGTTAGAGGAAAAAACCAAACTAATTGCTGAACGAGATAAACAGATAGCTGATTACCAGGTAAAAGTGGTGGAATTAAACAGAAAAATTGAACAGTTTAGAAATTCCTCAGCAATGCTTGATCACATCGTTAGTGTTCAACGTTCCCCAGTTAACAAAGGGGGAATTGGATTTTCTGAAGTTCCACCACCATATAACCATAACTATACGTATGATCCTAGTAATTAGAAATCTGTTGATGTTGAGATTAGTCAGACAGTTCCTGTCAAAGTTTCGATTAAAAAATCTGAAGTTAGTAAAAGCGAAATGAGTAAGCCTGTTTCGAAAGTTAAGATTTCTGTTCCTAGCTCTGTCTCATCAAATTCGGACAAGACATCCGAATCTAGTGAGATAAAAGAAGAGGTAGTGTTACTAAAACGTGGGGAGGAATATAAGCCAACTGAAAAGAACTCTCCCCTAAACCCGTTTGTCCCACCGTATGTCAGACAAACGAATAGTAATGCAACCTCAACATCTAAAACAATTGTTGAGACGAAAGTTGAACACAGGAGTTGTTTCAGATGCAATCAAATAGGACACCTGATTGCTGATTGCCCTCTAAATCAGAGATTCAGAGGTATGAGGACTCTGAAAACTGAGAATAAAACGAATAGTAATTACTATAATGGTAAGAATGCAAACTCACCAAAGTTCAGACATTGGACTAAACCAAGATTTCAAAGATATCAATCTCAGTTTTTCCCAGTTAACAACCAAACCTACCATCATGATTCGGTTAATTCACTAAGGTTTGGTAGGCCTCATAGTCATTCATCAAGAAGGTTTCCTTTTAGGACTTACAGAAATCATTCTCAAACTGACTTTGGACAACCAAAGTATGGGATGCCGTTTAACAGATTTAATCGACCCAAGCCCAGTAGGTCTTGGGTCCCCAGATTTTAATCTTTTCTTTAACTGTGCAGGAAATGTTGAACAGGACTGTAAACAATCTGTGGGTTGTGGATAGTGGTTGTTCCCGGCACATGACTGGTAACAAGAAATTGTTACATGAATGGAAACTTGTTCAATGAGGAAGAGTTAGTTTCGCTGGAGAGAGCGGAGGTAGAATCACTGGTATTGGAACTATGACAAATGGTAAAATGAAGTTAGAGAAGGTGAATTTTGTTGAGGAGTTGAAGCATAATTTGTTGAGTGTGTCTCAGATTTGTGACAAAGAGTACACAGTGCACTTTACTAAAGATGAAGCAATAGTTCTGTATCCGGGTTTCAAGATACCAGAGGCATGGGTGGTGATGAAAGCTCCAAGAGAAAAGAACACATATGTAATGGATATGAGGTCAACTGAGATGGCAACAGAAGAGTCATGTCTTCTGTCAAAGGCAACTGAATCTGAGTCCGAGTTATGGCATCGAAGACTAGGACATATACATCTTCGAAAAATGAACTACATTGTCAATAATGGGCTGGTGCTTGGTGTTCCCTTGAAGAACTTTAACTTTGAAGATCAATGCTTATCGTGCAAGAAGGGAAAGCAACACAAGAAACCTCATCACTCCAAGAAGGTTAACTCAATTGTCAGTACACTAGATCTACTTCACATGGATCTCTTTGGTCCCGTAAATGTAAAAAGTCTAGGTGGAACGTCATACAGCTTGGTAGTAACCGATGATTACTCTCGATACTCTTGGGTATACTTTCTGAAGGCAAAAGATGAGACAGTTCAGTTGGTAATTAACCTGATTACCAAGGTTGAAAATATTGTGGGAAGAAAGGTTAAGTACATCAGGAGTGATAATGGGACAGAGTTCAAGAACTACCAGATGGAGATGTTCTGCTTACAGAAAGGGATAGACCACCAATACAACGCCCCGTATACTCCGCAACAAAATGGAGTGGCTGAGAGGAAGAACAGGACGCTAATTGAAGGAGCCAGAACTATGCTGGCAGATGCTAAACTTCCCGTGGTGTTCTGGGCTGAAGCTGTTGCCACAGCCTGTTATATCCTTAATCGTGTTTTAACTATTAAAAGATTGAATAAAACTTGTTATGAACTTATGCATGGTCGAAAGCCAAACTTGAATGGTCTCGAACCATTCGGGTCCCCATGTACGATATTAAAGACAAACTCTAAATTTGGTGATAAAGCCGACGAAGGTATTTTAGTCGGATATGTTGTTGGGACACCCAACAGAAGAGACTTTAATTTATCGAACAGCAAGGTTGAAGTGGTATGTAACACTGACATCACGAGTTACAAACCACCAAAGACTAGCACGGGACCCGCTGAAGCTTTTAACTATGATAAACTGTTCAAATCCTTTAATATGCCTTACTTGGATTTTGCAGAAGTTGATGAGAAAATTGCTTCACAGATTCTGTATGATGAGGAAGAAAATATTGTGCAAGGTCCGCGATACGATGAGTGTCATCCTTCCTCGTCAAGAACCGCTGATATTCCTGCTGCCTCTACTGAGGAAGAATTCTACAATCCTTTTCACTCTCAACATCAATCACCCTTTGATGAACTCTCATCGAACTTGGAAAAAAATCTGGAAGTCAGTACGGTTCCGACTACTGGAGTTCACAAAAATCATCCTTTGGAGAACGTGATAGATGATCTGTCTGATGGTGTACAAACAAGACGAAGCTTGAATGAGCACACCTGTGTTTACGCAAGCTTTAAGGAAACGGGTATCATTAATGAGTGCTTGTACACCTGCTTCATCAGCCAGATTGAACCAAAGAACTATCAAATGGCTCTCAAGGATAACTCGTGGGTCAAAGCCATGCAAGAAGAGTTAGCTCAGTTCGAGAAGATGGAAGTATGGAAATTAGTTGCAAAACCGAAGAATGTACATGCTATTGGCACAAAGTGGGTCTTTAAGTGTAAGAGAGATGAGAAAGGATAATCATAAGGAACAAGGCGAGGCTGGTAGTAAAAGGGTTTAATCAGCAAGAAAGAATCGACTACAATGAAGTGTTTGCTCCTGTGGCAAGATTGGAGGCAATCCGACTATTTTTGGCATTTGCTGCACACAATCAGATGAAGGTGTTCCAGTTAGATGTAAAAAGTGCCTTTCTGAATGGTAAAGTCGATGAGGTAGTGTACGTTGAACAGCCTCCGGGTTTCCCTGACCCTGATTTTCCTGATCATGTGTACAAGCTGAGTAAAGCGCTATATGGTCTACATCAGGCCCCTCGTGCCTGGTACTCAACCTTGTCTGATTTTCTGCTTGAAAATGGGTTCGAAAGAGGAAAGATTGACAGCACGCTGTTTGTCAAGAGAAAAGGGGGAGATTTTCTACTTGTGCAAGTCTATGTGGACGACATCATTTTTGCTGCATCAAGAGTCGCCATGTGTCAGGAGTTTGAAGAAGTCATGAAAAAGAGGTTTGAAATGAGTGCCATGGGTGAATTAACTTTCTTTTTAGGATTGCAGGTTGATCAGAAGAAAGATGGGATGTTCATCCATCAAAAAAAATATGTCCAAGACGTACTCAAACTCTTCAAGATGGAGGACAGCACTCCATTTGATACTCCAGTTTGTGTCAACCACAAACTAGGTGCTGTTTCGGACAGTGATGAAGACGTGGACCCCACCCAATATCGAGCAATCATAGGTTCTTTAATGTATTAAACTGCATCTAGACCTGATATTATGTTTGCAGTTTGTCTTTGTGCTCGATTTCAGGCAAGCCCGAAGGAATCTCACTTGAAGGGAGTGAAGAGGATATTGCGGTATCTCAAAGGCAAGCCTAAGCTGGGATTGTGGTACACGAAAGGGGGAGACCTGGACTTGGTTGCTTACACGGATTCTGACTATGGAGGTTGCAATCAGAACAGGAAGTCGACAACCGGTGGATGCCAGTTTCTGGGAGGAAGATTGGTTTCACGGCAGTGCAAGAAACAGACCTCAGTAGCCATTTCTACCAGTGAAGCAGAGTACATGGCAGCATCAAACTGCTGCTCCCAGGTTCTTTAGATACAACAGCAATTGCGCGATTACGGTCTGAATTTCACTCAAACTCCTATTTGCATTGATAACACTGCTGCAATCTCAGTAACTAACAATCCAGTAAAACATAGCAAAACTAAACACATCGACATTCGTCATCATTTTATACGAGATTGTGCTGAGAAGAAATTAATAGTACTCGAAAAGGTTGATTCGTTAGATAATCTCGCTGATCTTTTTACTAAAGCATTTGACCGAACTCGTTTTCAAAATCTTGTTGAGTTTAATGGGATGATTAATCCCGAGTAACCGTCGCTTAGAATTATGTCGGCTGCTTCAGTTTGAAGGACATATCTTCGGATGTGTTTGGTCCTCACTTACCAGTAGATTATGAGGATAGCCATTAACCAGATGACTGAAAGTGATCGGGGCGGTTTATGATGTGATTTTATTCTTTCGCTGAAAAGTAGTCGTTCATACTTAGTTAGAAGGATGCATATTAGTATGTGGTCGGTCCAGCTGATCCATTGGATCTTCAGGATAGCCGTTTACCTGAAGGCTTTGACTTGATCGGGGCGATAGAATTTAAAATTTTTTATGGGAGATGATATAATTTTTCAAGTCTATAACTTCGTAAGAAGTTTCATTACTATGTTTAAAAGAAAATTGATCCAACCTTGGAAAGTGATAGACAAACTAATTCTGTGTGCTTAACTAGTGAAGTTATTAGGCCTAAAAGACTCTAGAACAGTCATTGTAGTTTATGGTAGCTTTTTATGGTGCGTAAAAGTAGAAGTGATACTAACTAAATCTTCTCGTTTTAAAGGGAAGACCCATTCATAGTTGTGTATGTCTCCATATACATCTTTCCAAATGATAGGCAGAAAAGTGATAACCCAGTCATACACGAGCCCGTGAGTGTTCTGATTTCCGAGAAGATAGTGTGTCAAGTACCTACAGTGATACAGATTCGGGACTTGCAGTAGTCTACTGTTTGAAGCTATGTAAATCTTTATTATTTAAAAAAAAAATGAAAATGATGATGTTAAGCCTTCTGAAGCCTATTATGTTATACTTATCAATCAAGAGGCAAGAAAGAGAACGGGAAGAAGACTCTAAAGATCAAGATGTACTTACTGTTTAATCAGACACTACCCGAGGTCAACTCGGGGTGACTCAGGGAAAGTCAAATAAGCTTTGAGAATAGATGGGAGGCATCACAATCTTTGATGTGTTGTCCGTTTAAATTTTGAGCTTAATTGAACCTAATCCGTATCACAGAAGCTATGAAAAACATACTAAGTTGTTTACCTGCTTACAACCTGTTTCTTTATGTCATAATACCGCTGAATATAGATCTATGTGACAGCCATCTAATTAGTATGATTCCTGTTCGGATCTTTTCTAAAACATTCTGGTCCCCGTCAAGACTGAAATTTGATCCCGTGTACTTTATTTCTAAAATTTACTTTACATATGTCGTTTTATGGTTTAAAACTTGGTTACTTCGTCTTTGATCGTTACATTTAAATCTTTAAAGGAAGTTTTAAAAGACAATTGCATAATGTTCAAATTTATAAGGGACTGTTGTGTAAATTTTAATACTAAGCGAAGTTGTATAAGAGGCTAACTTGTTAACAGGCGAAGTTAAGGGGTAAGCGAAGTTAACCCTAACTTCGCCTGTATAATTTACACCGTATATAACGAGATTTTTTGGTCAAACACTTTACATTTTTCAAACCCACAGCGAACTTATCACTTTAACCCTCGGCGAAGTTACCTCTCGAATCAAACATTGTTCTTTTTCTCAATTTTAATCCGTGTTAAAGGTGTGTAGGGTCGGGATGACTTATAATTCGTGTCAATGATGTTAATCAGATGTCGTTTCGGTCAGGTTTGTGACTTCGTTCATGCAAACCTTTAAACACCTGCTAACCAAACTCTTTCTAAGTGTTCGTAACTAGTTTGATCTTCTAAATCTCTAAAAGTATCATCCTTTTATGTTGTTAATCACAAAATTTCCTTTAAAAACTCTGATCGGTCGTCTGTTTGATGCCACTTCATATTCAGGCGAAGTTATCTTTAGGCGAAGTTGTTCTAACTTCGCCTTAGGCATAACTTCTCCTGCTCCTTTGATTGGTTAATTATTCAAGGGCGAAGTTGTTAAGGGTTAGGCGAAGTTATCCCCAACTTCGCCTACTGTTTTAAGCGATGTTATTGTAAAGGCGAAGTTGTACTCAACTTCACCCTTTGTCTAACTTCGCCTGCTCACTAGAAGTTATCTTAACTTCGCTCATGGTAATAGGCGAATTTATGATTTGCTTTTACGATTTTCTAACTTAGACCGTTTGTTGTGCAGATATGGCAGCTGTAGCAGGAGCTGGTGGTGCTGGTGGTGACGAAGGTGGTGATAACAACCGTCAATTCTTTCCAGGTCACAATATGTACATCACGCTGGATCCGGATGCTAGCGGTGTTGATGATTATCGCGAGATCATCTCTTTCCTTATTCGCTCGCGTATCTTCCATGCTATTACTACAACTCTGCCCATTTCTCTACCGAACATTGAAGACTTCTGGCAAACGGTAGAATATGATTGTAGAGTCGAGCCCCCAGTCATGCGCGCCACAGTTAACAATCAGGAGGTGCAGTTCTCATATAAACAGATAAGGGTCGCCTTGCAGTTTGGGAATGAAACTAGAGATGATCCTAAAGACTTTACTGCTCCATTCAGAGATGGTGCATTTTTACAAATGGGCTATTCCGGTCCATTGGGTGACACTCAGAGGCGTAAGGGATTTTTGTTGGATCAATGGCGTTTTCTCATGCATGTGATGATCGTGTGCATGTCAGGTCGTAAGGCTGGTACGGACGGTATGGGTGCGACAATGCAATCGGCAATGACAGCACTGACTTACAACAAGCCTTACAACTTCAGTCAGATGGTGTTTTATGAAATAGATCGTCAGAGACGTGCGGTAGCTCGTGAAAGATTCTTGATGTATCCAAGATTCTTACAAATGATCTTGAATCATGTGGCTCCTACGCTACCTCAGCGCCGTCCAATTCGATATGTAGAGAGTGTCAGCAAGAGGATATTCGCACAATGCAGATCGTCGAGTGCTCGAAGTAAACCAGAGCTTCATCCACGACATACTCCGTTATTTGGTTATTTGATAAACCCGGCATATGTTGCTCCTCGTGGAGACGAGTTTCGGGATCTGGCACCGCAACAGGCAGTTGTTTCTCAACCACCACCTGTGGTACAGCAAGCATTTCCTGCTGCTCCTGTTGTGGAACCGGAGGAACAGGTAGACCTTGAAGCTGCTTTTGTTGGCCAAGGGTTCTTTGATATGGAGCGAGTTGATCCTAAGGTAGAGATTCAGGTCTCAGTAGCGGAGGTTTCTGGTGTTGATGTGTCGATGGTAGCTACGTCTGTAGCTGATTCTGAGAGAACCGACTCTGACTCCTCAGTTGATGATATTGCTGAAGCAAGACAGATTCTGGTCGCCCAAGAAAGAATTCATGGAAAACGAAAGAAAGACACGGATGACAGTGAATCGGACTTTGAGGAGGAGTTAGATCGGTTGATTCGTCGATCGAAAAGGGTCAGAACGGGTGAAGGCTCGGGAGCTGGTGAAAGCTCGAGGGTGGTTCGTTTCTCTCCACCCGCCTTATCTGGTATGACTATGGTCCCTGCATCGATGACTGTGTCAAGACCGATCACCTCGGGTGTTCCCGTGATAACTACATCATCTTCCTTTGGCATTCAACCCACTACTTTTCAGCTTTCGACTCCATAAATTGTTTGCTTGCCACCTCCTACTCTTACTCCATCAGAGGTTGTGGCAAGATTTGTTGAGTCGACTTTGGTTGCCACGCGGGTTTATCTGATACAATACCACCTGCGGTTACTTTTTAGCCTGTGTCTGATGTTCCGGCTACCTTGGGAATCCCTCCACCTAATGCTCAAGACATTTCTCATATGAGGTTTGATTTTGATGCAACTTTATCTGACTCAGAAAGGATAGCAAATCTTGAAAGGGTCGTGGCAGAACAGTCAAGAATCAACTTGATCCAGACTCACGCTATCCAGCGCCTTGTTGCAGAAAATCAGATTCAGTCGTCCCTCCTGGTTGAGCACGGTAAACTTTTTGATGCTTTAAAACAGTTCTTAGCATCTCAGGGGGAGACGAGCTGCAAGGGCGATGAGTTGAGGACGAAGAAAAGAAATGATCTAGACGATGATCCCAATGCATCGAAAGGTGCAGGTGGTGAGTTGCCAAGAACTGAACAAACTCTTGGGACTTCCACATCTCAGGGGGAGTCAACTGGTGCAACAGGAGGATCAGGGGGTGATGATGTGGTGGTAGTGGATGATGAGGAGATGTTGGATGACGATATTGTAGGTGACGACGATGTGTTACCGGTTGAAGAGATTGAGAAGATAGGAGCCGAAATTGTGATTGACAGTGAGATTGAAGAGGGAGAGATTGTGGAGGATAATGTAGAACATGAAATTCCAGATGTTGATAAGTCAAATGTGGGTCAAGATATGCGAAGTGATGAGACTGAATGGGAATAGCAGCCGAGATGGAAAGAAGGCTACGCTCAATGGTTCGTAAAGACAAAGAAGCCAGCGGTTCCAACTATGTTTAAAAAGAGTTATAATATTAAAGGGTATGCTGAATCAAAGAAGGGGATTATATGTTGGTTGTATGATGAGCAGTTGAGGCTATTTGTGATTAAACGTTACGATGGGATTCAGTACTTCAAGAGGTTGTTGAGATCGTTGAATACCTTGCCTGAGTGTGAGGTGAAGGATTTGGCCAAGTTGGGGTTGATAAACAGAAGTGATGATAATATGGCTAGAATTATCGGGAAGATTGTGTGGAAAGAAAGTATAAAAGAGAAAAGGTTCGAGTTGTTAAAGCCGCAGAAAGGGAAACTTGTTGAAGATAAAGACAGAGGAATGAGAGCTGATGGCAAACCTTGGATGGTAATGAAGTATAAGCCGATCCGGTGTTTAAAAGAAGTGCCGATGAAACAAATGCCCAAAGATGTCTTAAAGAATTTTAAATGGTGGTATGTCGATAGTCACACAGCTGAAGCGGTTATGGAGGATGAAGATGAACAAGAAGTGTTGAGAGTGTATGATCCCATGCACTTGGTAAATTTGTCTCAAGCTGACTTGCAGGTGCTCGACGAGAAAAAGATATTCTATATTCCTGCATGGAAAGATGAAGCCAAGAAATATCAGAGAGTAGTCTCTGTGTGTGTCAGAGAAGGCGTTCATGCTTGAAGACAGGTGACTCGAGATAGTTGGGATTACAAGACACGTGATTGAAGATAGAGATATGAAGCTACTGCCAAGGGGGAGTCTGTTGGTGCATGATGTCAGTAGTTCAGTATCTAGTGTCTGTAATCGTGTTAGTTTGTTTTGTTTTGGTTTGTATAGGTTGTCTCACAAGTTCGCCTAATATAAGCGAACTTGTGGACAAGCGAAGTTATTGACAACTTCGCCTAGTCTGTTAGGCGAAGTTGTCGAAGGCTTTATATGCCTTGGCTACGGCTTGTTTTAGAAATCGATTCAAGAACGTGTAATTGTGATTGTTTGTCACGTGTTGAAAGGTTTCAATACAACGTGTCTTTTGGGTATTGAAACGTGTGTTCGAGTTCGGTATTAACGTAGTTTACATCTTACGCTCGTATCGTCGTACGTAGGGATTCCGCACCTACGTAGTACGAGATACTTCCGTGTAGATCCGGCTGGGAACCTACATATTGGAAACCGTTACTATAAACATGATTACGTAAATGGTTTCACAATAGAAGCCGTGTTCACATTTATTACATTTCTTCTATGATTTTGCCAAGTTAACCAAAAAAAAAATTTATTGTGATTTTGTGTTTGATACATGCTATGTCATCCCATAGAACTCACCTCATTCTCATGTTATCACATTTCACGCAATCATATCCTTAAATACTTATAACCTCAAGTTTGTTCACGTATGAAACTCATCGTACGATGTTATTGTTAATGGTATCGTTGTTTATCCCAACCTCATGTACTCACTTATTGGATTTTTCTCGTTTACACTTATCGGATTTTTCATTTTCACTGATTGGATTTCTCCTTTCCACTTATCGAAGTCCTCAGTACCAGGTTTCATTTATCGATTTTATTTAGTACCGCGATTTATAGACATTGACATTTATCTTGATGACTTTTGACTTCAAATCTCATTTCATATTGTTTACCCTAAAAAAAATTTATTTATTTGATCGTCTTTACTTATTTAAACCGAATTGTTAATTTCACATTGGTTTATATCTTAAAATTTTAGTTATTTCAATTATTAATCCCATTTTTCCTAATAATTTGAAAGCCAACCTCAAAAATTTTCAACCACTAGTATTGGGTTGTCAATATTGGTAAAATTCAACAGATTTTATGTACGTTTCTAATATTTAAGATTTCAAAATAAATATGCCTTTTAAACCACACAATGGTACGAACCATGTGGATTATACGACGATCTAAATAATTATGGGTGCACACTTAATTATCGACATCCTCGCATGGAAGCCATAATAAGTACACTTGTGTGCGATAACTCGGACCCGAGAATGATAGCAGAAAAATGGCATAAATGCAAGATGATAAAGGCATGGTGGATAAGCCACAGGTACATCCTATATATAAGTGTCTTTCTTATGTTTCTCATTTGTGGCGTTTATCGAGTCATGCAAGGATTTGACGTTATTCTTTTGCTTAAAATATTTCTTATAATTACTTTACTAAAACCGACATTCGTTAGTAATTACCTCTTTTCCTTACGTTTATTTTAATTTCGGGTCAAAATTGTCTAAAGTAGGGAAGACTGTGACATTCATCATTTTCCGATTCGATTCGTTTTTTGCGTTCGTATTGTAAACCGACCCGAGTTGTATCCCGAACCCTTCGATATTATTAATGATAGGTTTTATGTTTCATAGTCATCTCACACTTGTCGGATCGCGAAACACCTCTTTATGACTAAAAACGAACTTCGGGGGCCTAAATCGTCAATTATCAAAATCTAAAACCAACCCACCCCCCCCCCCCATTGGGGCGTCTAGCCATACCTGCAGTCACAAGTTCGTTTTTGTTTGTTGTTTTGAGCATTGTTGACCATTTTAACCAATCACATGCAATTTTACCTCTTATGAATGAACCATATTTCTACCACTATAAAAGCAATGTCCCATGCACCATTTTGGTGTCAATTCTTCTCAAAAATCTCTCTCAATCTAAGATCCAAGTGTTCTAAGTTTCAACCTTCAAGTTCTTTCTTGTTTGACTTCTAAGAGTCAAACAAGAACCATTCTTTGATTCTAACTAACTTCATATAATTAAAGATTGTTATTACAACATATATATAATATTAACCCCTTGTTTCCTTCGATTTTCACTTCTTCCGGTCATTGGTCGGTTGCGGTGGAATACTATAAGGTAAGGCTACATAAAGGACTATTATAGTCATTGTTTATATATAATTTGTTTAAGCTTACTAATCTTGTTTATGTTTATTTTAGTTTTAAACTCATTTTTTAAGTTCCATGGTATTGGGTATGTGGTGGCTAGCCTTGGTTTCGTCCCGAGTTGATAACCGGACAAAAACAAACTTTCGTTTAAATGCTTTATTGTTGACTTATTGTTTGCAAAACTTGAACATTATCATTTCTAAGTTTATTTAATAAGTTCTATGGTATTGGGTATGTGGCAACCATTCTCGATTTCATTCCGAGTCAAGGACCGAACCAAAACCGAACTCTTGTTTAAACACTTTATTATGTCATTGTTAACACTTTAAATTATGTTTAAGCTTAGTATTATTGTTCAGTTCCTAACCATTTTAGTTTCCAAATCATTTTAAATAGTTAAATTGTGTTTGCGTATGTGGCAACCATCCTCGATCTTATACCGAGTCAAGGACTGAACCAAGACCGAACTAAACCGGGTTCATCCGCTTAAGACACACTAGATGTGTTTTGGGCCACCGAATCTCATCTTTCTTTGAAACTATTATAAAACTAATTTTAATTATTTTCTCAAAATACTTGGTATGTCGTATCCAACTTGATCTTATAACAAGGTTGGATCGACAAAACCAAACACTCGCTTAACAGACGTTGATGTTCTTCCTAATAGAACTACACACTTGGTTAAGTTTCGTTTTTTTTTAGTTATCTCATGACATGTATCACTTTGGAAATGTCGGTTTCGGGTTTGAAAATTTATCAAGACCCAAACAGACTAAACCGAACACTCGTAAAAATCTCGTTTTCGTATCTATTTAACAAAGGGTCTTGCATTATTGCAACTATACCCTATATATTTACTTAACAAATGTTAATTCAACTAATGAATAGAATACCGAGACCCGATTTCGAGCAAACTTACTTTTCAAAAACCATTACTTTAATTTTTTATGTATTTATATTTTGACCCTCAAACTTTAATTAATTATTTAACTTGTCATTTTATTTTACTTTAAAGTCTTTCAAGACCATCTTATAAACCGAAACCCTTTTAACGTAGACCTCACTCGTAGAGCTTATTATCACAGTTTATCGCAACAACCCTTCAAGTTATTTATTTCATGTGAGTAACTTTTCATCCCCCGTTTTCATCTTTACGTTTTGGGGGTGGCATTGCATATGTATTCAAACAAAAGTGATTTATACATTGTGTCTCAAACCACAAAACTCTTTAGTATATGTTACTCAAATAAGTGCTCGATTTGGTGTTATATGTTTTACATAATTACATGCTATATGTTTATTGCTTTAGGCGGGTTGGCCTCTATTATCCGAGTATATTTGGTTGTTATCATATAGAAAGGTGTCTCATACTATTTACTATTTGCATATATAAATTGTTGCTATTATTTATTGTTCCATATACGAGTTGTGGATTTCATCTATTATATACTTATTGTTCAAAACTATGAAAATTGCTCACCAACATTTGTGTTGACAAAGTTTATTTTATGCAATGTTAAATGTTTGATATTTGCTTGAACGAAGAATTGAGGAACGTAGCTTGTTTTGAGACCACTAAGTAATTAGTCGAATAAACAATATATATTTGTTTACTTGTATTCTGTACGAACATGATGTGTTGTTTATCATTTTATGAAATTAATGAGTTGATTAAATATTGTCACTTAATAGTGTCATAGTGTTCTTGAGAAATCCATTGCACCCCAGCATGTTCCGCCGCCTTTGGTCGGGGTGTGACACTTACCATTGTGTGTTTTTTTATGAGAACAAGAAAGACGGTGGAAACATTCTTGTGTTTTTATTTTTTTCTTTTTTTTTATTATATTTTGAGTTATGATTTTTTTTAATTGTCTTTGGAGTTTTTTGTATGGCTACAAATCCTTCTCATCCTTCTTAATTTTGTCCCCCTTTGTAGAATAACTTGAGCCTATATATATATAGATAAAGGATCCAATACAATAATCCCTTATCATACAATAGGTACGCGAGTTTCTACACCATCGATTTTCAAAAATCACGCATTGCTCTGATCCTCTGCTCCCATCAACTCTGATCCACTACTCCATTGATTCCGTACACCTTCACCGTCACCGTCCAATGATTGCATCCACTGTCGCGACCGTCGACGGTACCGTCGTGAACACCATCTTTCTCGTCACGCCTTTTACACAGATCAGTTGATAAAATTGACCAATTGAAATTGTTGAACTAATTGATCAATTAAACTTTGAAATTGGTCCAATTAATCAATTTTGAGTTTCGAGTAAACCCAGTTGCAGACGTTCCATATTTTGTTCATATGATCGAATCAATGATAAAATTAACGGTCGATTGACGTTTGTTTGATGATTATGAGATTATATGAAGTGATTTCAGTATTTAATTTCATGTTTACAGGTGTTTAAATATATTTTTTGTTAGTTTTAGAAGTTCTGAACACCCAGAACTTCTTAGAACTTCTAAACTTTTTTGAACATCCAGAACTATTAGAACTTCTAAACTTAACTTTATCAGAACTTCTATACTTTTTTGAACACCCAGAACTTCTTAGAACGTATTAGAACTTTTAAAGATGTTTATTTTTTTAACACCCAGAACATTTGTGAACGTATTAGAACGTTTAAAGATGTTCTTTTTTGGCCAGAACGTTTAAAGGTCTTCAGTTTTGTTTCAGAACATTTAAACATAATATTTTAAACCTAATCAGAGCTCGATTAAGTGCATTATTTCTGCAATTCCATAATCGGTTGATGTTTTGGTTAGAACTTCTAAACGTTTTTGTTAGAACTTCTAAAGTTTTGGTACAGAACTTTTAAACTTGAACGTTTAAAGGTGTTCGTTTTTTGTCAGAACGTTTAATTGTAAAGTGTCTTCAGTTTTGTTTAACATCCAAAATAAGTTGCAACTGTAAAATTGAAGGCTCAAATATGCATGATTAGGCGAAACATTGAAGAACAAACAACAATCGTTTGTTTAATTGTAAAAAAAATTAACCAATTGTTTTTTAAGTTTATTCGTAGGTACCGAATATTTTTTAGGTTTAGATAACTCAATTTAGTTTGATGTCAATCTGTAGATTAGTTTGATATGGATCGACGATTGAATTATATTGATATGGATGGACGTATGATGAATCAATTGATGAATTAGATTATAGAATTAGATTTAGGTTATTTATGATTATACCACCGCATAAAATCGACGTTTATAAAACTCGCGTACCTAATGTACGATAACTGATTATTGTACAATAACCCACCACTATATATATATATATATATATATATATATATATATATATAAGAGTTCAAATAAGAATAAGAGGTTTCCTAAGAATGGTAAGAATCAACAAATTTTTGACATTTGGCACTACAAATTATGGTGAAAGAATAATTCTAGGAAACTATTTCGGTTATAATGATGAAAGAGTAATTTTAGGACACTATGTCGGTTATTGGTAATTTTAAATCTCAACCATTGATTAACATGATCCAATGACTATGATTAATTCCTAGTCTTCCTAGGAAACTACTTATTTTTAGAATAACCCTCCCCTATATATATATATAATTGATATTAAAGGCAATTTGGAACAACGAATTTTGGAATATAGGAAATAATATGGTAACCGGTACTAACTACCAATATCGATCCTAAGGCCATTCGTAATGCGCGACAAGGAGGGCGAAAATGGGGCGATTTTGGGGGAACACCGCCCCCCGGGTGATATTGGGGCGATAAGGGGCGGGGGTGGGTGGGAATTGTCGCCGGAAGGGGGGAAGTATTATTATTTTAATAATAATTCCGTTAGGCAACGGTCAAAAAAATTTAATTAAAACAATATATGTATATGTATATATATAGGTATTGGATCATTTCAGAAATTTTTTTACAGCGAGAAGTGCGAGAAGTGAATGTGTAACTTCATTAATCCCTAATTTCACTCCATTTCTTATGTGTAGGTGTGTTGTGTAGGTGCGTATGTACGTGTGTAGGTACGTATGTTTGTATATGTGTATGTATGTTTGTATGTGTGTAGGTACGTAGGTTTCAATGTGACTCGGTACATTTTTTTGTGTATAGGTAGGTTTGAATGTGTATTAAGATATAAATACAACCAACCTACATACATGTAGGTAACATCATAAGCAAGGGAGTGAAAAATTAGGGATTAATGGAGTTACACATTCACTTCACGCTGTAATATCACTTCTCGCAAGATCCATCCCCTATATATATGTGTGTGTGTGTGTGTATGTTGTATTTATTTTTTATTTTTTTGACCGTTGAACCAATAGTCTATTATTAAAATATGAATTTTTTTACCTCAACGACAACGACACATACATGCCCCCCTCCTCTTATCACCGGGGGGGAGGGGGGTGTTAGTCCAACGTCGCCCCTATTTGTCGCCCACTACACTTGGCCTAATAATGGTAGATTTTGATTTGTACATATCATATTATTCTAACTAGGGATGTGAACCTGAACATAAATTAGAGAATCTAAAAAAACCCGAACCAGAACAACCAGAACCTTTTATGGATCGATGATCAGATTTCAATAAAAAAAACGAACAATGCGAAACATGGAACCTGAATACTTATTGTCTCTGTGTTTTGATTAGGGGTATTTATTGATAATTGATCATTATATCTTGTTAATGCAATTAACTTGATTAATGAAATAACACGATTTCTCTCCCTATACTATTAAAGACAAATTTGTTATAAATAGTTATTGTTAAAACGGGTAATCAACAATTTCTTTGAAACTTATTGGTTGGAGGTTAGAAACCCGTTTCATCCTTTTCATTAAAAGCAAACTTTCGTTCCTTTGGGTGAAGTAAAGGCCTCCTCTTCTGATTTTTGCACTTCAACCTCATTTATTATTTAACTATGATAAAACTTTTGTAAGACACAAAGTAATTTCAATACCTTTTATGTCACATAAGGTCATTTTATAAAAGATAAAACCAAAATTAGTCAAGATAAATTTATTAATACATACTTGTTGTAAACAACAACCTATTAGCTAAAGCATAGGAGAAGGAGATGTAGGGTGAGAGGGAGAGATTTCATTAATAAGGTGTGTATTACAAAGAGGTACAATGAATTATATATAGGAGAGGAAAACTTGTAGAAGAAGCTAATCTATTTTAGGTGTTGATAACCATAATAGTGATATATATTTATAACACTCCCCCTTGGTTATCAACTTAATACGCTTGGAGATGCTGCCTCATTAAAAACCTTGCTAGGAAAACCCAGTGGGACAAAACCATAGCTAAAGGAAAAAGAGTGCAGCGCGTATTGTCTCCCCCTGATTTATATATCCGTTAAAATGATAAATATCGATCTTCTGTGAAAGTTGCCCAAAATTTTTGTAGTCAATCATTTGCTTCTCCGTCCCTTGACATTTGAATCCTCAAGTTGAATAATGTTGTATTATCTTCACGTGAAAACTTCTATTGCTTCATCTGGTAAACACTATGATCCTATTGTGTTTCTCTGCATCGACAATACTAGCCAAACTTGTTTTGATGGGTTAGTAAAATAAAAGCTCATATATTTCATACCTGTAATATATGTATTAACCCATTCTGATGTCTCCTAGCCGGACACATGCTGATAAATATAAATAAAAGATATAAAAATCATGTATAGTTAGCATCGCATATTAATGTGCATATGCATTTAGTTATGATACTTTTGAACCAATAATGTTTCATATTATGATAGGAATTGATATAGAGTGCATTGTTGGATATCCTTTAACGTACTCAGAGAATGAATCTTGTCTTTGGTAAATTGTCTCAACATTTTAGATGGACTTTGATAGATTGATACACATATAATTACACATATACTCAAACTACAGGTCGAACAATAATCACATCGTGTCAGTGTATTTCAAAAATTCTCATTCTAAAAGTTCTGCAGTTTCTCTCGATGATGTGTACATCATCACTGTAAAATGTGATTATATGAACCTTTAAGAGTAGAATTTTGATAAAAGTATGACTAATGACATCCAACTTATCTCCCCCCTTATCAAAATAATTATTGATTGTACAATGCTCAATCCGATTATATTAGTCCATACGCAATAAGCATAACTCTATGCATTTTCCAATCTATTATGAAATTCTTTCCAACTTGACAAATTATGCATGTGTGTTCACTTTTCTAGGATTTTTGTTGCATAAACTTGCTCATTTAACACATCAATTTTGTATCACATATCAAAAATCCATATTGTAAAATTTCTTTGTTTATTGAGATATTGTACTCATCATGTACATTCTCTTCTATGTGTATGCTTATTGATGCAAAGAATTACATCATTAAGATTTAGCAATTAATCTTTCAAGTATTCAGTTACCTTAGGAAACTCTTCAGTAGTTTCATTAATGTTCAACATATTCAATAATCGTAACGCATTCAACTACGACTCTATACACAACAATCATTGTGTTTTCGAGAACTTACTTTACATGATTTGATAACTCAAATCCTTCATAGATTTTCTTGTAAACTTTTGGTATCAACTGAATAACAATATTTATTGGACGCATATCAATTCTCTCTTTATATTACCAGACTGTTTAGTTATCGGAAAATCATTGCTTCCACCATTGGAGAATGTGTCTCCTCGTATTTAATCATGGGTCTTTGCAAAATCCTTGTGCCATCAGTTTTGCCTTATATCACTTGATAAATTTTCATAACTCATATACAAGACCCGATTTTACAACTTTAGTTGTACGTACTGCTGGTCCAACAAACTTTCCGTTATTTAGAGAATTCAGCTCTGCCCTGTTTGCGTCTTTCCACTTTGACCAATCATTTTTTATAGGCAGATTTAGAATCTTGATCCTCATAATCATTTCAAGCGCTAATTATATATATAAATAAGTATAGCGACGTCGACTTTATTTCGATTCCATATATCTTCGTAGACATGATACAATATAATTTATTGAGAGCTCTTTGTTTTCAGGTACCTGAGGTTCTTCAAGAACCATCATGTCTAATCTCTTTTAAGAGACCTTTTACTGCACCTCGACTTGACCATCTTCATTACTTGCTCCAATTTTCGAGGAAATTTTACCTTTGGAACCGATCAGTCTACCACGCTTCACGCGTGCATTAGACTTATTATCAATACGTGTTTGTCCTTTTGGGACATTTATTAATTGGAACATTAGCAGTTCGTATAGGTGTCTTAGTTAGACACTCTCTTTTGGTCAGTGAATCGTCTGGTAGATGATTCGTTAATCTTTATACATGAATTATCCTTTGAACTTTTAGTTCATATAATTTAGTTTGAGGATCAATGATAATTCATTCCAACTAAATTTGTTTTCCAACTGCTTTATATCTCCCCCTGATGTTGGGAATGTTGATTCACTATAATGAGCCAAAAATAAATGTCTCATTAATGGCTCTAATATAATCATAGATATCGATATGAATTCCCAACTTCCTTTGTGGTCTCATCTTTGTGTCTTGTGGTGGATTAGTTTTAGTATATAACACACACGAAATATTAGATGAGAAATACTTGGTTACTGACCAAAACCAATTACAATGGAGAGGAAGTATCATAACTTCTTGGCTTGATGTGAATTAGTTTTCAAGACATGTAAAATGTAACGATTCCGACAAAACCAGGTATACTCTAACCGGTAGACAATAGTTACGTTATATTTAATGTCGGGTACATGAGTTGCCATAGTAATTATACGAGAATACATGGTTCACTGTATTGATTGTACGTGAATATATAATTCATCGTATTGAATATGCGATTAATCGATCGATAGTTATTGAAACCCGAACGAATCGAGGGTTCAATTATAGATGATATCTATAATATTTAGTGATTTTATGAAGCATTAATGCTTCAGGATAAGTAAAGTACGGCACAGAAAAAGAATTTCGATTTAATGGTACGTCGGTACATTAAACGAAACCTTTAATACCAAACCAAGC
The DNA here is from genome assembly GCF_021521415.1 of Bidens hawaiensis. Lineage (NCBI taxonomy): Eukaryota > Viridiplantae > Streptophyta > Magnoliopsida > Asterales > Asteraceae > Bidens > Bidens hawaiensis. Next base: position 893,483 of record NW_027491497.1, read on the forward strand.
AAGAGACGATCAATCAAGCCGAAAAAGATGCGCAATTATTAATAATATGATGTTTTAAGTTAATAAATGTCATGGTTTAAGTTTTTAAAGTTTTTAAATCGGTTTTATATAAATTTCATTTTTAAGCCGAAAACGACCGTTTTAGCCTCGTTTTAAGCCGAATTAAGAATTTAACCGAAAAACGAAATGAACCAGATTATCCAAAACATTATCCAGATTGCCGAAATCTGAATGAGTGGCCAAGAATGGAGAGGTGGGTCCCACCCCACCTCCTTTCCCCATCCGATCGGCATAAGGGGTATACCCCCTAGCCTTTCATTTCTTTTTTTGTTAACAAAACATTCAAGATCTTCATTTCCTCTCAACTCCATGAACTAAAAACCGAGTTTTGTAGCAAGAACAACGAGGTAAAGATCGAGTTATATTCGTTTTCATCTTCCTTTCTCGAGTTTAATTGCAAGAAAATGAGGTTTCAAGTGAAAAAGGGTGAAAACCCGAGATGAAACCGATTCTTGCATGATCAAGTGATGTATACGGGTTATACAAGGGATCTTGGTCCAAGAAAGGAGTTAAACGAACCAAAAACGAATTTTTACGGTTAAATCTTTGTTTTTAAAGCATAACCGAAACCATGAAAGAAATGGCTTGATTGTGGGTGTAACTTGCTTGGTGTGGTGTTATTGTGCTTGTAGGTGTTGTATCTAGTTGTTAGCAAAGTCAAGAAAGCGAGATCCTTGCGATTTGAAGCTAGAAACACAAGGTAGTTCGGTTTTTGTGTGATGTTTGTGTTTTGGACAGATTGTGACAAGTTTAGAGTTAAGTCATGAAATTTTACAGAGATGATCTACACATGATAATATGAGATCTGTAAAATTTTGGTAATATTTGGACAAAGGATGAATATTTGGTGAATTTAATGCTCGGTTTTGGCTAAAAATGGTGAAAATAGTTAAATATCATGAAAAATTCTGGAAATTTCCAGATAAGCTTTTTATATCATTTAAAAGTCACACACAAAATTTTAGGTCAGTTGGAGAAGTTTAAGAAGGCTTTTAGGTTAAACGAGTTCTAGGGTTTTCTAGCTCGGTTTTAGTGAAAATGGCATGTAAAAAGAGATTTTGGTTCTGGAAAAATTACAGGGGACTATGTGGATGGCAGGGGTCATCCAGGAAAAATTTGGGATTTTTCTAAGATCGTTTGGTATTTACGACATATTTAGTGTTTAAATGGTGTTTAAAAATTGATAAATAAATTTTAAATATAAAAATTAATTCTGAAAATATTTTTATAAAATTCCCCACTGTCAAAAAGTGATTTGTGCAAAATTTCAAGATCCGAGATTAAACGGATAATTATTTGTGCTAAAAAGAAGATAAAAACAAACTTTTAAAGCTTAAAACGCGTAAACCGGTTAAGTTCGTCTAAGCGAGCTGACTGGTGTATAAAAACCCTAAAAATGAACTATTTTCATATAATTGAGTTAAACAAGTCTAAATGAATCATCCGAAAATAATTCGGATGATTTGAGTAATTTTTACCCGATTTAACAGTTTCCGGTGCACTAAAGACGGAAACGGGCCCCGCGGCCAAACTGGGCGTCTAAACGAGCTCTAATTTCACAAATTTAATTAAATTATCAGTCAACAACTATTTTCGGGTCGTGTGTGACCAAACTCATTTTTGAAACGTAAAAACTGATAACCGTGCTAGGCACGCAAAACGGGAAAAACGACTAATAGTAATTTTAACTAGTGAACTCTAAACGATATCACAATCTGAGTCCGGAGAAGTGTTTCTGGGTTAACATTGCCCCGGAACGGTTACAGTACTGGGTTAACAGTGTCCCCAGATGTACCGGTTAACACGGTTAAAGTTATATTAATAGTGATTGTATAGTAACGAACTTAGGGATCGTATTACAGATCTGGATTAATAGCTGGTGTACTGTGATACCTACTTGTTGTGATAAGGTGAGTTTCACGAGCCCCTTTTTCTGAATTGTTTTTAAATATTTTCCCGGGGCGGAAAGCATGTTGTTATTAACATGTTTAAGTACATACTGAACGCATGGATTTGCGTGGATTTATATATATTTTATTGTACGGGAATCGTATGAAAATGTACTAAGATGGTAATTGTCTGAGTTGCTAACATTGTAAGGCCCCGCAACACGAGTGATTAACTGAAAGCCGGTAGAGTGTGAATAGTACTATTGGTCTGACAAACCCAACTGGTCCGGCATGGATTTGCTGATGTTTCCCAGCCAGTTGCACATGTCTATTTTGTTGTTATATATATATTTTGCTAAGTAATGTTAGACATAGCGGTTTGGGGCAGGTTCGTGGGCGGAGTATGCCACGGGATTGTGTGTGGATAGTCAGAGGTTTCACTTGTGGGCTCAGCATAATTACATCGTTAATGTATGATTATTATAATTATTTGTCACAGTTGTTTAAATTAGTGAAACTTACCAACTATTCGTAGTTGACCCGTTTTCTTTACATGCTTTCTAGGTACTCCCAAACTGGAATAAGTGCTACATGCTTGACGATGCGTGCTTTTTGTGGAAGCTTAATGATCTTGTTGTATTAAATATGTTAATGTACTGTTGGTAAAACTTATGTGCTAACGCCTAGATGGTAACTAAACTCGGAACAATGTAATATGATGTAAATTAATGTAGTGGTGTTTTCTTTATAAGCAATGCTGTTGATATCAGACGTATCTGTTGCATTCCGTTTACGTTTCCGCTGCGGTTACGGGGTGTTACATAAAATCATATGTACTCAAATACAAACATGAACATTTTTTCTTATGATAATTGCCTTTGCAATCAATTATAGATGTTGAGTAATCGTCTTTAAATAAACAATTTTATATAAGAACATAATCTGTTATGAAGTTCAACACTTTTTCAATGATCATTATTAACTTGAGAATCAAATTCATTATTATAACCGAATATAAATATACCAATATGGAATAATATGTTTGCTATCTTATTAGCTAAGCCATAGATCATGCAAACATGAAGTTGCGATCTTGATATCCATTTAGACGATGCATCGATTTTCAAAACACTAAATGGTATCATGTTAGGATATGCGTATCCATTTCTCAATTCCATAACATCTAGGGGTTCACGCCCACTTTCAGTCGGTAAATAAATGATTTCCCTTGAGAGCAATATACATGTATAATTATTACGAAGAATAATTTGGTTCCTCAATATATTTCACATCATTGACTTGGTGTAGTCTAACCGGTCGTGCCATTAGATAATCATGATCCATAAACTTTAGGTTTATGATCGTATATGTAGTATGCTTCTTTAATGGAAGACTATAAATAATATGAAAGAACATTGCATTATCGTTTCAAACGATCATGTGATTTCACTTTTGTATTTCCACATTTTGTTCTCATATATGATCAATCTTTTTGTGACTTGTGGTGGTTGATCTCATTATTAGTATGACCATCATTATAATTTTAATGATCAATCTCATTACTAATATAATCATCGTTACAGGTTTATCAATGTTGTTCATGATTGCAATGATCAATACATTATCACATTCACTTTAGGGAATGGTACTTATTCATAATTTTCTCAAATACGGATACTAAATAACCTCAAATGTTTCATACGTTTTAATGATACGCTACTTCAGGGGCATATTTGAGGTTTGACAAATGAAAATTTGTCTTATCCGGTTTTATCTCATAATTAATTTTTTCTTCATATAACAAATATTGAGAAGTAATTACATAAATGAGTCATGTAAATTTATCTTGCTCGATCTCATATGATCATCTTTACAATCTTTTCAATTATGCCAACGATCACAACGATCAATATTGTCACACCCTCAAAATCCACTAACGGAGTTTTACCGTCAGAGGGTGTGAACTGGCAGGATCGGATTCATTAGTTATAACCAAACCAAAGAAAAACGTTTAAATGAAAGTAAATGCGGAAGCGTAAAACCTTAATTCAAAAGTTGCGTCACGCAGGACGACTTAAAACCAAATGTAACTGTTAAAATTAAGTTTGCAGAATAAAAGTGTTTTCATTAATGCATGCTCCTAAACCGCGCGCCCGCCTCGGCTACCTGAGAATAACATACTAAAAGTGTCAACACAAGGTTGGTGAGTTCACAAGTAAAATAAGATAAATCGTTTAGCGTTTTGCGTAACCTCGTTACGACGTTTAAATGTTGCGTAACCCCGTTACGACGTTTGAGTGTGTAACCACGTTACAACGTTTAAGTGTTGCGTAACCCCGTTACGACGTTTGAGTGTGTAACCACGTTACAGCGTTTAAGTGTTGCGTAACCCCGTTACGACGTTTGAGTGTGTAACCTCGTTACAACGTTTAAGTGTTGCGTAACCCCGTTACGACGTTTGAGTGTGTAACCACGTTACAGCGTTTAAGTGTTGCGTAACCCCGTTACGACGTTTGAGTGTGTAACCTCGTTACAGCGTTTAAGTGTTTTGCATTACCAGATAGTGTTATGTCAAATTATATATCGATAGGTAGCTAATCTATACAACAAGTATCGCTAAGTGGTTCGCGACCGAAGCTGACTGTTTATCAAGTGCCCGTCACCAGGTCCTCCAGACCATGGTAAGTGTTAGCCAAAATTTACACCCACTCAACCTCCAGTTGAGCTTAGCGTCGGGTGGGGTTTGTCAAACCCAGTAGTACTACCCAAAAGTGACTCGCTATTCCAAATATTAACCGGTCCGATGTGTGGGACTTCAAATGTTACGTATGCCGCTTAGCCTTTACAAGTGATATATAATTTATAACAAAATCTTTCATATGCGTTTATCTCAGAAAATATGTTTATCGGAGTATGTTATCTCCCCCAAGTGAAAAACGTTTGAAAACAGTTTAAGAGTGGGGTAAGTGAAACTCACTGTTTGCGAAGAATATCCGATCTAGATCACCAAGTGATGCGCGTCGTAGAAAACTCTCTAGCGTTCTAAAATAACAAAGAGATTTTCTAAGTATCGGAACGTTTAACGAGTCTCTAGACTCGGCACATAATACCTATGCACGTAACAGATTTCGTGTTTCGTTTGTGAATCGTGTGTGACTTAAACAAGTACAATTGTGATACGATACGTGGGTGAGCAATTACTTTCGTATCATGTATTAATAACATACTTATTAGCAATTATTCCCCATAAGGGCAATTTGGTCAATTCATGGCAATCAACTAGCAACTATTCCCCGCAAGGGTATTTTGGTCAAAATACAACAATTATATAAAAACTATCATATTTCATGCATTCCTATACAACTCAGCAGCTAGTTTCGTTATGACAGAATTTCTACTTGAAAGATTGCACTAGTTCACCGATTATAACGTCTCAATTAATTCACCAAAAATTACCACAGAAGCATACATATCTTAGGTTTCCAGAACATATTTTATCTTATTTTTATTCCATATAGATTGCTCATAATGATCAAAACACTACAGTAAACTCATATCAGTCAGATTCATGCGCAACAGAATGTTATTTGAAATTCCCGTTAAACGAAAAATCCAATAAATGCAAGACCACTTGGGTTTGGTTCCTAACTCAGTGAGTCAACTTCCAGAAGTGGAACCAACCCAATTGGTCTCGTGGTTCATGAGATATAACATTTACAACATAACCTAACAGCAGGTCTAACAGCTCAGCTTTGCATCACGTTTTTGTAAAATCATAAAAGTATACTTCCACTTATCCAAAAATTACGAATTTATACTTCATAGAAACTAGACTCAACCTAGTTTACTGCAGTACCCACAATCTCAATCAATTTTCACGTTTACACTTCGTTACAGTCAGTTAAACATCGTATATACATTCTGTCCAGAATCTGTTCACATCAAAACTCAACATAATAACAATCTATGAACTATCATGCATCCATATAACCCTCTAGACACTATAACTACTATCCATGCATATCAATCACACCATACATACAAGATTAGGGTTTGTGTTCTAATTCAAATCAAGGACAACAATCAATCAAGCAACAACATCAATACTAGTTATCAATCATCATGAATTTAACAACCATCATGTTAACTCATACATACTCATGAAAATCGGCTGCCTAGGGTTTTTAATTAACCCATTAAACATCAAAATCAAACAACAAGAAGGTAAAGGATGATCAAATATACCTTCCTAGCACTTAGTTCTTCAATCAAAGGCTTGAATTGATGGTGTATATGTGTGTGAAAGTGGACGGCAGCCAAGAAGAGCAAGGGGAGGGCCGATTAGAGTTGTAGGTTTATAATAATAAGTTAGGGTTTAGTGTTAAGGTTATATTTATAGATAATCAAGTTACATTCTAGTCCCTAATCTTTCAAGTGTTACATCTCTAGCCTAAACTAATTAGTTCTTGTTTCTTGTTTAACATTCCACATAACAATCAAGTAACACACATATACCTAACACATAATAATCACATAATTAGTGTTTTGACGTTTGTCGTTTATTTATCAATCGTTTGCGTCAACTCGTTTGCGTTTCGGTGCAAATCCCGAAAGACTACCCATGTAGTGAGTGTTAAGCGTCATTTAAACCCTAGTTTAAATGTAATGAAGTGTGCGTTATAGATTCAACGATCTTAAAGTTTGAATTGACGGAGTTGAGTTAACGGAGTTAACCTGGAATTGACGATTGTCACATCATTCCCTTGTTAAAGAATTTTCGTCCCGAAAATTTGAGTCAAGTCGTGATGAGTGTCTGAAAAAGTAAGAAAAATTTTCAGTTTGTCATATCATCCCCTAGTAGAAAGAAATTTCGTCCCGAAATTTAGTTCATACCTCCGGTGATGTTTGACGGTTTGCCGGGTTTCGCCGTTTCCGGTGTTTGGTTAGCCCTTCAAAAAGGTGAGGATACTTTTTCATCATTTGATCCTCGCGTTCCCACGTGAACTCCGGTCCACGTCTCGAGTTCCAACGAACCTTAACGATTGGAATTTTGCTGTGTTTGAGCGTTTTGGTTTCCCAATCCAAAACCTCGACTGGTTCCTCAATGAACCGTAACTGTTCATCAACTTGTAGTTCCTCCAAAGGGACTACTTGGGTTTCATCAGATAGGCATTTCTTCAAATTTGATACGTGGAATACATCGTGTACGCCACTGAGTTCTGTTGGTAGGTCCAGTCGGTACGCCACCGGACCAATGCGCTCAGTTATCCGGTACGGACCAACATACCGTGGGTTGAGTTTGTTTCGCTTACCAAAGCGAACCACACCTTTCCAAGGTGAGACTTTGAGTAACACTCGATCGTTTACTTGAAATTCGAGAGGTTTTCGGCGCTTGTCGGCGTAACTCTTTTGGCGATCTCGTGCTGCTGCCATGCGATTTCGGATTTGAACAATCTTTTCCGAGGTTTCGAGTACCAGTTCCGGACCAGTGATTTGGCTGTCACCCACCTCTGCCCAGCAGAGTGGTGATCGACACTTCCGTCCGTACAGCGCTTCAAACGGCGCTGCCTTAATACTTGCGTGGTAGCTGTTATTATACGAAAACTCTACCAAGGGTAAGTGGGGTTCCCAACTTTTTCCGAAATCTAAGACGCATGCACGCAACATATCCTCCAGGGTCTGAATAGTCCGTTCACTTTGCCCATCCGTCTGAGGATGGTATGCGGTACTCATATCGAGACGTGTGCCCAGTGCGCTTTGCAGCGACTTCCAAAAGTGTGAGGTAAAACGAGAATCTCGATCGGAAATGATCGAGGCAGGCACTCCGTGTCTCGACACTACTTCCTTCATGTAGACATGAGACAGTCTTTCCATTTTGTCTGTTTCCTTAATCGCTAGGAAGTGCGCCGATTTAGTCAACCGGTCAACGATCACCCAGATGGTATCGCATCCCGTCGGTGTCTTAGGCAAACCCGTAATAAAGTCCATTGAGATGTGTTCCCATTTCCACATTGGGAGTTCCGGTTGTTGCAGTAGACCAGATGGTTTCTGGTATTCTATCTTGACTCTGGCACAAGTCAAGCATTTGCTCACGTAGGTGGCAATGTCGGCTTTCATGTTCGGCCACCAGTAAAGTTCCTTTAAATCATGATACATTTTATCTGAGCCAGGGTGGATAGAATATCGGGACTTGTGAGCTTCGTCCATCACTAGAGTTCTCAACTCTCCGTATCGTGGAACCCAAATCCGGTTCTCAAAATATCGGACCCCGTCCGATCTGGTTTCAAGTTGCTCGCTCATGCCCCGCATGAGTTCCGATGGAAGATTATCATCTTTCAAAGCTTCCAGTTGCGCATCGCGAATCTGATCGGGTAAGCTGGCATGAATCGTGAGTTGCAATGCTCTCACCCGTCTGGGTTTATCCGTTTCTTTTCTGCTGAGGGCGTCGGCCACCACATTGGCCTTGCCAGGGTGGTACTTGATGGCACAATCATAATCTTTAAGCAGCTCGACCCAACGACGCTGTCGCATGTTCAGCTCCTTCTGATCGTAGATATGTTGGAGACTCTTGTGGTCGGTGTAAATGGTAAACTTGGTACCGTACAAGTAATGCCTCCATATCTTAAGAGCAAACACTACAGCTCCGAGTTCCAAATCGTGGGTCGTGTAGTTCTTCTCGTGAACCCGTAGTTGTCTAGAGGCGTAGGCTATAACCTTCTCGAGTTGCATCAGCACACAACCGAGACCTTGTATAGATGCGTCACAGTGTACCTCAAAATTTTCTGTTCCCTCGGGGAGGGCTAAAATAGGGGCGCTACAAAGCTTGGTTTTCAACAGTTGAAAAGCGGATTCCTGCGCGTCACCCCAGTTGTACTTAGTGCCCTTGTGAGTCAAAGCGGTGAGGGGTTGAGCAATCTTTGAAAATCCCTCGATGAAACGCCGATAGTAGCCGGCCAGTCCTAGGAATTGTCGCACCTCAGTCGGAGTCTTAGGTGCTTCCCAGTTTTTGATGGCCTCTACCTTACCGGGATCGACATGGATACCATTCTCGTTGATCACATGTCCTAAAAAGTGAACCTCGCGAAGCCAAAATTCACATTTCGAGAGTTTAGCATATAGTTGCTCCTTCTTCAGCAGTTCCAGAATTATCCTTAAGTGCTCTTCGTGGTCAGTCTCGTTCTTGGAGTAGACGAGAATATCATCAATGAAAACAATCACGAACTTGTCGAGGTACGCCTTGCATACTCGATTCATGAGATCCATAAATACGGCTGGTGCGTTGGTTAGGCCAAAAGGCATAACCGAAAACTCGTAGTGACCATACCGTGTTCTGAAAGCCGTCTTTGAAATATCTTCTTCGCGCACTCTCAGCTGGTGATAACCGGATCGTAGATCGATCTTCGAGTAGTAACTCGATCCCTGAAGCTGGTCAAACAAATCATCAATTCGGGGTAAAGGATAACGGTTCTTGACGTCACTTTGTTCAACTCCCGGTAGTCGATGCACATTCGGAAGGTCCCGTCTTTCTTTCGGACAAACAAGACAGGGGCTCCCCATGGCGATGAGCTAGGTCGGATAAAACCTTTATCCAACAAATCTTGCAACTGGGTGGACAACTCCTGAAGTTCCGCCGGTGCGAGCCGATACGGGGCTCGTGCTATGGGTGCTGCACCGGGTGTCAACTCGATTTGGAATTCGACTTGACGAATAGGAGGGAGTCCAGGCAAATCCTCCGGGAAAACTCCCGGGAAGTCTCGCAAAACCGGTATGTCTTCAATTCGTTTCTCCTCCGCGGGTTTCTCAACAATCTGCGCCAAAATTGCCGGATGACCCTTTCGTAAATACTTCTGTGCCTTCATAAGGGTAATGACGCTGGTGGTCATGCCGCTTCTCTCGCCTCGGACCGAAATGATCTCGCCGGAAGGGGTGGTAATATGGACTATCTTATCATGGCATATAATCTCCGCTCGGTTCTCGGATAACCAGTCCATGCCGACAACGACATCGAAACTACTAAGCGTAAAAGGAATAAGGTCGATGTCAAAGACATGACCTGACAGTTTCAACTTACATCCCGCAAATATATGAGTTGTTATTATAGTTTTACCGTTAGCTAATTCAACAGGAAACTTAGCGTCTAACGGGGTTGGAGTAAGGTTTAAAAGTTGGCTAAAGGCCTTTGACACAAAACTCCTATCAGCTCCAGTGTCAAACAAAACAGAAGCAAAACAATCGTTTACAGGGAACTTACCAGACACCACATGCGGATCTCTGCGGGCTTGACCCGATCCAATCACAAACGCTCTTCCTTTGCCATTTCCTCCACCGTTACTGCCACTTCCATTGCCCCCATTGTTGTCATTATGTTTCAGCTTGGGGCAATCCTTCCGGAAATGGCCTTCCTGTCCACATTCAAAACATCCCTTAGTCGTCATCGGTGGCTTAGGAGCACCCTTCGCCGCAAGGTCTCCTCTACATTCCTTCGCTTGGTGACCTATCTTTCCGCATCTTTGACACTTGACACGGTCACACTGACCAACATGATGAAAGTTGCACCTGTTGCACTTTGGATATTTCCCAGCATATCCGCTCGAAACTTGCCCGCTACCGTTGTTGTTGTTGTGATTCTGAGTGTTGAAACTCCGAGTAAATTCGGGCTTACGGTAGTGGTGTTGCGGTGGGAGGTTTGAGGATGAAGATCTGGTGTTGTCAAACTTTCTCTTCCCGCTGTTCGGGTTGCTGTTGTTGTTACTGTTGCTGACGTGGTCATTACTCGGGTTGTCACGGGCTTTAACAGTCGAACCCCTCGGTGGTAACGCACCCTGGGTCACAGCCTGATCCGTCAGTTTGTGAGCCAAACGGATCGCTTGTTGGATCGTGGCTGGTCTGGAAGACGTCACCATACCCTGAATCTGTGGTGCTAACCCATCAATGTACATCTCTATTCTCTTGCTCGGCGGATCCACCATCCGCGGACACATCACTGCCAACTCGTGCGAACGAGTAGTGTAGGCTTCAATCTCTGAACCCACCATTTTCAACGACCAAAACTCCGACTCTAACTTCGAAATTTCTTCCCTCGGACAGTACTCCTCTCGCATCATGTTTTTGAACTCCTCCCAGTTCATCGCGTTAGCCAGTTCCAATCCAAGGATCTGGACGTTCGAATTCCACCAAGTGAGGGCGGAATCCTCAAGTGTCCCAGCAGCGAATTTGACCCTACTGGCAGGGGGACAGTTACACATCTCAAAGGCCGACTCGGCCTTCTCAGCCCAACGCAGGAAGCCTATAGCTCCCTCAGTGCCCTTAAACGTACTGGGCTTGCAGTCTAAGTAGTTCTTGAAGGTAAATGTTCCATTTGGACCCCCAGTTTGATTCTGAACGTGTGCGGCTAAAGCGGCCGCCACATGGTCATTCAGCAGAGTTTGGAGTTCAGCTGCAGTCATGCTGATGTTACCACGTCCGTGTCCAGCGTTTCTTCCAGCCATCTAGGTATTATCATCCCGAGATGTCGTCGCCTGAGGACACATCCGAGTGTGCCTCTGGCTCAGCCGGTTCTTCCTCCGGTTCCTCTTCGGGTTCCTCCTCGGGATCTTCCTCAGGTTTCTCCTCAGGCTCCTCTTCGGGATCTTCTTCATCATAACCTTCATTTGTTGATCACTAGCCCCTTGCATATCTTTCATTGCCGCTGCCATGCGGGCAATCTCCTCCTGAGTCTCGGTTCCGTCTTTAAACAGTCTGGAAACATTTTCTCTCGTGTAGCGCATGTAACCCACATCACGCTCCAAACAAGAAACGATAGCTGCGAGAACTCGCTCTACAGGTTCGGTTATAAGTGGTAGGGTGTTAGGGTAAGCAGGGTGGTTCGGGTGAGGCAATGGGGGAACTTGTTCACGGTAGACCATACGTCTGATCATGTTGGGGTACCACTCCCAGCTAACGTCGTTGTCATACTAGCCTCCGGATAGGCGGTACCTCTTCGGTGTAGGAGCTTCGAGTTCCGGGACTACACGGGGTGGCGAGGCAGTAGGTAACTGCGGTTCCTTCCCGTGAGCATGCGTCATCGAATCGGATGATGATGAGGGTGGCGTCGACATTTCTACAGGTAAGCCGTGTATATGCGCGCGTATGAGTGAAGGAGATAAGGAAATAAGATTTCAAGACTACACAAACCTATGCAGTGCGTATCATTATAACTAATGGGTCGTCGCGGTTATAGTCTAGTATGCATGCAGTTTCTAGTTCGCTATAACCAATGGCTCTGATACCAATCTGTCACACCCTCAAAATCCACTAACGGAGTTTTACCGTCAGAGGGTGTGAACTGGCAGGATCGGATTCATTAGTTATAACCAAACCAAAGAAAAACGTTTAAATGAAAGTAAATGCGGAAGCGTAAAACCTTAATTCAAAAGTTGCGTCACGCAGGACGACTTAAAACCAAATGTAACTGTTAAAATTAAGTTTGCAGAATAAAAGTGTTTTCATTAATGCATGCTCCTAAACCGCGCGCCCGCCTCGGCTACCTGAGAATAACATACTAAAAGTGTCAACACAAGGTTGGTGAGTTCACAAGTAAAATAAGATAAATCGTTTAGCGTTTTGCGTAACCTCGTTACGACGTTTAAATGTTGCGTAACCCCGTTACGACGTTTGAGTGTGTAACCACGTTACAACGTTTAAGTGTTGCGTAACCCCGTTACGACGTTTGAGTGTGTAACCACGTTACAGCGTTTAAGTGTTGCGTAACCCCGTTACGACGTTTGAGTGTGTAACCTCGTTACAACGTTTAAGTGTTGCGTAACCCCGTTACGACGTTTGAGTGTGTAACCACGTTACAGCGTTTAAGTGTTGCGTAACCCCGTTACGACGTTTGAGTGTGTAACCTCGTTACAGCGTTTAAGTGTTTTGCATTACCAGATAGTGTTATGTCAAATTATATATCGATAGGTAGCTAATCTATACAACAAGTATCGCTAAGTGGTTCGCGACCGAAGCTGACTGTTTATCAAGTGCCCGTCACCAGGTCCTCCAGACCATGGTAAGTGTTAGCCAAAATTTACACCCACTCAACCTCCAGTTGAGCTTAGCGTCGGGTGGGGTTTGTCAAACCCAGTAGTACTACCCAAAAGTGACTCGCTATTCCAAATATTAACCGGTCCGATGTGTGGGACTTCAAATGTTACGTATGCCGCTTAGCCTTTACAAGTGATATATAATTTATAACAAAATCTTTCATATGCGTTTATCTCAGAAAATATGTTTATCGGAGTATGTTATCTCCCCCAAGTGAAAAACGTTTGAAAACAGTTTAAGAGTGGGGTAAGTGAAACTCACTGTTTGCGAAGAATATCCGATCTAGATCACCAAGTGATGCGCGTCGTAGAAAACTCTCTAGCGTTCTAAAATAACAAAGAGATTTTCTAAGTATCGGAACGTTTAACGAGTCTCTAGACTCGGCACATAATACCTATGCACGTAACAGATTTCGTGTTTCGTTTGTGAATCGTGTGTGACTTAAACAAGTACAATTGTGATACGATACGTGGGTGAGCAATTACTTTCGTATCATGTATTAATAACATACTTATTAGCAATTATTCCCCATAAGGGCAATTTGGTCAATTCATGGCAATCAACTAGCAACTATTCCCCGCAAGGGTATTTTGGTCAAAATACAACAATTATATAAAAACTATCATATTTCATGCATTCCTATACAACTCAGCAGCTAGTTTCGTTATGACAGAATTTCTACTTGAAAGATTGCACTAGTTCACCGATTATAACGTCTCAATTAATTCACCAAAAATTACCACAGAAGCATACATATCTTAGGTTTCCAGAACATATTTTATCTTATTTTTATTCCATATAGATTGCTCATAATGATCAAAACACTACAGTAAACTCATATCAGTCAGATTCATGCGCAACAGAATGTTATTTGAAATTCCCGTTAAACGAAAAATCCAATAAATGCAAGACCACTTGGGTTTGGTTCCTAACTCAGTGAGTCAACTTCCAGAAGTGGAACCAACCCAATTGGTCTCGTGGTTCATGAGATATAACATTTACAACATAACCTAACAGCAGGTCTAACAGCTCAGCTTTGCATCACGTTTTTGTAAAATCATAAAAGTATACTTCCACTTATCCAAAAATTACGAATTTATACTTCATAGAAACTAGACTCAACCTAGTTTACTGCAGTACCCACAATCTCAATCAATTTTCACGTTTACACTTCGTTACAGTCAGTTAAACATCGTATATACATTCTGTCCAGAATCTGTTCACATCAAAACTCAACATAATAACAATCTATGAACTATCATGCATCCATATAACCCTCTAGACACTATAACTACTATCCATGCATATCAATCACACCATACATACAAGATTAGGGTTTGTGTTCTAATTCAAATCAAGGACAACAATCAATCAAGCAACAACATCAATACTAGTTATCAATCATCATGAATTTAACAACCATCATGTTAACTCATACATACTCATGAAAATCGGCTGCCTAGGGTTTTTAATTAACCCATTAAACATCAAAATCAAACAACAAGAAGGTAAAGGATGATCAAATATACCTTCCTAGCACTTAGTTCTTCAATCAAAGGCTTGAATTGATGGTGTATATGTGTGTGAAAGTGGACGGCAGCCAAGAAGAGCAAGGGGAGGGCCGATTAGAGTTGTAGGTTTATAATAATAAGTTAGGGTTTAGTGTTAAGGTTATATTTATAGATAATCAAGTTACATTCTAGTCCCTAATCTTTCAAGTGTTACATCTCTAGCCTAAACTAATTAGTTCTTGTTTCTTGTTTAACATTCCACATAACAATCAAGTAACACACATATACCTAACACATAATAATCACATAATTAGTGTTTTGACGTTTGTCGTTTATTTATCAATCGTTTGCGTCAACTCGTTTGCGTTTCGGTGCAAATCCCGAAAGACTACCCATGTAGTGAGTGTTAAGCGTCATTTAAACCCTAGTTTAAATGTAATGAAGTGTGCGTTATAGATTCAACGATCTTAAAGTTTGAATTGACGGAGTTGAGTTAACGGAGTTAACCTGGAATTGACGATTGTCACATCATTCCCTTGTTAAAGAATTTTCGTCCCGAAAATTTGAGTCAAGTCGTGATGAGTGTCTGAAAAAGTAAGAAAAATTTTCAGTTTGTCATAAATATATAGTCACATTCATTTTAAGAAATGGATAAAACCACACAATTTCATATCAAAGCATATATATGCTTTTAATTGAGAATGGCTAATATGCTATTACTTTTGGTTTAAACTTTCTTTCCAATTCTATTTATATAAATAAACCATAATATATCATTAAGATATATTATGTATTAACAACTAGTTGCAATAAAATTGAGGTATTAAATTTTCATCACTTCTAAATGAATATTTATACAACTAGCGTATAAACAACATATATATCTTATAAATATTTGTCATACTTTGAAACATCAACAAAGTGTCATATCTAATCTAAGTCATATTTAAAACAACAACTTTTGATTTATTAACCATGTATACAAAATTTAGATATACATACATGCGTGTAACAGAAGAATAGATAAGCAACTATTATTGTTGCCAGATTTCCGTTCAAGTTCATCTTCTTGATGTTCAATTTTTTTCTTTATATTTAACTAATCATATAGTAGTCTACACAATAACTTACAATTTGAATTTTTATTTTAATATTTTTTTAAATTTTTTCAAACTCTCGATGCGTGCAACAACTATTTAAAACAAGGATGGTAGTATAAAAAAAATACTAATTTATTAGACATCACATTAAGAAAATCACCAAGTATAAAACACAT
Organism: Bidens hawaiensis; assembly: GCF_021521415.1. Classification (NCBI taxonomy): domain Eukaryota; kingdom Viridiplantae; phylum Streptophyta; class Magnoliopsida; order Asterales; family Asteraceae; genus Bidens; species Bidens hawaiensis. The sequence goes on from NW_027491497.1 coordinate 909,295, forward strand.
GATACAATGATTAACTATATTATTTACGAGAAAACTACATTGTTTTAACTTTTATAAAATTGAGACTAAGTTAAAGATATCAATCAAGTAATACAATATATCAAATATTATTTCACAATATATAAACACGTTATTATCATAAGTATTTATGATAATTATATAATAATCATAAAAGCAATATTGAACAATTATTTGAACTTCTCCGACAAGAGGTCTACTTTATCAAACCAAAACTTTTATTTTATATAATTTCCAAATTGATGAATTCATACATCTTAAAACCGTTAATAATATCTTAATATTATTTTTGTTAATATTATAATGGAAATATATTCAGTTTCATAGAATACATCGTATGATTCAATATCGTTTTCAAATAATAAGCAAATATATTTAAAAGTTAACTAACTATTTATATTAAAACAAGATATAAGATTTATAAGCTAGCTGTTTCAGAAAATCATATCGAATGAATCACTAAACTTTTTTTTTAATTTGGTTAACACGCCATTATATAATAGGCTACTTGCACCATTAATAATTTTTACATAAATGAGAATGAATTCATGAACAAGCTGAACTAGTAGCCCCAAGCCCATACTATAAATCAAAATTGAAAAACCATGTCTAATTAACATCTTGTTAGCTTTAAAAAATTTTTCAGTTGACCGAATAAGCCCAACCGACTTAATACCAGTTAAATCTTAGGAAATCTAAACCAAAAAATTTGATAAGTTGTAATTCAAAATTATTTTAAATAATAAGTATTAATCTCGTTTAACCAAAATTGTTTAGTCTCAATACATATAGTTTTGAGATATTTAAAAGAACAAAACAAATCTCAAACGTAACCCAAAATTATATGACTCCTAATATCATGTTTGAGAGAATCAAGAATAATGATATGTTAAATATCTACGTACCTTATGATGTGTGAGTGTGACCAAACTTCAAAAGCAGTTTGTGCTGATAACGTGTTGTAAACAACAACCTATTAGTTAAAGCATAGGAGAAGGAGATGTAGGGTGAGAGAGAGAGATTTCATTAATAAGGTGTGTATTACAAAGATGTACAATGAATTATATATAGGAGAGGAAAACTTGTAGAAGAAGCTAATCTATTTTAGGTGTTGATAACCATAATAATAATATATATTTATAACAATACTTTAATAATCAACTCATTTTTATGTTATTATTTGTACCGAATAAAATTTAAACTCTCACCTTTTGAAAAGATAACCTTTTCAATATCTTGATACTATTACGCAAAATCAATATTTGAATCACATTTGTAACTATCCAACGATTAATATTTGATAACGAAAACATGAAATAAATTATGAACGGTGGTAGACTTTTAAAATGGAGGTTGGGAGTTCGATCCCCACTTGGGATGACGGTTGTAAATAAGGGTGAACAAATTAACCGTTAATCGAACCATAACCAAACCGATGTTAACAGATAACTGATATAGCCGGTGAGTCGGTTTAATGAATTTTTGAAAACCGCCAAATATGGGTCAGTTTGGTTGAACATAATTTCAAATTCGCCATAACTGAATATAACTATTAATCGAGAAATAGAGGTTGGAAATTTGAATTAGTGCATGAGCGCGATATTTTTAACTCTTTGGCTTCGATAAATGCATCATAGTATGTAGTTCGTAGCCTACATCTCTGCATGCCATTAAAAAAATCTCTACTATTAGGCTATGCGTAGTGGAGGGGCTACAAGTTGGGGCGAATTGCGACACATGGCGCCCAGTCAGCAAGTGGTGAAAATTTGTTTTTGGGGTGTAATAGTGTAGGGCTACAAACTAGGTCTACAGTATCTTTTATTATTATTTTCTTTTTATAATTAAATAAAAATATATTAAAGTTAAAAAAAATACAAAAAAACAAAACTAAAAATAAAAAAAATACATAACTAAAAAAATACATAACTAAAAAAAATACATAACTAAAAATAAAAACAAATACATAACTTAAAAAAAAACTAATATCCATAATATTCGCGCATTTTTTCAGTTCGTCATCGTTCCAATAATGCGGCCTCTTCGTGTAACCCGGCCGCTTTGAGGGATTCGTATTCTTTACTCATTTCCCGCAATTTCACATAGCGACAATCTTTTCGTGTTTGTTATTTCTCTCATGGTATCGTTGAGTTCCTCGGCAAACTTTTCGTGTTTTTTGATGATTTCTCTCATGGTAGCGGTGAGTTCCACAGGTTTCGCTTCGTTCAGGTTGTTTCTAGGATTCATTTTCCTAGATTTTTTTGATGAATTTGGGTATGAATTGTGTATGAAATGGATATGAAATGAAGAAAAAGGTGTATGTTTATATATATACACACACACACACATATACAAACATACGTACCTACACACGTACATACGCACCTACACACGTACATACGCACCTACACAACACACCTACACATAAGAAATTGAGTGAAATTAGGGATTAATGGAGTTACACATTCACTTCTCGCTGTAAAAAAACATCTGAAATGATCCAATACCTATATATATATACACATATACCCTCTTCTTCTTTAAAAAAATCATACTTCATCTCAAATATTTTCATTCTTTCAAACATAAATACCACATCTCTTCTCCAAAAATACCTACGAAAATGAATCACAGAAACAACCCGAATCATCCACTTCTGGGCAATACCATAATCCGCAAAACCAACCGAACCTAAACTATAAATGGCTCATTTTTTGCCAACACCCTACTCGACAAAACCAACTTCCCGAACATCGAAAACCAACCGAATCTAAACTATACATGTTTTTTTTTTGTTACGTATTTTTTTCGGTATTTCTTATTATTATTATTTTAATGTATTTTTTATTTATATTTAATGAGTTTTATTTGTTTAATCTTGAATATATATATATATATATATATATATATACATATATATATATATAAACGAAAGCTCTCTAAATTCTCTCAAGCCACCAGATTGTTTTATTCTTAAATAAACACTACTCATTAATTTGACCCGAATGGGTATGGGTCTCGCCAAATCCAGGTTGCCCTTAAACGGGTTAGAGCATCTCATTACATTAAAAATTAATCTCATCAAATATTTGATATGAAAATCCTATAAAATAGGGATATATTAAATAGTAATATCCATTTAAAAAATATTATTTATAATTAAAAACAATTTTATAGTAAAAAAAATAAAATAAGGGGGTTATGGATCTCACTAAACTTAGATAGCTTTTAAACCGGGCATAACATCTCATTTATTTATAAAACTCTTTTATCATCAAATTTTAAGTATATTATTAACTCACTTACAATAAATAAAATTAAAATCCAAAAAAATATATAAATATTATAAACGAATAATGTAAAACAACATATGAGGATGTAAATAAATTACAATACATGTTGCGAGAAAAAAAAAAAGAAAAAGAAAAGAAAAAAAAAGAAGAAAAACTATAGAACTAAGAATCTTAATTTTAAACATAAATATATATAAACGAAACCTTTAAAAGCTCTCTGGTTGTTTGTTACATTCTTTCAAGACACTGGATTGTTTTATTTGTAAATGAGGACTTCTCATGTATTTGACCCGAATACACGGGTATGGGTCTCACCAAACTCAGATAACCTTAAACGAGTTATAACGACTTATTATATTAAAAATTAATCTCACAAAATATTTGATATGAAAAACTCATATAAAATAAAGATATACTAAAAATTAATATCCCATTTCTAAGAAAAATATATTATTTATATTAAGAAACAGTTTTATAGTAAAAAAAAAATAAGCGAGTCATTGTTGGTGCATGATGCCAGTAGTCCATTTGTCTCGTGTTTATTTGTGTCTGTAATCGTCACATTGTTCTTATTGTGTTGAACTTGTTAGTTTGCGTTTTGTTTAAGCGAACTTGGTGAGTAGCGAAGTTAGGGACAACTTCACCTAGTATGTTAGGCGAAGTTGTCGTGCTTTATAACCTAACTTCGGCAACGTGTTTAACTAGACTTGACGGCTGAGTTTGTGACTTTTGGTGTTACGTGTTTTTGGTGTCTTTGTTTATCGACATCGCAATATAACAAGTATTCCTTTGTGTTTGTGTGTTTGAGTGTGATTTACGTGTTCATCGTGTTAGCACTCGTATCGTATACGTAGGGGATTCCGCACCCTCGTGTTACGAGATACTCCTGTGTAGATCCGGATGGGAACCTACAATTGGTATCAGAGCATTTTGCTCGTGATTGTGTGGTTCGGGATTATCACACTAGTGTTAAAATTGTTCCGTTAGACCATTCACGGAACTGTTTTACGTTAAAACACCGCTCTTTTGTTAGTTTCTCTACAATACTCATCAATCGCACCGTCCTGCCACTCCCTCAACCCTCCAAATCATCAGAATTAGACTGAAAAATTAAGACGTTCATCAGGCGAAGTTGCCGTCACCAAGTTTAGGATTTCAGCGAAGACATAGGTTTTCAGCGAATATATAATTGTTAGCGAAGTTGAGATTAAGCGAAGTTGTGATTAAGCGAAGTTGAGATTAAGCGAAGTTGATATTAAGCGAAGTTAGGATTAAGGCGAAGTTGGGATTAAGGCGAAGTTCTTATAAGTTCGTTGTTCACTGTTCACAGAATATTGTATTTTGATTCTAGGTCTCGTTTCGTTCAAGTATGACTTCGGTAAACATCACAGAACTGGTAAAAATGGAAGTTGAAGCAGTTTCAGCAACTAAAGCTCCAAAAATTCTGAAAGGAACTGAGTTCGTTGCATGGAAAGATAGGTTTGAACAATATGTGAAGTATCAAGATGCAAAAATGTGGGTCTGCATTCAAGATGGGTACATCCCTCCAACAGCTATGTTTGAAGGTCGAGAGCAGCTTAAGAAGTACAATAAGATGGAGGATGATGAAAAGAAAATGAATGAGGCTGAAAGTAAAGCATTAGCTGCAATCACCATAGCACTACCCCAAGAGATTCTTCATACTTTCAGAAAGTACAAATCTGCTAGAGAATTATGGGAAGCATTAAAGAATCGCTATGAAGGTAATGTCGGGATTCGTAACTCAAAGTCGAAATTGTTGAAAACTCAATTCTCGGTGTTCGAAGGATTTAAGAATGAGTCACTTGATGACATCAACACAAGATACTATCACTTGATGACAGAATTGAATAACTACTCCTTGAAGTACACAGAGCTTGAAATTGTAGAAAAGCTTCTGGATGCTCTCCCACCAAAATGGGATATATACAGAGTTTTGATGAGAGATGATAAAGAGTTTAAAACCTTTGAATTGGAAACGGTGGTCAATAAGTTGAGTAATTAAGAGCTAAATATGATAAGGAAAGAGACTCCTACTGATCAGGTTCAGGATCCGGGAATGTATGGTGCAAAAGGGTCTCCAAACTCAAACTCTAAATCAGAATCGACTGCGTATTATTCAGGAGGTGAACCAAACTCTACTCAAGATGGTCATATGGTGATGAATATGGATGGATACATATGCTTTGTAGCGGGTGGAAGTAGCTCGTCAAAACCTCAATCCTCAGTTGGTAACTCCTCAGCCAGTGCCTCTAACAAGAATTACTCACAGATGCCTATGAGTGTGAAATCAGCTGAACAACAGTTTGCTCTTTATGCCTCTTTCATCGCCTCATATGAGAACTACATCAAGGGAAAGATAGTTGACCCTGCAACTTAGGATGAGGATTATGATCAGATAGATGCTGATGACATTGAAGAAATGGATCTGCAGTGGCAAATGGCAATGATTGTAAGAAGGGTGAAAAGGTTTATGAAGAAGACTGGTAGAAAATTCGTTGGAGAGAGACCGGGGTTCGACAACTCAAAGGTTCGCTGCTACAACTGTCAACAGAATGGACACTTTGCTAGAGAGTGTACGATTGAAAGAGTCGAACGAAGTCAAAACAAGCCTACTCAACAGAATGGAAGTGGTAATGAAATTAAAGCTATGGTGTCTCAACATAACGGTGAGTATAACTGGAATATACAAGTTGGGGAGGTGATTGAACAAGCAAATCTGGTAAACAAAGAGAGTGGAAGATGTGACAAAGAGTCAGTGTAGAATCAAGCATACATGGCAGAAGTGAACGATCAGCTCTCAGAGGTATGTTCGGAATCTCAGTGTGAACAATGTGAGAAATTGTCTGAACAATTAAATGCTTTAACTGATCAATATGTTAGCTTGGATAAAGAATTAAAAACGTTAAAAGAGGAGCATCACTTTTCTAAAAATAAACAAAATAGTTTCTCAGTAAAAATAAAAGCTAGTGAAAAAGATATAAGAAGCCTTAAGGCCACACTTGCTGAGAAAATTCAAGTCATCGATTTGAGCTATGAAGTTGTGGAAGAAAAGACAAAAATTATAGTTGAAAAGGATAAACAGATAGCTGATTACCAAGTAAAAGTGGTGGAACTAAATAGGAAACTTGAACAATTTAGGAATTCATCCATGATGCTTGATCATGCTATCTGAGAGTCTTGAAACTGATCAGACTGTAACAGGTAATGTGAAATGTAAGGCCCCGAACCCGGTAGCCCTACTTTAGCGTCGGATTTACTCATAAACACAGTTCTTGCAATCAGAGTTAATTAAAACTTTCGCGGAATATAAAAACTTTCTTAAAATATTTCATATCAAAACACGTCTTGTCTTAAAACATCATTTTGCCTTTCAAAATAAACGAAACATTAAACTTAAACATCTTGAGTCTTCCGATGCCAGCCTCTTATTCAGTGCCACGTGCCTCCTCAAGCGAGATGCCTCCTCCTACTCACCTGCGTGCATACTAAAAGTCAGCTACGCTGAGTGAGTTCTAGTTAATCAAGCAACTTATCATACAACCACTACATGCATCATATACGTATCCGAGACACGTAGTCCACTATCTAACCTGCTTACCTTACCACTTAGCCTCTTATTTACACCTACCACCTTACCACTTTGCCACTTTAATAACGTATAACGTTATGCCACTTTGCCACTTTGCCACTTTAATAACGTTTAACGTTATGCCACTTTAATGACGTAGTCACGTATAGGCTTACCCTACCACGTACTATCGTCATGCCACTATCACTCTTACTACACCCTTGCCACTTCTAACACGCTCTACCTCTACTTATCTACAACATGCTTCATATCATTTACATAATAAGCAAGTCACATCATAGCATACATACACATTAATAACCACTTGGCAATCACTGTCCTTGGCGATGCATGCAATATCCGAAGATCGTTCACGCACCAACAAGTATTATATAATAGCTACCTCGTATAACATCTATAGCATACACTTACCACTTAAGGTAAGTGTATTCACATTTCACATCGAGTATGCACACAGCCCCGAAAACATAACAAGGAAATGGGGCTAGAAACTCACCTGAACTCTGCTTCTTCCTCCGATAGTTGTAAATCCCTTCTTTAACTGAGCTCGGATTACTGTATAAGTTACACGTATCAATACTCGCCTGATCTAATATGGCGGCCTAGTATTAGCTTATTTTTACTTATCGTTTATAATTTATTTTCTAATCGAACTCGACTTTAGGCGAAGTCAAACCTTAGGCGAACTTAGCTTTAGGCGAAGTTAAACCTTAGGCGAACTTAGCTTTAGGCGAAGTTAAACCTTAGGCGAACTTAGCTTTAGGCGAAGTTAACCCTTAGGCGAACTTAGCTTTAGGCGAAGTTAACCCTTAGGCGAACTTAGCTTTTAGGCGAAGTTGTCATCAGGCGAAGTTGTCATCAGGCGAACTTAGCTTGCAGGCGAAGTTCATCAGGCGAACTTAGCTTGCAGGCAAAGTTGTCGGCTGCAGCTACTGTTCGTCCTTAATCATCTTCGTTTCTTAACCAAATAACTCGATTTAGGTATCCACGTAATCGTCTGACCAGCGCCTACAAACCCCAACCATCAAATCGGCCTAACATCGATGTTTAAGGGGTGCGATTTAGGCATATAGGTTACGGGTTCTTTTAGGTTAACAATTAACCTATCAAATGCTAATCAATTCCAGTAATATTTGTTGTTTTAGGTTCGTTTATAACAAACTAACACAGATCTATGATTTCCCAAATCAAACCGAACCTATACGAACGATTTCTAACTATAAACGTACCTTGAACGAGTCGAACTACGAACCCGGTTAAGCCTTGATGTTGTTTTGGTCCGTCACGACGTTCCAGCACCAACAAGCTCGGGTTTTCGCCTTCGGATCTTGGTTCGGGTTATAAGATGGTGTTGTGTGTGTTTTGGTGGTGTATGAAATATGTGAGAATGAGGATTAAATGGTGATTAATGGTATTTATATTTAGGGATCATGGGCTTAAGCCCATGGACTCTCCTTCCTTCTTTCATAACCCAAGTCCATAACCCATATCCATTACCCAACACTAGCCCGACCCATACCAACTCCTACTCTATTTATTTATTTCCCGATAACCCGAGTAAACTTTCCCTCTATTATTAAGTAATACAATTAATATTATTTTGGAAATTTCGGGATGTTACATGAAAGTCAACACGGTATCCGTTAAAGTCAATAAAAGCAATACTAACGAATCTGATCAGACAAATTCTCCTGTCACAAATCAAGGTTCAAATCCTGAAAAGTCCGTCGACTCTGTCAACATAGATGATGAAGTTGTGATACTAAAACGGGGTGAGAGTTAAGTTTATTGATGAAAAGAAATATTCTTTAAACCCATTTGTTCCCCCCTATGTTAGACAATCTGTCAGTAACAAAACCTCATCTTCTGCTACAACTTCCGAAACAAATGTTTGTATGGACACTAGTTGTCCTAAAAGGAGTTGCTTTAGGTGTAACAAGATTGGACACCTTGTAAATGACTCTCCTCTGAAAAGGAGAAATTCTAGAAATATGAGGCCAACAAAAACTGAGAATAAAATGCACATTAAAACTGATGCTGGTAATAAAACTAATGCCTCCAACTTTAAGCGTTGGACAAATTCAGGATTTCAAAGAAACCAACCTCAATTTTTCAAAAGAAACCACAGATCAAGTAACTTTGAATTCAAGAATGCTAGAAACTTAAGAATGTTTGGATGGCATCACAACCAATTCTCTAGATATCCTCCGTTCAGCTCTAATAGAAATTTCCCTCAAAGGAATCTTGGGCAGCCGAGGAGTTGGATACCGTTTAACAGGTTTGATCAACCCAAGACCAGCAGGTCTTGGGCCCCTCCTTTTTAATTCGATTCTTTAATTGTGCAGGAACAGTCGAACAGGGTTGTGAACAACATGTGGGTTGTTGACAGTGGGTGTTCCCGGCATATGACTGGTAACAAGAAATTGTTACGTGATTGGAAAGTTGTTCAAGGAGGAAGGGTTAGTTTTGCAGGAGAAAGCGGAGGAAAAATTACTGGAATCAGTATGGTTACAAATGGAAGAATAAAGTTGGAGAAGGTAAACTTCGTGGAAGAGTTGAAGCACAATCTCTTGAGTGTCTCTCAAATATGTGACAAAGAGTACACTGTACACTTTATGAAAGATGATGCACTCGTGCTCTATCCTGGTTTTAAGATTCCTGAAACCTGGATTGTGATGAAAGCTCCAAGAGAGAAGAACACATATGTAATGGATATTCGGTCAACCGAGATCGCAACGGAAGAATCATGTCTACTGTCAAAAGCATCAAAGTCTGAGTCGGAACTGTGGCACCGAAGGATGGGTCATATCCATCTTCGAAAGATGAATTATATCGTCAAGAATGGACTGGTACTTGGGGTTCCTTTAAAAAGTTTCAGTTTTGAAGATCAATGTTTATCATGCAAGAAAGGAAAACAGCACAAGAAACCACATCACCCCAAAACAGTCAACTCAATTGCTACAACCCTAGATTTGCTTCACATGGATTTGTTTAATCCCATAAATGTCAAAAGTATAGGTGGAACGTCTTACTGCTTGGTTGTGACGGATGATTTTTCACGGTACTCATGGGTTTATTTTCTGAAGACAAAAGATGAAACAGTTCAACTGGTAATCAACTTGATTACCAAAGTAGAAAATATTGTTGGGGGAAAGGTCAAGTTCATCAGGAGTGACAACGGCACTGAATTCAAGAATTACCAAATGGAGATGTTTTGTTTGAAGAAAGGGATTGAACATCAATTTAGCGCACCATATACTCCGCAACATAATGGGGTAGCTGAGAGGAAGAGCAGAACTCTAATCGAAGGCGCCAGGACTATGCTGGCAGATGCTAAACTTCCCGTGGTGTTTTGGGCTGAGGCTGTTGCCACAGCCTGCTATATCCTTAATCGTGTTTTGACTGTTAAAAGATTGAATAAAACTTGCTATGAAATTATGCATGGTAGAAAGCCTAACCTAAAAGGTCTTGAACCTTTTGGGTCCCCATGTTCGATTTTAAAGACTAACTCAAAGTTCGGTGAGAAGGCTGACGAGGGTATTCTCGTAGGCTACGTTGTTGGGACACCCAACAGAAGAGTCTTTAACCTATCGAACAACAGGGTTGAGGTGGTCTGTAACACTGACATTATCAGTTATAAACCACCAAAGCCAAGCATGGTACCGGTAGAGGCTTTCGACTATGATAAGTTATTTAAATCGTCTAATTTGCCTTACTAGGATTTTGCAGGGACAAAAGAAAGAATGGCCACTCAAATGCTATTCGATGAAGAAGATACCGTCATACATCGTCCAGAATGTAGAGAAAAACACACTACCACTCCAAATGACGTTGAATCGCCTGCTGTCTCAAATGAAGAAGACTTTTTCAATCTGTTCCAAACTCAACACATCTCAGATGAACTCTCTTCGAATCTTGAAGAAAATTTACAAGTGGATCCCGTTCAAACTTCTAAGATCCACAAGGATCATCCCCTGTAGAATGTGATCAGTAACACTTCTGATGGTGTGCGAACTAGGAAAAGTGTGGAGGAAAGCACCTGTGTGTATGCAAGCATTAGAGACACTGGTATTATGAATGAATGCTTGTATGCCTGCTTCGTCAGTCAGATTGAACCAAAGAACTATCAGATGGCATCAAAGGATAGCTCATGGGTAGAAGCCATGCAAGAAGAACTGGCACAGTTTGACAAAATAGAAGTATGGCGGTTGGTAGAAAAACCACGAGAAGTGACTGCAATTGGTACTATGTTGGTTTTCAAATGCAAGAGAGATGAGAAAGGGGTAATTATTCGTAACAAGGCCAGATTAGTTGTCAAAGGGTTTAACCAGCAGGAAGGGATAGACTACAATGAAGTATTTGCTCATGTGGCAAGATTGGAGGCAATCCGACTGTTCCTGGCTTTTGCTGCACACAAAGAGATGAAAGTGTTTCAGTTGGATGTTAAAAGTGCGTTTCTAAATGGAAAAGTCGATGAAGTGGTGTATGTCGAGCAACCTCCGGGTTTCTCTGACCCAGACTTTCCCGATCATGTGTACAAGCTCAGCAAAGCACTATATGGCCTACATCAGGCCCCACAAGCTTGGTACGCAACTCTGTCAGATTACTTGCTGGAAAATGGATTTGAGAGAGGGAAGATCGACAGCACTTTGTTTGTATAGAGGAATGGGAGTGACTTTCTCCTTGTCCAGGTCTATGTGGACGACATCATATTTGTTGCCTCAAAAATCTCTTTGTGTCAGGAATTTGAAACAGTCATGAAGAAAAGGTTTGAGATGAGCGCCCTGGGGGAATTAACTTTCTTTTTGGGTTTACATGTAGATCAGAAGAAGGATGGCATGTTCATTCATCAAAGAAAATATGTTCACGATGTCCTCAAGCGTTTTAAGATGGACGACTCCACCCCGTTTGACACTCCAATATGTGTCAACCACAAACTAGGTGCTGATTCAGAAAGTGATGACGATGTGGATCCCACTCAGTATCGAACAATTATAGGTTCTTTAATGTATTTAACTGCTTCTAGACCTGACATTATGTTTGCAGTTTTTCTTTGTGCTCATTTTCAGGCAAACCCCAAGGAATCACACATGAAGGGAGTGAAGAGGATTTTGCGGTATATTAAAGGAAAGCCCAAGTTGGGTCTCTGGTACCCAAAGGGAGGAGATATGGAACTGGTAGCATACACCGACTCTGACTATGGAGGATGCAATCAGAACAGGAAATCAACAACAGGTGGCTGTCAGTTTCTTGGAGGAAGATTGGTGTCATGGCAGTGCAAGAAGCAGACCTCCGTAGCCATATCCACCTGCGAAGCAGAATACATGGCAGCATCAAACTGTTGCTCCCAAGTTTTATGGATACAACAACAAATGCGTGATTATGGTCTGAATTTCACTCAAACTCCTATTTGCATTTATAACACTGCTGCAATCTCAGTAACTAACAATCCCGTTAAACATAGTAAAACTAAACATATTGACATTCGTCATCATTTTATACGGGATTGTGATGAGAAAAAATTAATCGTGCTTAAAAAGGTTGATTCACTGGATAATTTCGCCGATCTTTTTACAAAAGCGTTTGACCAATCCCGTTTTCAAAACCTTGTTGAGTTTAATGGGATGATCAATCCCGAGTAACCTTGTTTTCCTTGTGTTTTAAAAAAAGCATCTCTATCGCTGAAAATTATGTCGGTAGCTTAAGTTTGAAGGACATATTCTTGAATATGTTTGGTCCTTACATCTACTTGTAGACTGTAAGGATAGCCATTAACCTAATAACTGAAAGCAACCGGGGCAGTTTATGATGAGTTATTATTTCTTCGCTGAAAATTATGTCGATTATAGTTAGTCGGAGGGACACATATTCGTATGTGGTTGGTCCTGCTGATCCACTGGATCTTTAGGATAGCCGTTTACCTAAAGACTTCGAATTGATCGGGGCGTCTGACTCTAAATTCTTTTTAGGGAAATGATATATTTTTTCAGTCCATTACTTCGCAAGAAGTTTCAATTGATGTTAATATGAAAATTGATCCAAACTTGGAAAGTGATAGATAAATTGATTTTGAGTGCCTAACCGGTGAAGTTATTAGGCCTAAAAAACTCTAGAACAGTCATTGTATGTTATGGTAGCTTTCTATGGTGCGTAAAAGTAGAAGTGATACAAACTAAAACTACTCGATTTACTGTGGAGAGTCATTTTGAAATGTGCATGTTTCCACATATATCTCTCTGAATGATAGGCAAAAAAGTGATTACCAAGTCATACACGAGCCCGTGAGTGTCTTGATCCCCCGCATAGATTGTGTTAGTATTTTGCAGTGATCCAGATTTGGGACTTGCAGGCATTCGTTATAGTTAAAAAATAATAAATAAATACTAGTTATTATTATGACTTGCTAAGTTTATCAAGTCACAAATATCAAAGATATAGTAGTCGAAGAGACGACTCGTGCATAATGATTGATCAGACACTATGGGTCGAAGTCAAATCGGGGTGATCTGGGGAAAGCCAAATACGCCTTGAGAATAGATTGGAGGCATCACAATTTCTCAAGTGATGTCCATCTAAATTTTGAGCTTAATTGAACTTAATCCGTATCACAGAAGCAATGAAAACCATACTAAATTATATACCCGCCTACAACCTGTTTCTCTATGTCATAATAACGCTGAACATGGATCTGTGTGACAGCCTCTTAATCAGTATGATTCCTGTTCGGATCTTTTATAAAACATGTTGGGTTTCTACAAGACTGAAATTTGATCCCGTTCTTTTATTTACCCTTGTTATTTAGCTTGTCTTATGGTTTTCTCATAAATATCTTGGTTACTCGTTCTTGATCGATGGGTTAAAAATTAATTCGCAACGGCGAAGTTGTTCTTTCAAGCGATGTTAAATCACTGGCGAACTTAACAATAGGGCGAAGTTAACTTAACTTCGCCACTGGGTTTTCCAAAACTATAAAAGGTGATCTTAAGGTCAAAATTGGTCAAACCATTATTTCTTAAACCCTCGGCGAACTTACCCATTGATTCAAACTTCTGCTTTTCAGCTTCTCGTTTGCTATTAAGGTTTGTCGGCCTTCGTTGTGTCATAATTCATGTCTTTTGTTTGTCAATCTGTTCCACAATGTCATGTTTTAATCAGTTTTATTAACAAACCCTTTTGACACTGGTTCTGGTTGATTAAAGATTGTTTTGTGGATAAATAGATGTTAGGAATCTAAATCGCATTGTCCTTTACATGCGATCAGTGTCCGATTGTCCATATTTTCATCCATCAAGGATTGGATTTAAGCTGTTTAAGCAGTGAAGTTAGGTTTGGCGAAGTTCACACTAACTTCGCCCTTAAGACAACTTCGCTGCTACATCCCCTGCTACTATGCTTGTGTATTGAGGGATTAATTAATTTATTATTTGTTACCTGCATAATTCTGATGAGTTGCTCACAAGCGAAGTTCTATCTCCAGTGATGATAATAACTTCACCATTGCCACAACTTCGTTGTTGTCAATTCAGCGAAGTTCTAAACTGTATACACCAGTTATCTAACTTAACTCGTTTTGTTGTTCATGTATGGCTGCTGTGGCTGGTGCTGGTGGCACAGGTGGTGACGAGGGTGACGGTGATAAAAGACAGTTTTTTCCGGGTCATAACATGTATGTCACCTTGGATCTGGATGGTCGTGGAGCTGATGATTTTCGTGAGATCATCTCGTTTCTCATTCGCTTTCGTATATTTCATGCCATTACAACTACTCTACCGATATATTTACCAAACATTGAAGACTTCTGGAGAACGGTGGAATATGACTGCCGGGTTGAACCACCAGTGATGCGTGCTACTGTGAACAATCAAGTGGTGCAGTTCTCGGCAAATCAAATCAGGGAGGCTTTACAGTTCGGGGCTGAAACTACTCAAGATCCTACTGACTTTTTAGCTACTTTCAGGAATGGAGTGTTTCTTCATATGGGGTATTCAGGTTCGTTGGAAGATTCACAAAGGCGTAAGGAGTTTCTATTGGATCAGTGGAGGTTTTTGATGCACGTGATGATTGTGTGCATGTCTGGTCGCAAGGCTGGTTCAGATGGTATGGGTGCGACAATGCAGTCTGCAATGGCTGCACTGACTTACAACAAGCCTTATAATTTCAGTCAGATGGTATTTTATGAGATCGATCGTCAGCGACGAGCAGTGGCACGGGAACGGTTCTTGATGTACCCAAGATTCTTACAGATGATTCTCAATCATGTTGCTCCCAATCTGCCACAACTTCGTCCTATCTCCTATGTTGAAAGTATAAGCAAGAGAATTTTTTCACAGTGTAGGTCATCTAGTGCTCGTAGCAAGCCTGAACTTCGTCCAAGGCACACTGCATAATTTGGTTATCTTGTGAACCTTGCTTACGTTGCTCCATTAGAGTATGAGTTCAATGATCCGGCTCCGCAACAAGTTGATATTCCTCAACCACCTCCTTTGGTTCAACCACCACTGGTTGTTCAAGAAATTCCAAATGTTAATCCTGTTGTGGCTCCCAAAGAGCAAGTTGATCTTGAGGTTGCCTTTGGAGGGCAATGTTTCTTTGATATGGAAAGGGTTGATCCTGCTGCTGAAGTTCAAGCCTCGGTGGTTGATGTTTCTGGTATGCATGTCTCTATGGTCGGTCCATCTGTAGGCCTGTCTTTTGCCTTTGTGGAGGATTCTGAGGGAACTATATCTGATTCCTCCACTGATGATGTTGTTGAAGCACAGCGAGTTCTTGCCAGACAAGAAAGAATCCAAGGTAAACGAAAGAAAGACTCAGATGATAGTGAATCAGAATATGAGGAAGAGATGTATCGGTTGGTACGAAGATCAAAGAAGGAAAAAGTTAGTGAAAGTTCAAGGGTTGTCCATTTTTCCCCACCGTCGTTATCGGGTGTGTCTATGTTACCTTCTTCTTCGGCTGATCCGTTACCTGTGACCTCTAATGTACCAATGGAGGTTGTATCTGCACCATCTAGTATAGTTCCATCTACGGCCCAGATGTCAGCACCAGAGATTGTTTCATTGCCACCTCCTACTCTCACTCCAACTGAAGTGGTAGCTATGTTTGTTGAGTCCACATTGGTAGATACTGAACAAAGATGATGATCCCAATGCATCGAAAGATGCAGGTGGTGAGATGCCAAGAACTGAACAAACTTTTGGAGCTTCCACATCTCAGGGGGAGTCTGCTGGTCCATCGGGCAGTGCAGGTGATGAGACAGTGGTTGTTAATGATGTGGATGAGTTGGGTGACGATGTGCTGACCGTTAGTGAGATTGAGAAATTTGGTGAACAGATAGAGATTGATAGTGGGTTAGAGGAAGGTGAGATAATTGATGATAGTGTTGAGCACGATATTCATCAATAATTCTGAATGGGAAGAGCAGCCAAGAAGGAAAGAAGGTTGTGCTCAATGGTTCATAAAAACAAAGAAGCCAGTGGTACCCGCAATGTTCAAGAAAAGTTATAATATCAAGGGTTATGCTGAATCGAAGAAAGGTATTATTTGCTGGTTGTATGATGAACAATTAAAGTTGTTTGTGATAAAGCGATATGATGGGGTTCAATATTTTACTAAGGCATTGAGATCGCTCAACACTTTGCCTGAGTGTGAAGTGAAAGATTTGGCTCGGTTGAGATTGATAAATAGAAGTGATGATGATTTTGCGAGATGGGTTGGAAAGATCGTGTGGAAGGAAAGTGTGAAAGAGAAAAAGTTTGAGCTTCTGAAGCCTCAAAAGGGGAAGCTGATTGAAGATAAGGAACGTGGTATGCGGGCTGATGGCAAGCCCTAGATGGTGATGAAGTACAAGCCAATTCGGTGTTTGAAAGAGGTTCCTATGAAACTTATGCCCCAGGATGTGTTGAAGGATCTCAAGTGGTGGTATGTTGATTGTCAAACCGCTGAAGCTGTGATGGAATATGAAGACGAACAGGAGATCCTGAGAGTGTATGATCCAATGCACTTGGTTAATTTGTATCAAGCTGACTTGCAGGTACTTAATGACAAGAAGATTTTTTAT
Source organism: Bidens hawaiensis (assembly GCF_021521415.1). Taxonomy (NCBI): domain Eukaryota; kingdom Viridiplantae; phylum Streptophyta; class Magnoliopsida; order Asterales; family Asteraceae; genus Bidens; species Bidens hawaiensis. The sequence goes on from NW_027491497.1 coordinate 926,270, forward strand.
ATACCTGCGTGGAAAGACGAAGCAAAGAAGTACCAGAGGGTGGTCTCTGTCTGTGTGAGACAGGGCGTTCATGCTTGAAGATGGTGGGTACGTGCTTTTTGGATTACCAGACACGGCGAAGATGTTAGAGATATGAAGCTACCGCCAAGGGGGAGTCTGTTGGTGCATGATGCCAGTAGTTCATTTATCTCGTGTTTATTTGTGTCTGTAATCGTCACATTGTTCTTATTGTGTTGAACTTGCTAGTTTGCGTTTTGTTTAAGCGAACTTGGCGAGTAGCGAAGTTAGGGACAACTTCGCCTAGTATGTTAGGCGAAGTTGTCGTGCTTTATAACCTAACTTCGGCTACGTGTTTTACTTGACTTGACGGCTGAGTTTGTGACTTTTGGTGTTACATGTTTTTGGTGTCTTGGTTTATCGACATCGCAATATAACAAGTATTCCTTTGTGTTTGTGTGTTTGCGTGTGATTTACGTGTTCATCGTGTTAGCACTCGTATCGTATAGGTAGGGATTCCGCACCCTCGTGTTACGAGATACTCTTGTGTAGATCTGGCTGGGAACCTACAGTCATGTGTCTCCCAAAACCATAGCTTTTAAACGAGTTATAACATCTTATTTAATTGTGAAACCCTTTCATCATTAAACCTTATGTATATTATTAACTTTCTTACAATAAATAAAATTAATATCCAAAAAAATATAAATATTAGACAGAAAAAGAAACACAACCTCCGTAATACGGGGGATATAAACTAGTTTAATTATAAAAAGAAAATAAAAAAGATGACGTGACGATGTGACGAGGCTACAAAACCATGACATTACACCACTAAATTAAAAATTATTCATTTACTAACTAGGTGCCACATATAAGATATTCCCGATTTGTAACCCCCACTACACATAGTCTTATTACTTATTACTTGAAATAAATTGAAATTTGTATAATAATATCTTAAAAATATATAAACGAAACATTTAAAAATGGGTTGCTACCTACATTCTCTCAAGCTATCAGAATACTTTATTTGTAAATGGACGCTTCACATCCATTTCACCCAAATCTATAATATATATAAACGAAAACATAAAAATCATATGTGTCGCGATGTGGTCGCTCCCCCTTTTTTTGGAGTCACTAGATTTCATTGATTTTCAAATAGAGGCTTCTCATGCATTTGACCCGAATTCATGGGTATGAGTCTTACCAAACCCAAATATTTATTAAACGGGTTAACATCTCATTAAATTAAAAATTATTCTCACCTTATTATTGATGTAAAAATCCTATAAAATAGGATATACTAAAAATTAATATATTATTTATTTTAAAAAAGATATATATATATTATTTAAATTACAAAATCAATTTTATAGTAAAAAAAATTAAGCGGGTCTTGGGTCTCATCAAACAATAAGTATATTATTAACTTTCATAAATATTATTTATAATTAAAAAACCAATTTTATAGTAAAAGAAATAAACGGGTCTTGTGTCTCATCAAAACCATATAACTTTTAAACCGGGTTTAAATATTTTATTTATTTGTGAAATAATTTATCAATCAAACCATAAGTATATTATTAACTTTCTTATAATAAAAAAATATAAATTCAAAAAATAAATAAATATTATAACAAATAATATAAAAAATCCCGTAATACGGGAGACAAAAACTAGTTATTTATATGTTTTAATTAATTTTGCCGGTAGTTGTTTATTTTCCATGCAACTATTTAATTCAAATAGCCGTCTATCCTCTTCTCCACCATCAAGATTCCCTCACCGCCCTTTTCATATTAACTTTCAAATTCTCCACTTAATTCTCTAAATTAAATTCCTCAATAAAAGATTATATATCTATCCACTTTTCTACCCCTTTGAATTTTAAACTTTTAATTCTTTCAATAGTTTAATATTTAAATCCAATCCCACTTTCATCACCCTCATCTTATGTAATCCCAGAATTCCAGAAATCCTTTTATTCATCTGGGGTTTCACCATTCTTCATATTCATATATTCTTGAGTTTTCATATGTTACAAATTGTAACTTACGATGGATATGAAGGAGTCAAACCTTTTTGAAAAGTCAAACTCTCAGTTGGGTTCAAAGTCAACGGAATTGGGTATTGACTTTATGAGCTTTGATGTGCAACTGGATAAACATTTAGCAAAGATTTGGTCAAAGGAGAGAGAAATTCAGGAAGAATGGGAGATTGATTTGACTAAACTGGATATAAAGAATGTTATAGCTGATCATGGTACTGTTTACAAGGGTGTTTATGATGATCAAGATGTGGCAGGTTAATTTTTATAAATATTGAATTGTCATTATGCTATAAGGTTATATTGATTTGAATTATGGAATTTTATAGTTAAGGTATTGGATTGGAGCGATGGCGGTGGTATTACTGCCGCCCAGGCTTTCGCTCTTCGTGGAACGTTTGAGCGAGAAGTTGCTGTTTGGTATAAACTCGATCATCCAAATATCACAAAGGTCAATTTCGGTCATTGTTTTATTTGTAACGGGTCAAATAAAAAAACAACAGCTAAGTTCACAGTAAAAAAAATGATTTTTTATTAATGCTTAAAAAATCAAATATAATATGTACAAACCACCTTAAGTGAGGTTGAACCCCTTACCATCATTTTAAGACTAAACCATCTTTACCATCGCATCAAATAGTGTGTTTATAGTCAATTGTTTTATTAAAAAAAAAAATACTAAATTGTTGTTGTAGTTTTTTAATCATATTTTTAACTTATTAATTTGGAAGCCCATAAAGTGTTTTTAATGCCTACGGCCTCCTAGTAGCTTTATTAAAAACACTACAATGCTGTTATTGTTGTAACAATATAGTATTTGTTGAAAACCCGTTTCAATGTGAATATGTTTTCACCTGTTACACTGTCCATCTTAGTAACGCGCCTTCTTTTATTTTTAATGGTGGCTTAAATATAATTGTAGTTCATTGGAGCTTCAGTGGGAATATTGAAACTCAAGATCCCATCAGACAACGATTTGAATACGGGCCAAAAGCCTCTACCATATCGAGCTTGTTGTGTTGTAGTCGAATATCTTCAAGGCGGGACTGTCAAAAATTTCTTGATCAGAAACTCAAGGAAGAAGTTATCTTTCAAAGTGGTAATTCAATTTGCTCTTGATCTATCTAGAGGGTGAGTTTTATTTTTTTAGCAATAGGGTATTGTTTAGTTCTTAACTAGTTAACCACTGTTTTCTCAGATTAAGCTATCTTCACTCCAAAAAGATCGTTCATGGAGATGTGAAAACCGAAAATATGCTGTTAGATACAGATGGAACACTTAAGATTGCTGATTTCCGAGTTGCTCGTGTTAAAGCACGAAATTGTAGAGACATGACTAGTGAAACCGGAACTCTTGGTTACATGGCACTAGAGGTATGTATAACTGCTGTAGGTGATAGAATGAACGGGTTAGATAATGAGTCATAAGTTCATAATGGGTTGACTAGAGCCAAATTTGTCCAAAATGTTTGGATTATCTAAAGATAATAGATGTGTTAATCAATATGGTTATAACAGATATATCTTTTTAAAGTAATATAACTTTTTGAAAGATTTTATGCAATGACAATATATACATTTTAAATTACTATGTTGTTTAATTGGTACGGCTTTAGGTTCTTGCAGGAAAACCTTATAATAGGAAATGTGTCGTTTATAGTTTCGGGATATGTTTATGGGAGATTTATTGTTGTGACATACCTTATGCCGATCTTAGTTTTGACGAAGTATCTTCCGGAGTAATTCATCAGGTACCATAGTACTAACTTTAGTAATAATTACAGTTAGTGATTCATTTTCAACTTCAAGTAATGTTTAAAAAATACAATATACTATTTAAATTGAATGTTAGCAGAAAAGACATTTTTAAAAGTACGGATATATTTTTGCAGAATTTAAGTGTTGTCCAAGTTCTTTTGAGAGCATTTTGAAGAAATGTTGGGATGCAAACCCGGAAAAAAGGCCGGAAATGGAGGAGATCGTGAAGTTGTTGGAAGCAGTAGACACCAGCAAAGGTGGTGGAATGGTGTCGGAGGATGACGAAGCCCCGGGTTGTTTTTGCTTCCTCCGTCATTGTGGTGCTTGATCTTATTTCCTCCACCATCATTTGTAGGGTATTACGGTTGGGTTTTATGCCAAATGATTCAAGAGGTTTATTGCCTTGTAAATAACATTTTTTTTGTTTTTTAGTTGTCTCGACCAGTTTTTTTAAGGTATATTTGTTATTTGAACTCAAAAGAGAGAAAATATAACATGATTTAACCCATTCCTAGGTGTTGAAATTGCCATATGATCATCTATATCCAATCGGTGGTGGGCCCATCACTTTTTTTTCGGGTCATGTGCTGAATCAGAATCATTGTTCGTATATTACACATAAATACGAGAATTAGACTAAATGCTGGGGAGCCACCAAAGTGGCGTGAAACAAGCCAGCCATGTCAGGAAGTTGCAGGATCGCGATTCCAGGCTTGCACTTGGTGTTCCAGATAATCGACCAAAGTGTGAACATAGATGAAGTTGCAGAGATGGGAGGCGACCAAAGAATTTCCTAAAACCATTCACTTAGAGCACATTTTAGTCAAAACATGCACATTAAACCCATTCTTAAAACAAACACATTCTAACCAGAAGCCGTTTCAACCTATTACAAAAGTACACAACGCATCCGATTTCACCCGACAAGTCCTACATGCATGTCAACATCATCACAAAACTTAAAGTAACATAAACTTCATACATAATGACAACAAAATCAAGAATCAAAACCAGAATAAACCCCATTTTCCCTCAATAACCTCTTCTCTTCTTCAACATAACTCTTCCCTCTACTAGCCTGCCCAATATCTCTCTTCCTCTTTTCCTTCTGCGAAAATGAAATATTCTTCTCTCTCTGAGTCCGCGCGTGTGCGAGCTCTTCTCCATCACGTAGTGCGGCCCGTGTTTTTTGCCTTTCTTGATAACTTTCTTCGGTCTCGGTTGCACCACGGGTTTCCTTGCCCGTTGACCATGACCAATCACGGTTCTTATCGTCTTCTTTGGGTGGTGGGACTTTTAAGACAGACAACCCGCCTTTATACCCATGTTGACTTAATGCCTCAAAGTCAATGCCTTTACTCTTGCGGTTCATCGGTTTGACTGCATAATAGTCAAAAGTTTAATTATTATTGGAATGACACAATTTGCATATCCGACACGCATAATGCTAAATTTTTTTTGTATAGAATGTATTTCGGATCAAATCCAGTTCAACTAGCCAATAGATTTCTTGGCCCATTGCATTTGCGATTTAGGAAGGGTTGTTCAAACTTCAAAGAGCTCATGGTTCGTTTGTAAACAAGCCGTTGCGACTCGGCTCAGTTTGTAAACAAGCTGATGTTTAGCGGGCTCGCTGGCTTACTTGTTTGGCCCGTCTAAGTTGAAGCCCAAATTTTAATAAAATATAGATTAGACTCAAATTTTTATAATATATATGAATTATCTGTACGTTAAATTTATTATTTTTTTGTTTTATGTATATCACTGTGTGTGAAAAAACTTAAAAATTCTAAAAATAAACAATATGTCTCAGCGAGCCATGAGCTGGCTTGAGCTTTAGATGAGCCGCGCTCAACATTTTAGCTCATTACGATACACGATCCAAATCCAATCCAAGGTAAGCCACTCGTCAGTTAGTTGCTCGTTTAAAGTAAACCCCAAATTTTTATATTATATAACTAATAACTCAAACTTTAATATACAAATAAATATCATATATTCTGCAGTTTATAAATTAGTCAAGCTCAAGGTCAACGTTTCAGCTCGTAAGATAAGCGAACCGAGCACCCTGAGCCCACCTGACTTGGCTCGTTTACAGCCCTACACTAGAGACATTGAGTAGCTAGTTTTACTTTTTTCTATGGAAACAAAGGTTACCTTTAGATTTGGATAAACTGGCAGAAGTCAGTTTGTTCTTTTTTGAAACTTGTTCATCATCAGACGCATCTGTATCGGGACTTGAAGAGGCACCAGATGAAGAATCGTCATCGTCATCATTATCACTCCATGGCATAGTTTTCTTCATGACGTATTATTAGCTCAAGATACTGTAAAAACATAAGCTATTCATATATATATATCAAATTATAAGTTTGGAATAAAACATTTGGAATATTGCTGCTTAAAGTTGAAATAATCAAATAATCAGTCGTTGACGATTGAAATAATCAAAAGAATTTGAGAAGCATATTTAATTTAAGCAGAAATCAAAATAGAGCTTAATGTTTTGCATAGAAATGTGTGTGTTTCTTCTTCCATAACTGGGATTAATTTAGGGAGCGACGGAACAATTTATAGTTCGAGAAATTAGGGTTTCGTAATTAGTTGTTTCCTGGAACCTAATAATTCAAACAATAATTAAACAGCCTATAAAAACGAGAAAGAGAGAGTCTTAACAAACAACTTACAGTTACAATCGTCTGATTTCACTGACTATCGCCCGATTTGGTTTAGGGATGTTTGCAGGGCTCAAAGTGAATAACAATGATAAGAAACGATTTTGATAAAAAAAAAAAAAAAAAAAAAAAACCTTTTTTGTTTTTGTTTTCTTTTTTCCTTTTTTCAGTTTTATTATATTAAAAAAGATAACAAGTTGTGGGTATTCAACGGAGCCACAAACGGAAGAATACCTCGCCTGCACACACCACAACAGTCACGCTTTAGCGTTCGTCCCAAACGGATGAATTCAACCGGCCAGCCCAAGCGAATAGAGAAAAAAATGAGGGTTTGGCTTGCGCAAATGGATAGCGGACCACAACTGTGTGAAGCGAACGACAAGGGGTGAAGAGTTAGGTCCAGTCAACGCCATGTGGCGCAATACGATACGATGAAACAATTTGTTCATGGCTCTTTTGAATGCCCACAACACACAGCCTTAGTGTATCACCCTCAGGCTATATGTCGTGGCATAATTAGTTATCGTGTCACGTCACTGACACATAGGATGAAGAGTTTTAGCTTAACTAGTGTGATGTGTGCTAACTTGGTTTGAACTAATATTTAAAATAAAGTAAAACAAGTAAAACATAAATAAATGTTTGTGTGTTTGAATATGATTGGTGTGTTTAATAACAAGACAAGGTTACGAATTGCGGTGAATGGCCAAACACGTCTTCGTGGACCTGTTCTGGAACTTGATAGGGGACTGGACGACTTAGTCTCGTGCAATTGAGTTGGGGTTCTACTTCATCATGATGAGAGGAATGTGCAGATGAGTTTAATTGAATTTACACTAATCCTAAATGGTATAATACCAAATTAGTAAAGACGGTTCGTTAATAATGTAAACCCGTATCAATTTGATTATGTTTTCCAAAATAATTGTGTCGGCGTAGGTCGTTATATGATAATCCGACGATTTGCATAGATCAGTTGTAATTATAATACGAATATTATGGTCCAAGAAATCAACTGGGTTACGGAATACGGGTAGTGGACATGGGTAAGGGTTTGGGTTAATGATTATAATATAATCTTTAGACATATTTGCAATATGGTCCATGAATTTCATGAGTGGATACAAAAGAGGTTAAAACTTAAGTGTAGGGTGGAAGTTGAATAAAATTCAAAGATATAATAATAAATAATAAAAAGAAAAATATAATGTATATAATTTTTATATTATTTGTTTCTAATGTTTATTTATTTTTTGAATTTTTATGTTTTTATTGTATAAAAGTTAATAATATACTTATGGTTTGATGATAAATTGTTTCACAAATAAATGAGATGCTATAAACCGGTTTAAAAGCTATATGGGTTTGATGAGACTCAAGACTCATTTAATTTTTTTACTATAAAATTGGTTTTTTAATTATAAATTATATATATCTTTTTTTAAATAAATCATATATTAATTTTCATCATATACCTACTTTATAGGATTTTTATATCAAATCTTTGATGAGATTAATTTTTAATTTAATGAGATGTTATAACCCATTTAAGAAATATATAGGTTTGATAAGACCCATACCCGTGAATTCGGGTCAAATGCATGAGAAGCCTCCATTTAAAAATTAAGCAAATCTGGTGACTCCAAAAAAAGGGGGAGCGACTATATCGTGACACGTAGGATTTTTATGTTTTCGTTTATATATATTATAGATTACCCGAAAAAGAAAACATGTCGGTAAGGGATATTAATATAATATGTAACATCCTAAATTTTATAATATTAAATAAAGAAAATTTATGTTTGTTAATCGTGTGTTCATATTTAATTAAGATTAAATATAATAAGGACTATGGACTTGGAATAAAAGATGGACTAAAGGGATGGGTATGGGCCTTAGGTCCATGGGCTTAAGAGAGTACAAATACTCCCTAAAACCCTAATTTCTCTCCATCTTATTCTCTGCACACTCAAAAGACACACACCAACACCATCATATACGACCGTGAGTGGGAAGAAGATCAAAGACTAAAATCCGATCCTAGATTCTTGTAAAGCTTGGATAAACAGGTAAGATACAAGATTGTAGTTCATAACCAAGCTAAACCGTAACCTAAAAACGAGTAAAGGTACGTTCTTTATCTTTAAAGGTTATGTTTTTATGAACGGTTTTCTATGAAACTTAACCCTAGAGAGATCGGGTCTAGATAAGTCATAAAGTTGCAAACCATATGATTAAAATGGACTTAACGAACTTATGGTTATGAACGGTTCATAAAAGAAACCCTAGATCTAGCCTTGAACGTTTTTAGCCATAAAGGTCCAAGATTTATGGTTACCCGGGTTACGTTTTGGCCGAAAACGGTTAAGGAAACATTTATGGGTCAATACCGATCCATAATAAGGTGTTAAGGTTAAAACGAGTAAAGATAATGATAATAAAGGAACAAACTGTGACCAATTATTTGAATAAGCTTCAGCTCGTTCGATTACAATGCTTATGTTCGAATACATGAACATGACTCGATTACAAAGCTTATGGTCAATTACAATGTGAGACTCGATTACAAAGCTTATGGTCAATTACAATGTGAGACTCGATTACAAAGCTTAGGGTCGATTACAATGTGAGACTCGATTACAAAGCTTAGGGTCGATTACAATGTGAGACTCGATTACAAAGAGAGACTTGATTACAATGTGAGACTCGATTACAATGTGAGACTTGATTACCATATGTGACTCGATTACAAGTATCATTCGCTTACAATGCTAAGCTCGAACACAACAGTATGTTCGATTACGATGATAACTCGCATACAAAGGCCTTATTCGATTACTATGGAAATTTCGATTACACTATCTAGATTCGCATACATAGTGGCATTCGATTGCAAGGGCCTCAATTGAATAAATATGCCTAAGCCTAATACAAACATACACCCGAATACATACATGAAATTCAATTACTTATGGAGCATTCGAATACAATATATGGCTTGCATGCAAAGGTGGTAATCGATTCATAGGCATACTCGCATACAATATACTTATCTGGATACATAAGTATAACCCGATCGATTACCTTGATGAACTTGAATGCACTATAAGCTAGATTTCCTATGCCTATTCGAATGCAACAAGAATCGAATACATGTATGCACACTCGAATACACCAATGTATTCGAGTGTAGAGTATGTTGGGTGCTATGAATTGTATACAGATTCTAGATAAAATGTAATCTAATACAACCATGCTTGTAAATACAAAAGGAAAGAACACTAAAGTAATTGTATACCCAGCATTTGAATAAATTAGTGTCTAAGGATAGAATAATACTCTAAGTGAATTGTATCCTACAATAAGACCATTAGATTAGACCAGACTTAGCCATTTTGGCTTAAATATGAATAAAATGAATAGGACATATATTGATACGTATAATTAATGTACAGTCAGCCGAGCTCAGTTAAGGAAGAGAATAACAATAAAAGGAGAACGTAACAGGATCAGGTGAGTTTCTAGCCCCATTTCTTGTTATGTTTTCGGGGCTGTGTGCATATTCGATGTGATTAGTTAATACACTTACCTTCACTTACCTTAAGTGGTAAGTGCATGTCTTATATGATTTATGTATGAATGAATGTTTGACGATGCATGAACGATCTTGGATATTGCATGTACCATCAAAAGATAGTTAAAGATATGATTGATATATACATGATGTATAAATGATGTATGTACGTATGGAAGTTATAATTATGAATGTATAGAAAGGTAAGGAAGGTATGGTTAGATAGGGAACGGACGCTAATAATATCCGCGAATGTAGGGAGCGAACCCTAATAATATCTGCGAATGTAGGGAATGGACCATATTAATATCCGTGAATGTTGGGAACGGACCCTATTAATATCCGCGAATGTAGGGAACATACCCTAATAATATCCACGAATGTAGGGAACGGACCCTAATAATATCCGCGAATGTAGGGAACAGACCCTAATAATATCTGCGAAGGTTATAGGACGAGATGTAAGTAGAACTCACTCAGGGTATAGGAAGAGATGTATCTGCGAACGGACCCTATTATATGTATGTATTAAAAGAAAGAGTGAAAATATGATTGTATGAATTTATGAAAGAAGGTAAAAATCTATGTATGGATATGTACCTTCGGGTGCATGTATAAGTATGTGTATGGATATATTGTACGTTATATGATTAACTAGAACTCACTCAGCGTAGCTGACTTTTAGTATGCACGAAGGTGAGTAGGATGAGGCAGCTCGCTTGATAAGGACACATGGCATGGAATTGAAGATATTGGCATCTCAAGGAAATGTTATGATGTTTTAAAGACTACGTTTTATGTTTAAATGACTATGAATGTCTGTTAAGACAAGATTTGAAAGTTATGTAATATATTATGGCTGAAGTTTTATATTCCGCGTAAAATTTTAATTAACTCTGATATTTAGAACTGTGTTTATGAGTAAATCCAACGTCCAACGTGAAGCACTGGTAACGGGTTCTTACAGGTTGGTATCAGAGCAGAGTTTGAGAGAATTAAGCATCCTACATGCTTAGACTCGAACAAACAATGGGATTAAAGTAAGAAAAGAAAGAAGATGCCAGTCCAAGATAGCCATGTGTCAATCTAGTAAGCTCAGTAAAGGTAAGGTGTATGGTTAAAGTATAATGATGATGAATGCTAGCTTAATTGCTAGGGATATGAGTATATGGTGATATGAATTGTTTGTTTGACTAACTGTTAAAAGTAGAACTTAGCACAAATGGACTCATAAAGGGAAGTGTATAGGACACAAAAAGTAACGTGATCAGCTAATCACAGCTGGACACTGTTATTACCTGTTAGCCTTACTATCCTTGTCCTAAATAGTTCCTTGAGTGATGATGTTTGTGTTCCATTATAGAATACGAATGGCTGGAGCAAGGATGACCGTTGAGCGAGGAGGTCGTACGGGACGTCGTGGCAGGCCACACATTGTCCGAGAACCTTATGTGAGAACAACCACTAACACGAAGGAAGAAGGAAGTGCAGCTGGTCGAAACCCGAGTAACAATGAAGGGTATCAACTTGACCCTGTTGTTCAAGCTGCCATTGCTCAAGCTGTAGCAGCTGCTGTGAAGAACTTAAATCCTGAAAAGTCTGCTGAAAGTCATGTAAGAACTGCCGAGAAGTCTGGGGAAAAGAGTAAGAAAGATGATGAAGGAGAAAAGGGTGACTCGAGCGAAGTTCGATATGTGAAGGTGGATGGCAGAAAGAGAGGCCGAGTTGGGTGTAACTACAAGTCATTCAAAGGTTGCGACCCACCGAAGCTTACTGATTTAGGAGACGCAATCGCTACTCTTCAATGGATAACCGTGATGGACAAGGTTATCCGAATTAGCAAGTTCTGTCCCGACCAAGCAGTGGGTTATTCCACTCAGTCATTTGGTGAGGAAGCTATGTATTGGTGGGAAAGTGTGGAGCAGAGGAAGAGTCGGGATGAGATTAAGGCGATGCTGTGGGATGACTTGAAAGAATTGGTAATGAAGAGGTCCTGTGCTGATGCCGAAGTTGAAAGGGCAGAGATGAAATTCCTAAACTTGAAGGCGGGAAAGATTACACACCATGAGTATACCACTGAGTTCAACCGAATGTCTAGGTTGGTGCCTGATATGGTTAACACTGAAGCCAAGAGGATCAAGTGCTATGTGAGAGGACTGCCACCAAACGTCCGCATACTAGTCAGGGCGAATAAACCTGCTACGTTTGATTCAACAGTAGACCTCGCTGAAATGGTTTAAGAGGACCTGACTGTAGATGATGTTGTGGTGGGAGAGGAGAGAAAGAATAAGAAGTGGGTCAATCATGCTAAACGGCTTGGTTTCAGTTATGGAACTCCAAGGATAAGAAACAGAAGGTGTGGGAAAAGAAGTCATGCAAGACTTGCGGTAAGATGCACGGTGGCGAGTGCAAGTGGGGCACTGGTTCAGATGTGTGCCATAAGTGTGGAAAATCCCATGGGGGGAATGCAGGTTAGGGTCAAATGCATGTTACAAATGTGGGAAGGTGAGACATTTTACAAATGTGAGGACTGCCACAGAACGTCCGCACACTAGTCAGGGCGAATAAACCTGCTACGTTTGATTCAGCAGTAGACCTCGCTGAAATGGTTTATGAGGACCTGACTGTAGATGATGTTGTGGTGGTGGAGGAGAGAAAGGATAAGAAGTGGGCCAATCATGCTAAACGGACTGGTACTCAGTTATGGAACTCCAAGGATAAGAAACAGAAGGTATGGGAAAAGAAGTCATTCAAGACTTGCGATAAGATGCACGGTGGCGAGTGCAAGTGGGGCACTGGTTCTGATGTGTTCCATAAGTGTGGAAAATTCCATGGTGGGGAATGTAGGTTAGGGTTAAATGCATGTTACAAATGTGGGAAGGTGGGACATTTTTCTCAGGATTGCCATGCAAAGCCCGCATGTTACAAGTGCGGTAAGACGGGTCATTTTGCTAGGGAATGCACTGAAGGAGGAGCTAGAGGAAGTGGAAAGAAAGATGCTGAGCAAGCAAGGCCAAAGACCAGAGCCTACATGCTGACCCAAGAACAAGCCAAGCAGATTCCAGACGTTGTCACAGGTACGTTTATAGTAAACGGTGTTTCCGCTTCTGTGTTGTTTGATTCAGGTGCGAACAAGAGTTTTGTAGCTACAACATTTAGTGAATTAGCTGAAATGAAATGTTGCTGAGTGTCTGAAACCTTTATAGTAGAGACCACTAGGGACACTTCGGTTAAAATAATGAAAATGGTTAAGAACTGTAAGATAGAGTTAGAGGGACATGAGTTCCCTGTTACTTTGTATGTTATGACCTTAGGAGGATTCGATGTGGTTATGGGGATGGATTGGTTATCTGATTTTGAAGCTCAAATGTAAGAGTAGGATAATAAGGTTAAAGTCCTTGGATGGTAGCACGATGACGGTTTATGGTGATAAGGAAAGTTCTGGGCTTAATGTCATTTCGATGATAAAAGCCGAAGGTTTGTTATAACGAGGGTGCGGTGCCTACTTGGCGTATGATGTCAATGCTACGGCCGAGACGAAAGAAATGAAAGATTCTCCTATCGTGTGCAACTACCCATAAGTATTCCTTGAGGATCTTTCGGGGTTGCCACTGGAGCGAGAGATAAAATTCCAGATAGATTTAGTACCAGGAGCCCAACTCGTCGCGAAAGCATCTTACCATCTAGCGCGGTCCGAGATGAAAGAATTGATGTCCCAACTAAAAGAACTCCTCAACAAAGGTTTTATAAAACCAAGTGTCCCCCCCTTGTGACGCACCAGTGTTATTTGTTAAGAAGAAGGATGGAAGTATGAGAATGTTCATTGACTATCATGAGTTGAACAAGCTTACGGTAAAGAATAGATATCCGTTGCCACGGATTGATGATTTGTTTGACCAACTACAAGGTTCGAGTTGGTTCTTCCGAATAGATCTCAGATTAGGCTATCATCAGCTAAAAGTGAAGGAGGCAGACATCCCTAAGACAGCGTCTCGGACGCGGTATGGACACTACAAGTTCCTCGTGATGTCATTCGGTCTAACAAATGCTCCTGCAGCATTTATGGACATGATGAATAGGGTGTGTCGGCCGATGTTGGATAAGTCAGTTATCGTTTTCATTGATGATATACTAATTTATTCAAAGAGTGAGTCCGATCATGCCGAGCATCTGAGAGAAGTGTTGGAGGTTCTGAAGGAAGAAAAGTTGTATGCTAATTTTTTGAAATGCGCATTCTGGTTGTGAGAAGTGCAGTTTCTATGTCACGTGATCAATCCTGAAGGGATTTGATGTGTAGTGAAACACACTTACTTTTCGTATCATTTTTATCATGTTTTAATTACTTTTTAGTTTAATTATTAAGTTTTATGGTTTGTTTATGCTTGATATTAAAAAGATGATTGTTTTCTTGTAGGTGATGAAGTTTGGTGGAAAAAAGAGTTAAATTGAAGAGTTTAGGGGCTTAATTGTGCAACTTTCAAACTTACAAGTCAAGGCCCGACCCAAGCCCACATCTTAAAGGCCTTATATAATATTATATTAAGTTGATTAAAGAGTAACCAGCCATTATTCCATCATAATCCCGAAAATACAACAAACCCTAAACCCTAACTAAGGGTTGCGATCGGAAGTCAGCTGGCAGAAAAAGAAGAAGAAAAAAAAGAAGAAAGAGGCGGCTGTTGAGGCTGTTGGCGGCTGGAAATCAAAGAGAGACATTGGGGCAGCTGCTAGGAGCTTCAAACAAGCATAAATCTCAGCCATAATACTTAGTAAAACATTCATAAACTTTACTTTTTGTTCAAGAACCCTAACTTTGTTGATTTGATCTTTTGTTTTGAATTGTTTTGCAATTGTTTGATAGTTTGTCTTGTTATTGATTGAGTTTGGATCTTGAATGAGTTTTATAATGTTTATGATGATGTTTATGGTATTTTTCTTGAGTATGCATGGCTGTCCAAAATTAATGAGTAGCTAAACTTGTTTGTTCTACCTAGGATAGATGATTGTTGAGTAGTTTTGACTTGTTTAATGGATTGTTAATATTCAAGACTTAAATTATTGATGTAAAGTTTAACTAAACCATGAATTAGATTGTGTATGATGGCTGTGTTTTATTTGTTATTACTTATAATCCTCTTGCATTAGTTAATTGAATTGGTTTTGATTAATTGATTGCTTGTTAAACTCTTTACTTGGTGTTTGGGGTTTATTTGCGGGAAGTACAACCGTAGGGATAAGTGGGTAATATATCATCCAAAATCAGTTAAAATACACCTTCTTTGAGACCGAGAGGTGATAAGAAGTAATATTGTCTCGTTGCTTTTACTTGTTAGAATTAAGACCGCGCGAGAGCGGGTTTTTGTCTTATCAAGTTTGAGTGTTTATGTGCAATTAGTTGGTTTAATTTGGGTTAAGTTAAATTGTTCCTCTATCCTTGGGTGCGTAGTATTCGTTTTCATTAGGATAGTGTGTCGATGAGACCGAGAGGTAATTCAACATTTGAACACGTTAATAATTGTTTTTCCGGTTTATTCTTTAACGTCAACTAAAATAAGTTAGAGATTGTTAGAGAGACTGAGAGGTAATTTGACTTTCTTAAAACAAGTTTTGGTTGTGTCATCTTTTATAACCGGTGTCGTGAATATTTTCAATCCATTGTCTTGTTATTTCTGTCAACATGATTCATTCCTAGGTAGACGTTTTTACATATTGAATTTAAGTCAAAGTTTTCTAAAAGTATTTTGTCATAACGTTTTCGTTTAGTTAAATTAATTCAAGTAGTTAAATAAAATCTTAAAAATTAAATAAATATTATTTTGGTAAGTCTTGGTTAGAGTTTTCTTAATCATAAACGTTTTCACGTGTCTTTGAGTTCGACATCCGGACTTCCTTGATGCTATACTATTTATGATCGGTACACTTGCCGGTTTTGTGTGGTTTCTATAGGATTTTCGTTTTTATAAATTTAAAGCTTAATTGCGACTTGTGTTTTATATATATATAAATATATTTTCGCACATCAAGTTTTTGGCGCCGCTGCCGGGGACACGGTTTGAGGCGTATTAAGAACGACTCGAGTTAAGACTTGCCTTGTTTACTACTTGTCTTTCTTATTTGTTTTGTTTGTTAGTTTAAAATAGTTTAGCTAATTATAATTTCTTTTATTTACTACTTGTCATACAAAACCGTCTTCCAGTTCATCTACATCCGTCGGTAATACGTTCTCTTCTCCTACTTTTTCTGAACCCGTCATTAGGGATAGGATTATGGGCGACGCGAATCCACTACCGAGGAGGACAGTTGCAGACCGGGCCCGTCCGGTCGATGCTGGCGCGAGATCCAGCATTGCTTCACCAGCTATAGGAGTTCAAACGACTTGGCAGATTCCATCTAACGTTCTGAACACGATTGCTCATTCTTCTCAGTTTCACGGGTTGCTTCACGAGAACCCGCACTCTCATCTCACTCGTATTGCACGTATCTGCGACACGTTTCATCTTGCCGGCGTATCCGAAGACGCCATAAAACTCCGCATCTTTCTGTTCTCACTCGTTGATCAGGCGAGTCTGTGGCTTGAGTCCCTCCCACAGGGATCCATTTCTACTTGGGCCGCCATGCAAACCCAGTTCCTGGAAAAATACGATCCTCCGGCTAAGGCCGCTCGTTTGCGTAACCAGATTCATTCTTTCCAGATGGAGGACACTGAGAGTTTCTACGAGGCGTGGGAGAGATTCAAAAACCTACTTGCTTTATGTCCGAACCACGGCTTGCAGGACTGGGCGGTTGTTGAAAAGTTCTATAACGGAGTGACGTACGCGACTCAGAATATGCTTGACACTGCAGCAGGAGGCAACTTATTGACGACAAAGGATACCGATGAGTGCATTGCCTTATTTAACGGTTTAGCCATGAGTGGATACCAGCGACCACCTTCTAAGAGCACCAAAACCGTCAACGCTTTATCACGCGGTATACATTCAGTCGACACGAGCACCGCCCTCGCAGCACAGGTTGAGGCGTTAACGAAGATTGTGAAGGACCTGCAGGTGAAGAGTAAGTTGTGCGAGATCTGTAGAGGAGGGCATGAAACCATTCAGTGCCCTGTAGGTTTCCAAGAGGAGGTTGTAGACTATGTTAACAATCCGAACCAAAATCCTAATTCTTATAATTCGGGTTGGAGAGGTAACCAAAATCCTAACTGGAGGAACGGAAATCATTCCGGCTTCCAGCCGCGTCAGAGTCTTTTCCAGGATTCCGGTGAAGGAGCGAGTGGTGGGGAGAAAAAGCCCACGCTGAAGGAGATGATGGCACAGCAGACTCAGATGCTGTCGCAGCTTATGACTCGAGAGGATTCCCGTCACAAAGAGACTCAAGAGAAATTTCGGGAACATGAGTCATTCATGAGAAATCAGGGGGCGTCAATTCAAAATCTTGAGAGGCAGATGGGAGAGATAGCGAATCGTCTGAATGAGAGGCCGCCAGGTACACTTCCGAGTAACACTGAGCAGAATCCGAAGGCCTTCGCGAAGACGGTGACGACGAGGAGCGGTGCAGGGGCACGTAGCAAGCCAGTGAATCAAGGGCCTGCGGTAGATGTAGAGGAGCAAGTAGACGAGGAGATTCAGTTGTAGTCTCCACCGGCCGAGGTGCATCAAAGGGACAGACCCGGAAGTTCAGCACAGGCCGAGAACCAACCATCACCCAGCACACCACCGAGAGTCTACAAACCTAGACTCCCATTTCCCGGGAGAGTCCGTAGGGATAGAGACGAGGAGCATAACTCCAAATTTCTTGACCTTCTGAAGCAACTTCATCTTAATATTCCTTTCCTTGAGGCACTTACGCAAATGCCCAAATACGAAAAGTTTCTTAAGGATATTCTTTCGAATAAAGAGAAGTTAGCCGAAGTCTCTTCCATTCCTCTGAGTGCTGGTTGCTCTGCAGTCTTGCAGAGAAAGTTACCGAAAAAGATGTCCGATCCTGGGAGTTTCACAATTCCCTGCATCTTGAGTGATAATACGGTCGTCCATGCGCTGGCAGATCTTGGTGCCAGTATTAATCTCATGCCGTATTCCGTGTATCGCAAGTTGGGTCTAGGCGATCCGAGGCCTACCCGTATGAGTATCCAGCTTGCTGATCGTTCTGTGAAATACCCCCGAGGGGTGGTCGAGAACATGCTTGTTCGTGTCGACAAGTTCATCTTCCCGATGGACTTTGTCATCCTGGACATGAACGATGACGATAGTGTCCCACTCATCTTAGGCCGACCATTCCTTGCCACTGCACAGGCATTGATCGATGTCTGCGAGGGTAAATTAATCTTAAGAGTTGGGGATGAGAACGTCACCTTTGACGTTCGACAGTCACTGAAACACCTCAAGGCTGCTGATGACTCCTTATACTTCATTGATACCATCATGGAGCATGTTGGGGAGTTTCTCAGCGAAATCTGTGGAGGATCTGCCTCCGACACCCAGATTCTCGACAGGGAGATTCCAGAGATTGAGATGGTTGCCGTAACCAATCAGTCCTTAAATAACGACACCGAGTCGCATACCCCTGAATCTGGCGTGTCTGCTGAGATCGTACGAGACGATCCGATGGACCAACCTTCGGTCGAGAGTCCTCCTCTTTCCTTAGAGCTTAAGGATTTACCTTCCCACCTTGAGTATGCTTTTCTAGATGAAGAGAGGAAGCTTCCGGTTATCATTGCATCTGCGTTGACCGAGGTCGAGAAGGAGAAGTTGTTGAGGGTGCTACGAGAGCACAAGGAGGCTATTGCTTGGAAGATTATCGACATCAAGGGTATCAACCCTTCGTTCTGCACTCATAAAATCCTCATGGAGGAAAATTTCAAAACTGTCGTCCAGCCGCAACGGCGGCTTAATCCGAAAATGCAAGAGGTCGTAAAGAAGGAGATCATTAAACTCCTTGATGCGGGGATCATTTTCCCCATTTCCGATAGTTCTTGGGTGAGTCCAGTCCAAGTGGTTCCTAAAAAGGGTGGCATGACTGTCGTCACCAACGAGAGGAACGAGCTTATTCCCACGAGGACTGTGACGGGATGGCGAGTCTGCATTGACTATCGCCGATTAAATGATGCCACCAGGAAAGGCCACTTTCTCTCCCATTCATTGATCAGATGTTAGAGCGTTTAGCAGGTCAGCAGTACTACTGCTTCCTAGATGGTTTCTCCGGGTACTTCCAGGTTCCGATAGCTCCCGACGACCAGGAGAAAACCACTTTCACCTGCCCTTACGGAACGTTTGCTTACAAACGTATGCCGTTCGGACTTTGTAACGCTCCGGACACATTTCCGAGGTGTATGGTGGCCATTTTCCATGATATGATCGAGGACTCCATGGAGGTGTTCATGGACGATTTTTCCGTATTTGGGAGTTCCTTCGATCATTGTTTATCAAATCTCGAGAAGATGATGTCCCGCTGCGTTGACACCAACCTAGTCCTTAGCTGGGAAAATTGTCATTTCATGGTTCGCGAGGGCATTGTTCTGGGTCATCGAATCTCAAGTGCGGGGATAGAGGTTGACCGGGCAAAGGTCGAGACCATTTCTAATCTTCCCCCGCCTACGTCCGTGAGATCAATTCGTAGCTTTTTAGGTCATGCTGGGTTTTACCGCCGGTTCATCAAAGATTTTTCTAAAATCGCGAGACCCATGACCAAACTTTTGGAGAAGGATGCTCCATTTATTTTTTCTGAGCAGTGTATCGAGGCGTTTGATCTTCTAAAAGACAAACTAGTTAACGCCCCGATCATGGTTGCTCCCGACTGGTCGTTACCATTCGAGTTGATGTGTGATGCGAGCGACTTCGCATTCGGAGCGGTTCTTGGACAACGGAAGGATAAACATTTCCATCCGATCTATTATGCGAGCCGGACTTTAAATAGCGCACAGGAAAGCTATACCACCACCGAAAAAGAGCTTTTAGCTGTGGTGTTCGCTTTCGACAAATTTATGTCCTATCTGGTTTTGTCCAAAACGATTGTTTATACGGATCATGCCGCTATTAGATATCTTTTCAGCAAGCAGGATGCTAAGCCTCGTCTTATCCGATGGATCCTGTTGCTGCAAGAGTTCGATATAGAGATCCGTGATAAAAAGGGGGCCGAGAATGTGGCGGCTGATCATCTTTCACGACTAGAGGGAGTTGATTCAGGGGATTCAGGAGTTAGGATCGATGATCGTTTTCCAACGGAGAGTCTGATGTTCGTTACTGCACAAGAGGAAGGTTTTCCATGGTTTGCTGATTTCGCGAACTATCTCGCTGACGGATACCTCCCAAAGATGCCTTACCAGCAAAAGAAGAAATTCTTTGTTGACATCAAATTTTACCTTTGGGACGTCAATATCTTTTCCGCATTGTTGCTGATCAGCTTATTAGAAGGTGTGTGGATGTCAAGGAAGGATGGCAAATTTTAAGCCATTGTCATGTGGGACCGACTGGAGGTCACCACGGTGTGAATTCTACGACAAAGAAAGTCTTTGATTCTGGTTTTTACTGCCCGTCTATCTTTAAGGATGCTCACCTGTTCATTAAGAGTTGCGATCATTGCCAGCGTGTCGGCAACATTTCTTCACGAAACGAAATGCCCCAGAATGCCATTCAAGTTTGTGAGGTTTTTGATATCTGGGGTATTGATTTCATGGGACCGTTTCCATCTTCCCGTGGAAACAAATACATACTCGTGGCCGTCGATTACGTGTCTAACTGGGTTGAGGCCAAAGCTCTACCCACCAATGATGCCCGAGTGGTAGTCCGTTTTCTGAAAAGTCTATTTGCTCGTTTTGGAGTCCCGAAAACCTTGATCAGTGATCGAGGTACTCACTTTTGCAACTCGCAGATGGATAAGGCGTTGAAGCGTTATGGGGTTACCCATCGGCTTGCGACCGCCTACCACCCACAGACTAGTGGGCAAGTAGAAGTGAGTAATCGGGGAATCAAACGTATTCTCGAGAAAACGATTGGTTCAAATCGTCGGGATTGGTCCGACAAATTAGATGACGCTCTGTGGGCCTTCCGTACAGCCTACAACACTCCGACTGGTTCCACACCATTTCGGATGATTTATGGGAAGGCCTGTCATCTTCCTGTTGAATTGGAACACCGCGCTTCGGGGGCCCTTCAAAGGGTTAATCTTGATTTACCCGCCGCAGAGGGTAATCGTTTCCATCAATTACATGAATTAGAGGAGCTCCGGGATCACGCTTATGCACAATCATTTCGGTATAAGGAGCATACGAAGGAACTGCATGACAGGAAATTAAAGGGTAATAAGCAGTTCAAGTGTGGGGATAAGGTTTTACTGTATAACTCACGATTGAGGTTATTCCCGGGAAAGTTGAAATCCCGATGGTCGGGACCGTTCACGGTTACTGAGGTTTTCCCGTATGGCACGATTGAGATACAAGACCAAAGCGGGAAGTTTAAGGTGAACGGCCATAGATTGAAGCACTATATTGGAGAGCCGATAACTGATCAGACAGTCGAGGTGTTCTACCTTGACTCATTCACCGAGGAATAGTCGTGATGGATGCACCACTCGGGAGACAGCCCCAGTTGTAGAGTTTGTATTATGATTCTCTTTATTATTTGTTTTTATTTGTTTTATTTTTATTTATATTTATAAAAACATAAAAATACAAAAAAAATAAATATTTAATAAAAATCAAAAAAATTAAAAAAATCAAAAACACAAAAATATGTTTATTTTTTATGTTTCTATTTTCTGTTTTGTACGCCGCTACATGCGAGCGAGTTTGAGTTGTTACAGGTATTATTATGCGCATGGTAGCTCTGATGGCGTTTTGGAACTGGTTCACCCGTGGTTGCGGCCGCGAATGAAATGCTATAGGTCGTTCAAGTCATACACAGCCGATGAAGAATCTGCATCTAAACCAGGGGAGTAACCCGTTCTCTATTTTAATTTCTGTTCTTTCAAGTTTTAACTTTATGCTTTACGTTTTATTTTTATTTTATTTCTTTTCCTTATTCTCATCGAGGACGATTTCGTTCTAAGTATGGGGATGGGAATTTATTTTACTTAGTTGTAAAAAAAAAAACAAAAAAAAAAATTCTTAAAAAAATAAAAATTTCTCACTCGTTTTTCGTTTTCGTACGTTGTTTTTAAATGAAAAGAAAAAAAAATGTCCATTGTTTTTAGTTTCTTTTGCGTTAAAGTCGGAGATGATGATTTTATTCGGAAATCGGTTTTTCAAACTACTAATAATATGAGATAAATAAAAGAAAACGCACTTAACTTGGGATGTGTCGGTAGGCTCAGCCTTGAAAATGAAAGGGCAAATTTGATAAAACGGTTAAACGGAAATCTTTTGTGGGTAAAGCGTTTTGTCCGTGGAAAATAAGCAATGAAAGGTCGGGCCATACTCAACCCTCAAATTTTGGTATGAAAAAGTGGAAATATCATGAGTTTTTAAAAATCTGAATACCTTATCATATGATGCTTGGGTAGGTTTAACGTTAGAGTATGCCGTGTAGCCTGTGATATAAATCTTAGAATGTTAGTTAGTGTTTTACACCTCATCGGCGTATGGTTTTATAACCTTAAATCCTGTATTGATGGGATGCTTCGGGTCCGGAGACCATGGGTCTGTATGCAATCCATTTAGCTGGGTATTCACAATTCCTAAGTGGAGTTGTGGATATTTAAAATAAAGCCAAAGATCAAACCCCTATAAGTTTACAAACATGATCACAAAAAGTGCGAAAGTACAAATACACTACAGACTTGATCATCCACGCTGTTAGTCATGTGGGGTCCCCTTGCTCGCGTCTCATTACCATTAAGAAACGGACCACAAGGGACACGCTACATGTAAGCCCTACAGATAAAATTTTGCATACTCACCTATGGTTATGGATTTGGGGTATTGCTTGATAACGGGGGTATGTCATGTTGTGGGGAGCACTAGCTATAAATAATTGAACCTTAATCATATCTAATGGCTGCTTGGTAGACTTTGATGCTTAAGCTTAGGTGGATAAAAAATACCCTTGATCGTCTTAACTATTCATAAATATTGAGCAACAAAGTTTTAATTCTGCTAACTTTGAGGTTTAAGTCAAGTTGGGGTGGTCTGGTCCGGTAAAAGCAGAAAATAAGCGGGTCTTAATTTTGTAAACCACTAAGTAATATTATTGTCGGATCTTATTTGTCCAGGTAAAGATTAAGGCATGGGTTTAGGTGGACAACAATATCGATGATCGCGGTTTTTGCGTTTTTCTGAGCTTTAAAATATAACCTATATGTTTGATTTAACTTTGATTTTCCGATTTTGATCCAACTGCATTAGACTTTTTCAGGGACGAAAAAGGTTTAAGTGTGGGGATGTTTGATGTGTAGTGAAACACACTTACTTTCCGTATCATTTTTATCATGTTTTAATTACTTTTTAGTTTAATTATTAAGTTTTATGGTTTGTTTATGCTTGATATTACAAAGATGATTGTTTTCTTGTAGGTGATGAAGTTTGGTGGAAAAAAGAGTTAAATTGAAGAGTTTAGGGGCTTAATTGTGCAACTTTCAAACTTACAAGTCAAGGCCCGACCCAAGTCCACATCTTAAAGGCCTTATATAATATTATATTAAGTTGATTAAAGAGTAACCAACCATTATTCCATCATAATCCCGAAAATGCAACAAACCCTAAACCCTAACTAAGGGTTGCGATCGGAAGTCAGCCGGCAGAAAAAGAAGAAGAAAAAAAAGAAGAAAGAGGCAGCTGTTGAGGCTGTTGGCGGCTGGAAATCAAAGAGGGACATTGGGGCAGCTGCTAGGGGCTTCAAACAAGCATAAATCTCAGCCATAATACTTAGTAAAACATTCATAAACTTTACTTTTTGTTCAAGAACCCTAACTTTGTTGATTTGATCTTTTGTTTTGAATTGTTTTGCAATTGTTTGATAGTTTGTCTTGTTATTGATTGAGTTTGGATCTTGAATGAGTTTTATAATGTTTATGATGATGTTTATGGTATTTTTCTTGAGTATGCATGGCTGTCCAAAATTAATGAGTAGCTAAACTTGTTTGTTCTACCTAGGATAGATGATTGTTGAGTAGTTTTGACTTGTTTAATGGATTGTTAATGTTCAAGACTTAAATTATTGATGTAAAGTTTAACTAAACCATGAATTAGATTGTGTATGATGGCTGTGTTTTATTTGTTATTACTTATAATCCTCTTGCATTAGTTAATTGAATTGGTTTTGATTAATTGATTGCTTGTTAAACTCTTTACTTGGTGTTTGGGGTTTATTTGTGGGAAGTACAACCGTAGGGATAAGTGGGTAATATATCATCCAAAATCAGTTAAAATACACCTTCTTTGAGACCGAGAGGTGATAAGAAGTAATATTGTCTCGTTGCTTTTACTTGTTAGAATTAAGACCGCGCGAGAGCGGGTTTTTGTCTTGTCAAGTTTGAGTGTTTATGTGCAATTAGTTGGTTTAATTTGGGTTAAGTTAAATTGTTCCTCTATCCTTGGGTACGTAGTATTCGTTTTCATTAGGATAGCGTGTCGATGAGACCGAGAGGTAATTCAACATTTGAACACGTTAATAATTGTTTTTCCGGTTTATTCTTTAACGTCAACTAAAATAAGTTAGAGATTGTTAGAGAGACTGAGAGGTAATTTGACTTTCTTAAAACAAGTTTTGGTTGTGTCATCTTTTATAACCGGTGTCGTGAATATTTTCAATCCATTGTCTTGTTATTTCTGTCAACATGATTCATTCCTAGGTAGACGTTTTTACATATTGAATTTAAGTCAAAGTTTTCTAAAAGTATTTTGTCAAAACGTTTTCGTTTAGTTAAATTAATTTAAGTAGTTAAATAAAATCTTAAAAATTAAATAAATATTATTTTGGTAAGTCTTGTTTAGAGTTTTCTTAATCATAAACGTTTTCACGTGTCTTTGAGTTCGACATCCGGACTTCCTTGATGCTATACTATTTATGATCGGTACACTTGCCGGT
Organism: Bidens hawaiensis; assembly: GCF_021521415.1. NCBI lineage: Eukaryota > Viridiplantae > Streptophyta > Magnoliopsida > Asterales > Asteraceae > Bidens > Bidens hawaiensis. The sequence goes on from NW_027491497.1 coordinate 951,340, forward strand.
TTTGTGTGGTTTTTATAGGATTTTCGTTTTTATAAATTTAAAGCTTAATTGTGATTCGTTCTTTATTTATATTATACATTTTCACACATCAGGATTACCGTGGACCCAGCTAAGATTGAGGCGATAATGAATTGGAAGACTCTGCAGAACCCGACTGACATATGAAGCTTCTTAGGGTGAGCTAGCTACTATAGGAGATTCATCGAAGGCTTCTCCAAGATAGCCGCACTGTTGACCTGTATGACCCGAAAGTCGGTAGTATTCAGTTGGGGAAACTTTCAAGAAGAAGTTTTTGAGGAATTAAAGAAAATACTCACGCAAGCTCCATTCCTTGCTCTACTCGATGGTGACGAGGATTTGGTTGTGTGTACTGATGCTTCGCATCGTGGGTTAGGTTTCGTGTTGATTCAACGAGGAAAGGTTATAGCTTATGCGTCTAGACAGTTGAAAGTCCATGAGAGTACTTATCCGACACATGATTTAGAGCTAGCAGCAACAGTGCATGCCTTAAAGATATGGAGACATTACATGTATGGTACTAAGTATAGTGTTTACACAGATCATAATAGTTTAAAGTACTTCTTCGAGTAGAAAGAGTTAAACATGAGGCAAAGAAGGTGGTTAGAATTGATAAAAGATTACGACTGCGATATCAAGTACTATACTGGAAAGGCTAATGTGGTCGCTGACGCGCTAAGCCATAAAAATGAGGAAGTCATTGCAACAGTTGACTCATATAAGTTGATTGTTAGCTCGGATCTCTTTGAAGAAATCATCAAAGTACAGTCTGAGGTGCTCGCAAATGATAAACTAATGAAGAAGGAAAGAATTGTAGGCTAACAAGACGAACTGATGGAAAACCTTCATGGTGTTAAGATTAGGTTTGACCGTATGTGGATTCCACGCCATGGGAATCTCAGAGGTCAAATCTTAGACGAAGCTCACAAGTCAAGATACTCGATTCATCCAGGATCCACCAAGATGTACCAGGATTTGAAAAGTGACTACTGGTGGCCAGGAATGAAGAATGATGTAGTAGATTATGTCAGTAAGTGCTTAACTTGTTTACAAGTCAAAGCTGAGCATCAGAAGCCTTATGGGAAGATGCAGCCTCTGGAGATACCAGAATGGAAATGAGAATACATCACCATGGATTTCATAACTAAGCTACCTCGTACAGCTAAGCATCATGATACCATCTGGGTGATTGTGGACCGTTTGACCAAAAGTGCTCACTTTCTGCCTATACGAGAGGCTATCTCGTCAGAAACGTTAGCAAGCTTGTTCATAAAAGAGGTTGTGACTAAGCACGGAGTGCCATTGTCGATTGTGTCTGATAGAGATACTCGTTTAACTTCGAGATTCTGGAAGAAGTTCCATGAAGCTATGGGAACAAGATTGAACATCGGTACGGTGTATCATCCTCAAACAGATGGACAGTCTGAAAGAACGATCAAAACCCTTGAGGATATGCTACGTGTTTGTGTTTTAGACTCTGGAGGAAGTTGGGATGATCACCTGCATCTGGCAGAGTTCTCTTAAAAAAACAGCTACCATTCGAGTATTGGTATGCCACCATTTGAGATGCTTTACGGTAGGCGATGTAGAACCCCGGTATGTTGGGGAGACATTGGTCAGAAAGAGATGGGAAGTTTAGAAGTTGTTTAAGAAACCTCGACAAGGTTTGATCAGATCAAGGCGAGAATGAAAGCTGCTCAAGACAGACATAAGTCATATGCTGATAAGCGGTGACAACCAATCGAATATAACGTTGGTGACAATGTGATGCTCAAGGTCTCGCCTTGGAAAGGAATTATTCATTTTAGGAAGAGAGGGAAGTTGCGTCCAAGGTATATTGGACCGTTTAATATTATGGATCGTGTGGGTGAAGTGGCTTACAAGCTAGATCTACCCGAGGAGTTAGAAGGAATTCATTCAACCTTCCATGTTTCTCATATGAGAAAATGTCTAGCTGATGACACGTCTCACGTGCCATTAGTAGATATTGAGATTGATGAACGATTGAACTACATTGAAAAACCTGTAGAGATTGTTGATCGTAAGGAAAAGCAACTTCGTCATAAGGTTATACCCCTAGTGAAAGTGATATGGAAGCATCGCAAAGGATCAGACGCCACATGGGAAGTTGAGGAAGAGATGCGTAAGTTCTACCCGAATTTGTTTTAGTAACAGTTAGGTTTCGGGGATGAAACCTCTTTAAGGAGGGAATACTTGTAACATCCTAAATTTTATAATAATAAATAAAGAAAATTATGTTTGTTAAGCGTGTGTTCATATTTAATTAAGATTAAAATATAATAAGGAGTATGGACTTGGAATAAAAGATGGATTAAAGGAATGGGTATGAGACTTAGGTCAAGAGAGTATAAATACTCCCTTAAACCTCCCTAACACCCTAAAACCCTTATTTCTCTCCATCTTATTCTCTACTGACGTGTGTCTAATGATGCTCTTTCTAAATAACTCACAACTAAGCTTTAAATTTATAAAACGATAATCCTAACGAATCCACACACAACCGGCAAGTGTACCGATCACTAATAGTATAGACCTAAGGAAGTCCGAGTATCGAACACAAGGACACGTGAAAACGTACTTAATACTTAACCCTAACCAAGACTCACCTAAGAATAATATTTTTTAAATGATTTTTAATTATTAACTACTTAACCTAACTTACTTTAATTAACTTAAAAGACTTAACTTAAGAAAACTAGACGAAACTTTGAGAATAAGATTTTTCAATGGAGAAAATGTATACCTAGGTAAGAATTCTATTGAAGGTATAATAAGCTAATGGGTTGTAGAATCTCACGACACCGATATCTAAGGATAACACAACTAAGATTCAATCAAGAAAGCTAGATCACCTCTCGGTCTCACTAACAACCCCTAATCTACAATTAGTTGATTTTAAGAACTAACCGGGTGACAAATTGCTAAAGTGCTCTAATGTCGACTCTCCTCTCGGTCTCACCGACACACTACCCTAATGGAGACGAATACTACGCAACCAAGGATAGAGGAACAATTTAGTTTAACTTAAACTAGGTCAACTAATTGCTCACAAACCCAAACCCGACAAGAACCAACCCGCTCTCGCGCGATCCTAATCCTAACAAGTAAAAGCTATGAGACGACCCTACTTCCTATCACCTCTCGGTCTCTAAGAATGTGCCTACCCGCTGAATCTAATCAATTAACTTACCCACTTAAACCCTACGGTTGTACACCCACAATCAATCTCTAAACACAAAGTAAAGAGTTCAAACAAGCTAAAATCAACCAAAACTAATTCAATCAATCAAAGCAAGAGGTATATGAGTATAACTAATAAAAACACAGCCACTAAACACAACCTAATTCAATATTAACCAAACTTTTCATTAACAAATCAAGTCATGATGATCAACAATCCATATTACTCACTAAAACCTAACAATAAACATCTAACCTAGGTAGAACTAACGAGTTTAGCCTAACATGATTTTTGGACAGCAGCAAACAATTGATTTAAACATCATAAAGCTCAACATAAACATAAGTAAACTCATTCAAGAATCAATCTCAATCAAACACAAGTCAATCTTCAAGTTACTTGCAAAACAATCTAACATAAAAGATCAAATCAACTAGTTAGGGTTCTTGAACAAAAACACAAAGTTTATGGATGTATTACTCAATATTATGTAAGGCCCTGTTACCGGTGCCTCACATTTGGACGTTGGATTTTCTCATTCGAATAGTTCTAGTCATCAGAGTTATTGAAAACATTCACGGAATATAAAAACTTCCATAAAGTATTACATAGTGATCCATAACATGTCTTAAACACCCATCTTATCTTTATAAAACTAAGTAATTAAACATAAACTGATAAACGTCTTGAGTCTTCCGATGCCAGCCTCTTATTCAGTGCCACGTGTTCCCCTGAAGCGAGCTGCCTCATCCTACTCACTTGCGTTCATACTAAAAGTCAGCTACGCTAAGTGAGTTCTAGTTAACCATACAACATACAATCGGTTTACATACTTACACACATGCCCGAAGGAGTGTACATTATTCATACTTACTTTTCATACATGACTATCCATCCTATTTAAAGAGCCTTCCGCCCTATAACCTCACAGATATTATAAGGGTCTGGTCTTTAACATCACATATATTATGAGGGTCTGGTCCCTAACATCACATATATTATAAAGGGTCTGGTCCCCACCATCACATAAATTATGAGGGTCAGGTCCCTATCCTCACATATATTATTAGGGTCTGGTCCCTTTGTTTCGTGCAACTGCACCATACCTGTCTTTACATACTTTCCATGACAACACGTGCAATATCTGAAGATCGTTCATGTGCCATCAACATATCATACATACATCAAATATATTCATACATTCATCATTCATACATCATATATGTTCATACATACATCACCTATACATCTTATATATTTATCATATCTTTAACTTCCACCTGACGGTACGTGCAATATCCGAAGATCGTTCACGCACCATCAAGAAATCATCATACATAAATCATGCAAGGCATACACTTACCACTTAAGGTAAGTGTATTAACTATCACATCGAGTATGCACACAGCCCAAAAACATAACAAGGAAGTGGGGCTAGAAACTCACCTGAATGCGGTTACGTTCACCGTTTATGGTTATCCCTTTCTTGAGCTGTGCGTGACTAACTGTATAACAATTACACGTATCAATTTAACCATCACTGTCCGTATCGCGTTTCTAGTTTAATTATTGCCCTCAACGAACGGGGGTCCGGGGGCAGCGCCCCTGGCAGCGGGGTTCTAGGGGCGGCAGCCCCTACTAGGGTCCAAGGGGCAGAGCCCCTGGCTGGGGTCGAGCTGCCAGGTTAACTTGGAAAAATTTTATTTTCATTAACTGTCTTAACACATTTTTCATTAGAGTTTTAAATTATTATCTTATTCTCTAAGTTTGGCTTAGCATCTTATGGGCTTAATTAAGTCAGTCCAACTGTTTATCTGGGCCCAACTGGGTCCAGGCCCAAACCAAATAGAACTCTGGGCAGAGAACCCAAGTTCTCACCGAGAACCCATGTTTGACCGAGAACGCTTGCGTTGACCGAAAACCCTTGTCACCGAGAACTCAGTGGCCGAAGACTAAGTGGCCGAGAACTCTCGTTGACCGAGATCTCCTGTTGACCGGGTTCTCGTGTTGACCGAGAACCCTTGTCTGATGCTTTTAGCTCAGATTTTCTTAACCATACACCCAGTCCAGGCTCAAGTAACGGTTAATCAGTTTAAAAATCACATTTTTAACTTCCTATTTCCAGTTTCCTTAACCATTTTACATCCGTTAACATTCCATTATCAAGATCTAGTCCATTTATAGCATAAAGCTTGGATCTTTAACTATAGATCGTTATTTAAGCTAGATCTAGGGTTTTCTTGATGAACCGTATATATCCATCAGTCCATTATGCCCATCTAAGCATCAAGTTTGCTACTTTTTGAAACATCTAGACCCGATCTACTCTATGTTTAAGTTTCATGATTAAGGGTCCATAAAAAAAAGTAACCTTTAAGATTAAAGCACGTACATTTAAGCGTTTTTAGGTCACGGTTTCACTTGGTTATGAACTTGCAGCTTGTATATAGCTTGAACACCAAAGATCTATCTATAAAAGGCTTGATTTGATTTCGGTTCTTCTTCCTCTTCTCAATAAAAGGAAACATTTATGGGTTAATACCGATCCATAATAAGGTGTTAAGGTTAAAACGAGTAAAGATAATGATAATAAAGGAACAAACTGTGACCAATTATTTAAATAAGCTTCAGCTCGTTCGATTACAATGCTTATGTTCGAATACATGAACATGACTCGATTACAAAGCTTATGGTCGATTACTATGTGAGACTCGATTACAAAGCTTATGGTCGATTAGAATGTGAGACTCGATTACAAAGCTTAGGGCCGATTACAATGCGAGACTCGATTACAATGTGAAATTAGATTACAATGTGAGACTCGATTACAATGTGAGACTTGATTACCATATGAGACTCGATTACAAGTATCATTCGCTTACAATGCTAAGCGCGAACACAACAGTATGTTCGATTACGATGATCACTCGCATACAAAGGCCTTATTCGATTACTATGGGAATTTCGATTACACTATGTAGATTCGCATACTTAGTGGCATTCGATTACAAGGTCCTCAATCGAATACATATGCCTAAGCCGAATACAAACATACACCCGAATACATACATGAAATTCAATTACTTATGGAGCGTTCGAATACAATATATGGCTTGCATGCAAAGGTGGTAATCAATTACATAGGCATACTTGCATACAATATACTTATCCGGATACGTAAGTATAACCCGATTACCTTGATGAACTTGAATGCACTATAAGCTAGATTTCCTATGCCTATTTGAATGCAACAAGAATCGAATACATGTATGCACACTCGAATACACCAATGTATTCGAGTGTAGAGTATGTTGGGTCTATGAATTGAATACAGATTCTAGATAAAATGTAATCTAATACAACCATGCTTGTAAATACAAAAGGAAAGAACACTAAAGTAATTGTATACCCAGCATTTGAATACATTAGTGTCTAAGGATAGAATAATATTCTAAGTGAATTGTATCCTACAATAAGACCATTAGATTAGACTAGACTTAGCCATTTTGGCTTAAATATGAATAAAATGAATAGGACATATATTGATACGTATAATTAATGTACAGTCATCCGAGCTCAGTTAAGGAAAAGAATAACAATAAACGGAGAACGTAACAGGATCCAGGTGCGTTTCTAGCCCCATTCCTTGTTATGTTTTCGGGGCTGTGTGCATACTCGATGTGATTAGTTAATACACTTACCTTAAGTGGTAAGTGCATGTCTTATATGATTTATGTATGAATGAATGTTTGACGATGCATGAACGATCTTCGGATATTGCATGTACCGTCAAGTGATAGTTAAAGATATGATTGATATATACATGATGTATAAATGATGTATGTACGTATGGAAGTTATAATTATGAATGTGTAGAAAGGTATGGAAGGTAAAGTTATATTGGGAACGGACCCTAATAATATCCGCGAATGCAGGGAACAAACGCTAATAATATCCGCGAATGTAGGGAACGAACCCTAATAATATCCGCGAATGTAGGGAACAGACCCTAATAATATCTATGAAGGTTATAGGACGAGATGTAAGTATATATATGTATGTATTAAAAGAAAGATTGAAAGTATGATTGTTTAAATGTAAGAAGGAAGGTAAAAATCTATGTATGTATATGTACCTTCGGGTGCGTGTATAAGTATGTGTATGGATATATTGTACGTTATATGATTAACTAGAACTCACTCAGCGTAGTTGACTTTTAGTATGCACGCATGTGAGTAGGATGAGGCAGCTCGCTTGATGAGGACACATGACATGGAATTGAAGATACTGGCATCTCAAGGAATTGTTATGATGTTTTAAAGACTATGTTTTATGTTTAAATGAATATGAATGTCTGTTAAGACAATATTTGAAAGTTATGTAATATATTATGGCTGAAGTTTTATATTCCGCGTAAAGTTTTTATTAACTATGATATTTAGAACTGTGTTTATGAGTAAATCCAACGTCCAACGTGAAGCACCAGTAACGGGGCCTTACATAATAAACGAAAAATACGAGTTGTTACAGTATCCCCTACTTTTGAGAATTTTGTCCCGAAATTAGAGAAAACTAAAACAAATTTAATATTAAATAATTTTTTTATTTTTTTTATTTTTCTTTTGAGGATGGAAAAATTTCAAATAGAATTTTTAATTTATTATAACATGGAACTTTGAGTAGTCGGCACAACGCTACACATGATAATCCGATAAAGGAACTTATATATAGGTTGTATCAGCGGCGTATCCACCATGTCCTTAACATCTTAAATTTCTAACGTTATTTCAAAACTACTTTTGACTCTAGATTATGACACATGATTGTTCGTACTATGATTTTCATGCGAGGATTTGGATAATTATGTATGAATCCATAATTACTTATGTCGTCGGATGGTTTACATAATTCGTCCCATCGTGTGGGTTACAAAATATTTGAAAGATATAACATTGTGAAAGAAAGTTTTAATATAATTTGATTGTAAACTAGTAGATCATAGTTATATAAAATATTACTAAAAATTAATTGAACTCTCGAGTTGTTTTAATATAATATTAAAGTTTCTTAATCATCTGTTGATAAATGGAATATAAATCTTGAATATTGAGAAGGAAAGGATTTCTTATAGTTGAGATTGAAACAGATTGTGACGAATAAAAATAAACAAATGAAACGAGAAGTACGGTATCGTAAACGATTGTCTTTGGAAAAGTAAGATTAAATTTATTGTATGAGATAAAAACACTTAATATTGATAGATTATTCAATATGTAACTGTTCCAAAATCAAAATCAAAATCAAAAAAGGTTGTAACATCCCGAAATTTCTAAGAATATTATAATTAAATAAATTAATATCAGTGGGAAAGTTTACTCGGGTTAGTCGGAAAAAAATTAATAGAGTAGAAGCTAGTATGGGTCGGGCTAGTATTGGGTAATGGATATGGGTTATGGAGTTGGGAAGGAAGGAAGAGGCCATGAGCTTAAGCCCATGATCCATAATTATATAAACCTTAATCCCCATTTTCCATTCATTTCACACATAATCCATACACCACCAAAACACACACTTAGCTCTCTCTCATCCTACTCTCTCTCTCTCTAGCCAAAATCAAGAGGAAGAAGAAGGATAATCGATTTCCGACCCGAGATAATGATAGTTTAATATTGTACGAGCCTAAAACGTTAGTTATAGTCGCGTAACGACGAGCCGACACCGTTAAACCGTTTAAACACAAGATCCGGGTGGAATCGGGTATAAACCGGACCTAAGATGAGTTTAGGGATCACCCTAGCTCAAATCTGGATCAAACGGGACGAAAAACGATGAAAACTGTGGAAGAACGAGCGAGATCTCGTTTTTAAGGCGATGACGGCGCCGGAAAGGCAGCGCCGGAAAAGATAAAGGTGTCAGGGAATGTTCCCTGACCTAACCCTAGTTCGCTAAGGAAACTTAGCGAATCAGAGGGTGATTCTTTAGCTAGTTCGCTAAGAAAACTTAGAGAACCAGAGGGTGATTCGCTAGCTAGTTCGCTAAGGAAACTTAGAGAACTAGAGGGTGATTCGCAAGCTAGTTCGCTAGGGAAACTTAGAGAACTAGAGGGTGATTCGTTAGCTAGTTCGCTAAGGAAACTTAGAGAACTAGAGGGTGATTCTTTAGCTAGTTCGCTAAGGAAACTTAGAGAACTAGAGGGTGATTCGTTAGCTAGTTCGTTATGGGAGCTTAGCGAATCAGAGGGTGATTCGTTAGCTAGTTCGTTATGGGAGCTTAGCGAATCAGAGGGTGATTCGTTAGCTAGTTCGTTATGGGAGCTTAGCGAATCAGAGGATGATTCTTTACCCAATTCGTTAAGGGCAAAGTAAAGAACTAGGAGTTTAATATAAAGATAGAATGGTCCCTGGACTTAGAAAGGAATGAGATAATTACATAGTAGCCCTTGGACTTTGATAAGTTATGAAAGATGCCCTTAAAGGATTAACGAGTAACGATTAACTAACCGGGTAATGATTCAATGAAGTAAAATCGGCTTAGACACGTAAGACTAATTAAGTAGTAATGAGGATGGCTAGAGTAGTATTTGATATTCAATTATTAAACAGTTAGACGTGCACAGCTCGAGATGGAATAATCAGTAGCCGAAGAAGTAACCAAGTTAAGGTGAGTTTCTAGCCCCATTCCTTGTGATGTTTTCGGGGCTGTGTGCATACTCGATGTGTTGTTAATACATTTATCCTAAGTGATATGTGTATGCCATTTTTGATATATGTGATAGATATGAATGATTGCTTGTCGGTACACGAACGATCTTCGGATATTGCGCGTACTGTCAGGTTATAAATAAAGGTACGAATATTATATATGGAAGATGTATGAACATTACAAATGAACACTTGTCGGGGCGTGAACGATCTTCGGATATTGCACGTATCGACAAGGGGTATGGTTGTTAAATGAATGATGTAAAGAACGCCTAGAGTGTTCTTATGCTGTAATGTAATTATTGTATATGTGAAGTATGTGTATACAGGTACACTAATGGTATGTGAGTCCTACGTTCGACATAGTAAGTTAGGATGGCGAATCCCTCTAACTTCTGTTGGACGTAGACTTGGCAGGTGATGGCGTAGTTAAGGATTGCGGGCCTTATACGTGATGTAGATGATAGATGTAAACGTAGATAGGGACGGTGGGCCTTATACGTGTTATAGGAGATAGACGCCAACGTAGATAAGGACTGCGGACCTTATGCGTATTGTAGATAGGCGTCAGCACAGGAAAGGATTGTGGACCTTATACGTGCTATATTTGTGTTGTGGTAGCATAGGGGAGGACTGCGGACTTCGTACGTGCTATGGTTTAGGTTGCAACATAGGGAAGGACTGAGGACCTTGTACATGTTGTCAATATAGGATGGTATAGGGAAGGACTGCGGACCTTGCACGTACCATAACTGGTGAACATAGGTAAGGACTGCGGACCTTTTACGTGTTCACGATCTTGAGTACAGGTATAGACAGCGGACTATGAACGTACTCTCGGTAGACTGAGGTTAGTGATTGTAGATATGTATGTATGTATGGTAGTAGGGTAACGGATTAAGTATGGATATGTATCTTCGGATATGTATGTATGTGTATGTATTGTATGGCGTCTGATTAACTAGAACTCACTCAGCGTAGCTGACTTTTAGTATGCACGCAGGTGAGCTGATTATAGAGTTATCATGAGGACGGCACATGGCATGGATTGAACGGCTGGCATCTGAAGATGGAAGAAACGATGTTTTAAATATGATATTTTATGTTATGGTTTTAAAGAAAAGATTAATTGTTTTGTAATAAACGGTTAAAGTTTTATATTCCGCGAAAGTTTAATAAACTCTGATTTGTAGAACTGTGTTTATGAGTAAATCCGACGCTAAAGTAGGGCTACCGGGTTCGGGGCCTTACAAGTTGGTATCAGAGTATAAGTTCGAGAGATTTAAGCATCCTAAATTCTTGTACTCGAACAGAGAATGGGATTTAAAGTAAGAAAGGAAAGAAGATGCCAGTTCAAGATAGCCATGTGTCACTCAAGCAAGCTCAGTAACGGTAAAGTATTTTAAATATTGTATAAGGATGTTAACTTAATTATTAAAGAAAGGATATATGCAGGTTAGGGATAGGATTTCTCGAGTGTTTGATTGATTAACTGATTATCAGTAGAAACTAGCACAAGTGAAATCATAAAGGGAAGCATGTAGAACCTGAGGAGTAATGCAAATAGTTAATTACACTTGATCAATGTCATTAGCTACTTACCTTACAAATCATGTGCTAAATAATTCCTAGAGTAATGACGTTTGTGTTTTCCCTTTTAGAATACTAATGGCTGAAGCTGGAGAAATTGCTGGAACTGGAGGACGCACTGGACGTCGTGGCAGGCCTCGTCTTGTCCGGCAACCTTCAGTAGAGGCAGCTTCCAACACCGGAGACGAAGGAAGCGCTGGAGGAAACCCGAGCAACAACGAAGGGGTTCAACTTGACCCTGCGGTTCATGCAGCCATTGTTCAAGCTGTAGTAGCTGCTGTGAAGAACATGACTCTGGGAGGGTCTGCTGGATGTCGTGAAAGAACTGCTGAAGGATCAGGAGAGAATGGTGGGAAAGGTGGCGAGGGAGTGAAGGGTGACTCGAGTGAAGCTGGATCTGTCAAGGTTGGTGATGGAAGGGTAGGTCGAGGTGGGTGTAACTACAAGTCCTTCAAAGGATGCGACCCGCCGAAGCTGACTGGTTTGGGAGACGCAATCGCTACTCTCCAATGGATAACCACTATGGACAAGAATATCCGAATTAGCGAGTGCCGTCCCGACCAAGCAGTGGGTTATGCCACTCAATCATTTGAAGATGAGGCTATGTACTGGTGGGAAACGGTGGAACAAAGGAAGACCCGAGAGGAGATTGAGGCAGTGAGGTGGAAGGACCTGAAAGAGTTGGTGATGAAAAGGTTCTGTGCTGATGCTGAGGTTGAGAGGACCGAGATGAAATTTCTGAATCTAAAGGCGGGAAAGATGACACACCGCGAGTATACTACTGAATTCAACTGACTTTCTAGGTTGGTGCCTGACATGGTCGACACTGAGGCTAAGAGAATCAAATGTTATGTGAGGGGATTGCCACAAAAAGTCCGCATGTTAGTCAGGGCAAATAAACCTGCTACTTTTGACTCTACTGTTGAGCTTGTAGAAGTGGTTTATGCTGACCTGGCTGAGGACGATGTGGTGGTGGAGGAAAAGAAGGAGAAGAAATGGGCTACCTCTGCTAAGCGGTCTGGCGAGATGGTGACAACAACTGATGAGAGGAAGGCCAAGGTTGGGAACAAGGATGCATGTAAGACGTGTGGGCAAGTGCACCAGGGAGAATGCAAGACTGGGACAGACAGGTGCTATCGGTGTGGAAAGAGTGGGCATTACTCTCGAGAATGCCCTGATCGTCTAAAGTGCTTCAAATGCGGAAAAACTGACCACATGGCTAGGGATTGCAAGGAAGCAGGGGCGGGAGGTGCGAAAGGATAAAGACTTGGGGATCAGTGACGTGTAATATATTGAGTTTGGTTATGAATGATTATTATGTTATGATAAAATGTCGTTTTAGACAATAGTGTTAAAAGTACTAAACGAAGCCCTTGGAAGGATGAGATGAGTCTTGGTACATCGAGGGTCTCATGGACAAGCTACCTTAACAGCTAAAACACATGATCACCGCTCGATGACTGCAAGTCGGGAGTAAGAAGGATAACCCATAAAGCGGGGGGCGAATCAATAAAGTGTGCGAATATAAGAAGTGTTCCTTTCACGAGGAATAAGTTAGGTTTCGGGGACGAAACCTCTTTAAGGGGGGAAGACTTGTAACATCCCGAAATTTCTAAGAATATTATAATTAAATAAATTAATATCAGTGGGAAAGTTTACTCGGGTTAGTCGGAAAAAAATTAATAGAGTAGAAGCTAGTATGGTTCGGGCTAGTGTTGGGTAATGGATATGGGTTATGGAGTTGGGAAGGAAGGAAGAGGCCATGGGCTTAAGCCCATGTCCATAATTATATAAACCTTAATCCCCATTTTCCATTCATTTCACACATAATCCATACACCACCAAAACACACACTTAGCTCTCTCTCATCCTACTCTCTCTCTCTCTCTAGCCGAAATCAAGAGGAAGAAGAAGGATAATCGATTTCCGACCCGAGATAATGATAGTTTAATATTGTACGAGCCTAAAACGTTAGTTATAGTCGCGTAACGACGAGCCGACACCGTTAAACCGTTTAAACACAAGATCCGGGTGGAATCGGGTATAAACCGGACCTAAGATGAATTTAGGGATCACCCTAGCTCAAATCTGGATCAAACGGGACGAAAAACGATGAAAATTGTGGAAGAACGAGTGAGATCTCGTTTTTCCGGCGATGACGGCGCCGGAAAGGCAGCGCCGGAAAAGATAAAGGTGTCAGGGAATGTTCCCTGACCTAACCCTAGTTCGCTAAGGAAACTTAGCGAATCAGAGGGTGATTCTTTAGCTAGTTCGCAAAGAAAACTTAGAGAACCAGAGGGTGATTCGCTAGCTAGTTCGCTAAGGAAACTTAGAGAACTAGAGGGTGATTCGCTAGCTAGTTCGCTAAGGAAACTTAGAGAACTAGAGGGTGATTCGTTAGCTAGTTCGCTAAGGAAACTTAGAGAACTAGAGGGTGATTCTTTAGCTAGTTCGCTAAGGAAACTTAGAGGATTCGTTAGCTAGTTCGTTATGGGAGCTTAGCGAATCAGATGGTGATTCGTTAGCTAGTTCGTTATGGGAGCTTAGCGAATCAGAGGGTGATTCGTTAGCTAGTTCGTTATGGGAGCTTAGCGAATCAGAAGGTGATTCGCTAGCTAGTTCGTTATGGGAGCTTAGCGAATCAGAGGATGATTCTTTACCCAATTCGTTAAGGGCAAAGTAAAGAACTAGGAGTTTAATATAAAGACAGAATGGTCCCTGGACTTAGAAAGGAATGAGATAATTACATAGTAGCCCTTGGACTTTGATAAGTTATGAAAGATGCCCTTAAAGGATTAACGAGTAACGATTAACTAACCGGGTAATGATTCAATGAAGTAAAATCGGCTTAGACACGTAAGACTAATTAAGTAGTAATGAGGATGGCTAGAGTAGTATTTGATATTCAATTATTAAACAGTTAGACGCGCACAGCTCGAGAAGGAATAATCAGTAGCCGAAGAAGTAACCAAGTTCAGGTGAGTTTCTAGCCCCATTCCTTGTGATGTTTTCGGGGCTGTGTACATACTCGATGTGTTGTTAATACATTTATCCTAAGTGATAAGTGTATGCCATATGTGATATATGTGATAGATATGAATGATTGCTTGTCGGTACACGAACGATCTTCGGATATTGCGCGTACTGTCAGGTTATAAATAAAGGTACGAATATTATATATGGAAGATGTATGAACATTACAAATGAACACTTGTCGGGGCGTGAACGATCTTCGGATATTGCACGTATCGACAAGGGGTATGGTTGTTAAACGAATGATGTAAAGAACGCCTAGAGTGTTCTTATGCTGTAATGTAATTATTGTATATGTGAAGTATGTGTATACATGTACACTAATGGTATGTGAGTCCTACGTTCGACATAGTAAGTTAGGATGGCGAATCCCTCTAACTTCTGTTGGACGTAGACTTGGCAGGTGACGGCGTAGTTAAGGACTGCGGGCCTTATACGTGATGTAGATGATAGATGTAAACGTAGATAGGGACGGTGGGCCTTATACGTGTTATAGGAGATAGACGCCAACGTAAATAAGGACTGCGGACCTTATACGTAATGTAGATAGGCGTCAGCACAGGAAAGGACTGTGGACCTTATACGTGCTATATTTGTGTTGTGGTAGCATAGGGGAGGACTGCGGACTTCGTACGTGCTATGGTTTAGGTTGCAACATAGGGAAGGACTGAGGACCTTGTACATGTTGTCAATATAGGATGGTATAGGGAAGGACTGCGGACCTTGCACGTACCATAACTGGTGAACATAGGTAAGGACTGCGGACCTTTTACGTGTTCACGATCTTGAGTACAGGTATAGACAGCGGACTATGAACGTACTCTCGGTAGACTGAGGTTAGTGATTGTAGATATGTATGTATGTATGGTAGTAGGGTAACGGATTAAGTATGGATATGTATCTTCGGATATGTATGTATGTGTATGTATTGTATGGCGCCTGATTAACTAGAACTCACTCAGCGTAGCTGACTTTTAGTATGCACGCAGGTGAGCTGATTATAGAGTTATCATGAGGACGGCACATGGCATGGATTGAACGGCTGGCATCTGAAGATGGAAGAAACGATGTTTTAAATATGATATTTTATGTTATGGTTTTAAAGAAAAGATTAATTGTTTTGTAATAAACGGTTAAAGTTTTATATTCCGCGAAAGTTTAATAAACTTTGATTTGTAGAACTGTGTTTATGAGTAAATCCGACGCTAAAGTAGGGCTACCGGGTTCGGGGCCTTACAAAAGTGTTGGTATAATGTATGATTGAAAAGACAAAATATGTTTAGATAAAAATGACGAAAACAATAAAAATATTCTTTGAGAAACTTAATTACATTTGACTTGGTTCATCTTATTTAAAGCACCTTTACTAACCGAATTTATAAAAACCTAATTAATTGAGGTTAATTGATTTGAGATTGCTTGACTAGGTTGAACTTGAACGGGTTGCAAAAAAAAGTCTAGTTGGGGGTAGGTTTGGTAAACTTGAACTTGTTGTTTTTATGAGGATCAATAGGGGTAAATGGATTGAAATAACCATCAAAGAGGTTACTGAACAAGATTTAATTGATTGCATTAATGTTTTGGAATTGAGTTTATATTCCAGAGATTGCATGAGTTATCTCTTTGACTATACGAGTGGTCATACGACGGTTAAAGAAAAACTGATGTTAATTTTTTATTACGACGATGATGTCTTAAGAAAACATTCTATGACTAAATAAGTTGAGATTTCATGAGAGGATTGATAAGTTGTGTGAATTTCATATGAGTTATTGAGGAAAAAGTGAAATATAGATAAGTTATGATAGTGTTTGTTCATAACTTAAGGATACGTTAGAATTTAAATGATATAATCAATGAGATAATTCGATATGTGCAAGGGTTTTATCAAATCATGACAAATTAAGATGTTAACAATCAAAATTTTGAGGATGATAACTTGAAATATGTTTGATAGTTATGAAGGTGATGAGTTATTTGAGATATGTTTGATAGTTGAAAATGTGATACCATGAGCATGAGAATACTATTTGAATAGTAAAACGTATAATAATGATTTTTTAATTTATTTGATAGATTCATAAAATGATGAGATGTGTATGAGAAAACCAAAATAAAATATTAGTTGTTCTTGTTAACTTGTGAATGTAATGAGGTGAATACGAGAAAACCAATTCAATAACTAATCTAGAAAATAAAAGTAAAACTATTCTGGACCGTAATAAACCATGTAAACCATAGAGCTTTTATATACAATTATATGTCAAGCAGCTGAAGAGTTACATGAGCAGCATCCAGAACATTTTTAACAATTCTCAATCTGACGAGGATAAGGTAATTTTTAAAATATATATTTGTTGAAACATATACATCTGTTTAAATAAATTCAAATATTGTAGGCTCAACATATAACATATCATCATCTTTATATCATCTTTACGTGTGGAAGACTCACCAATGATTTCGGGTGGTGGCGTCGCGGTGATTGTTGTTCTATCGTCTTGGAAAGCGAATAAATTTGAACTTGCAAACAAAATGTTTGAAAAATTATGAAAAATAAATAATTAAAGTGTTGTCACAATATAAGCACATTAAAGGATTAAAATACGACTCAAATGAACCGTTGAAACTTACTAGCCCGTGTCATCACTCAACCTCAGAGAGGATATGAAATGATAAATTAACATCCTAAACCATCAATAATATAAAAAAACTAAAAGTAAAAAACGATAAAAAATTAAAAACCCAGATAAACCCCCGTAGCACCGGGGGGGGGGGGGGGGGGCTTTAAACTAGTATGTATATGTGTGTGTGCGCGCGGGCGCTTAAGTTTCGGCGAGAAATGATATTAACGCAAAAGATGCGAGAAATGAATAAGGGACACTAATTTTATTTTAGGTTTTAAATATTTAAAAATAGATGAAAAAGATGTAAATGGAACATTAAATGCGCTCTCTTTTCAATTAATACAACTAACATAGCCATAATAAATCTCTCTCTAATTAATATACCTAATTAATTTAACTATAATAATTAAAAAATTAAAAACACTAATTTAGTTTTATAAACCCGGTTTTACCGGCTCCTCGCTGTCGTGCCATTTGCGGGCGTAGGGGTCGGGTTTTATCCGGTGAATCCCTCAATAAGTGGACCTCTAGGGGCTCCGTCCGTCCGGACTAGTGGCCGGCTCGGGCTACCTTTAGCCAATGGGCGCCGCGTACGGAGTACCCGACGTTACTTAGTTGGCCGTTTAAAAAAAAAGTTTTATAATTTATTTACCCCCTCTTCATTTTATCCAACAAAAATACAATTTATTCATATAATATTATTTCTTTTTATTAAAAAAATTATTTCCACTCAATTTATTAGCATACATCAACCCGTAATTTTTAACAATAAATGTCAAAACATAATATTTTTTATCAATTGAGATACCTAGAAAAATTACTATGATAAATAATATTAAAAAACAATCTCAGACAAATGTGTCCATTGAATATAATCAATAAATATACAACATACACAAAATTATATAACCTACACATGTTTTGAGCAATAAAAACGTATAACATACAAAAAAACATAAACTTACATATGTAATTCGACATCAACAATTAATTAAACTACATAAAAATACACATATCCTATACGTGTGTAGGTTATATGTTTTCTTATTCTTAGAACAACTGTAGGTTATATGTTTTTGTGTAGGTTGTATAATTTTTATTGACATTTAACGCAAACATGTGTAAGATAGTTTTTTTTTATATTATTCATCACAACGTAACTACTTATTGATGGATATTGATATATTGAGTTGTAAGATATTGGTTTTAGATAGAAAAAAATTTAATGTATGAATAAATTGTATTTGTATAGGATAAAATTTTCGTGTATAGGTTATACGTTTTTTTGTGCGTGTGCATGGTATTGATGCTAAATTTCGTGTGTAGGTTTTATATTATTCGTGTGTACGTTATATATTTTCTTATTCTTAGAACAAATGTAGGTTATATGTTTTTGTGTAGGTTGTATAATTTTTATTGACATTTAACGCAAACATGTGTAAGATAGTTTTTTTATATTATTCATCACAACGTAACTACTTATTGATGGATATTGATATATTGAGTTGGAAGATATTGGTTTTAGATAGAAAAATTTTAATGTATGAATAAATTGTATTTGTGTAGGATAAAATTTTCGTGTGTAGGTTATACGTTTTTTTGTGCGTGTGCATGGTATTGATCAATGTTGTAAAAGTAGGATTACAAGGCCGAGTACTCGCTACAAGGTATGTCGCCGATGCGAGTTTCTGTAAATCCGCCTAGTTACTAAGAATCGGTAAAATGTGGTCAACCTCAGCCAGAACCACATCTTATCGGTGAACTTGGACCGATTTTCACTCAAAAAATAAAACAAAATTCGTATTTCAATAATATTAACGAACAAATATCATTTTTAATTAATGATTAGTAATTTTAAATTATTTTATTATTTAAAAATGTATTTATGTTATTTATATTGATATTCACCTATTTTGTTATAAATATTAGTAAACTTATTATATTTGACATACATAATATCCAAAAATTAATTTTCTCTAGATTTACCATGTCCGAGTACTCCCCGAGTACTCCGAGTACACCCAACTCCCCAGTCGGCCACCTAGGGTCCACCTAGCGACTTTTGCAACCTTGGTATTGATGCTAAATTTTGTGTGTAGGTTTTATATTATTCGTGTGTACGTTATATGTTTTCTTATTCTTAGAACAAGTTTAGGTTATATGTTTTTGTGTAGGTTGTATATTTTTTTGTTAATATTTAATGCAAACACGTGTAAGATAGTTTTATACTATTCATCACAATGTAACTAAGTATTGATGGATATTAGTATATTTAGTTGAAAGAAATTGGTTTTAGATAGAAAGAAATTTTAATTTATGAATAAATTGTAATTGTGTATGATAAAAGTTCAAGAGAGAAAAAATAATTACAAAAATAAATGAGTTCTTATTTTTTTTCCAGTTATAATAATTTGGTAGTTATATTAATTGAATAGATAACTATTATGATTTAGAGCCGGTGTGGTTAGAAAACCGGACCAACCGCCACGTAAAGCAGTAAACGTGGCGTATACGGGCCAATATTGGTCAACGACAACCTGCGACAATCAAATCATCGACGACGTAGACGTCGTCGGTCAAATCAGTCACGTAAAGAACTAAACCGTCACGGTAAGAGCTTTAAGTGGCGGTTTGGTGTTTTTCTTTAAATATTTTTGTCTTTTAATTGTATCTTTTACTTTTAATTTGTTATGTCTTTTAATTAAAAATTTTACTTATAGGATTTTTGATTTTTATGTTTGTCTTAATTATTATAAGATTTTTTTTATTTTTAGCTAAAAAACATATGTCTTTTAATTATTTAATTTTTTAAGAAATAATGTAATTTTCACTTTGGTAGAGGTCCTAAGGTGGTTTGGTGTAGAATACCAGGTATTGGCTATTCGTTTAAAAAAATATAAAATGAAATCTACATCTACATTTTGGTTTGATTTTTTGTGTTTTAGTTACACGCAAAACCGAATCCAAGCTTGCGGCTTTTATTTTGGTTTGGAATATACATCTTCTTTGAACTCAATTTTCATAATCGGTGAAAATTTTTATTCCATTAGTTAATTATATTGTTAAAACTAATGATATGATCATGTTTATCTTTATTTGTTAGTTAGATTTTAATCATTATCACCTTACAATATTAAAAACATAATACCATGTTACAAAATACCAAAGTTCTTAGCATATAAAATAGTAATGTTTCATAGAAAATAACAAAGTAATGTAAATAAATATTTATACTACTGTGTCGCCCTCTTCGTCCCCGTCGGTGGCTGCGCCGGCGCCGGCCCTTGATGTGCTAGCCTCGTGGTCAAAACGTGGGGGAGGTAATGTTTAATCCTCACCACGCTGTCGACTGGCCTCCCACTCCATCATCCAATCGATATGACGTTGCATCCGTAGCACCGCGTCCTCTACTCTCCGTAAGCGGCCATCAGTGGCGTGGCTTAAACGCACAGCGCGATAGGTGCGCGGGACGTGTTGCGGCACCCGTGGCAGACATTAAAATAGTAATTAAACGTTAATATTTAGACGAAACAAATAAATGTAAACGAGTTATAAAAGTTACCCGAACCTGCTTTGCTGCATCCGCCGCCTCATCCTACCCTCCGTCATGCTCCCCCGCTGGCTCTACGTGGTTTTCCTCGACGTGCACCCCCGGTGTACCCAATGGCGGGGTCTCGACTAGTGGCACCGATATGTAAAGTTGAGAGTTCAAATCCGTAACGAGACAATATATATCCCTCCCGTCGGCGTCCTTAAACCGCCGAACAATATGCATACCCTGGGCACTAGAACAGTTGAGCTCGCGGGGGGGTGGGGGTGGGGGGGGGACTGTCGGGATTATAAGAGTAGCTAGCTGCGCTTGCAGTCCCAAACTGATCGCGATGTGCGTCACGTATGGGCCACCAAGCAACGATCCTGGTGATTGCCAGTGAGGGTATGTGGAGATGTAGTCGACGAAGGCGCGGGCGAGGTTGCATTGGATCCCCGTTAGAAGGAACTGCAAATAAGGCAAGTATCGGAGGCTGCATGGTCAGCACCCTGAATCCGACCCTGTACTAACGAGGCTATCAGCCTGTGTAGGTATCTGCACATCGAAATATAATATAACGTAATATAATATAATGTAACGTAATATAATACCATGTAACGTTATGTAATATAAAATAATGTAATATAATTGTAACGTGACATAATATAATGTAACGTAATGTAAAGTAACGTAGCTTAACCTACCTGTACAACGGGTCAATGATGCCGGAGGCTTTTTCTTGGGTACCGGGACCGAAAGCCTCACTCCTAATCGCGCGCCACCAAATGCGCAAATAATCATCTGGGCCCTTGTGGATGCTCGCGGTGTAGATCGGCTGCCAGACCTCCTGCTCGGTGTAAAAGCCGATCGCCACGACGAACTCCTTCAATGAAAAGTACTGGTCGATCCCAAACATCTTGAAGGTAACCTCCCACCTACGACCCTCTGGGCCCGGAACTCTCATCCGCACTCTGGCCTCCCCGCCTCCCGTGGCCTGAAATAAAATAAACAATTTATTAATATATTAAAGTAATCTGTAGTCGGTAAACAAAAAAATAGGTAAAAAGTAAACACCTGAAACGGAATGTAGAGTAAACCTCTAGCGTAAGCTCCCGGTGTGCGGAGTGGTTCATTGTAAACATCCTCATCCACGGCGTGTCCTCCCCGACATACTATAACATCCTATCGGTCTCTCCAACTTTGTCAAGAAAAGTGTGGCTTAAGATGATATTCGCCCAAGGCGTCATCATCCCGAACCGCTGGTACTGGTCTTGCTCGAGTTCCCCGACAACAAACTGCGTGTGTTGGAAACCCACCAACACTTCATCCCCGACAATAGGTTTTGGCGGCCGTTGTGTCTGCCTCCTCCGTCGTGGCCGCTGCTCCTCCTGGTGTTCAATCTCTTCCTCTAGGATGTCCAGCTGTTTATATTAATTAAATGTCATTTTATTTAATTGACTAAGAAAAAAAATTAATCAATCCACCATGTATAGATGTCAACGTGGCGTATTGAGTCTTCTCCTACACATCGCCGGAACCTTGCCGGAATTTGGCTGGCCAAGTACCGGCGTTCTTTCCAATCTCCTACCACTGTAACTAAACATTAAAATAACCCAACTATATAACCGATTGACGTTTACGTTTTCCCAAACCCTAACCCGATTAACTAAACCTAAAATAACCTGATTAACTAACTAAACGACTACGTACATGATGAGACTGTGTCGGGGTCTGGTCGTTGTTTATTGCGGTGGTCGTTGATGCCCGGGATCGTTCTATCGTATCGATCTCGATTGTAGGTGTGGTGGTTTATGTTTTTGGAAATGAATAATGTAAAGAACGTAACGACATAAATAAGGGGTGGCCAATACGCCACTGTATGGCCTTACCATCGCGGTGGTGTTTACTTATTTATGAGGATTTTTTATATGCAATATTGTTATATTTTCACGTGAAGGTTCTTATGTGACGGTAAATGATGTTATACGTCATGGTAAGGTCTAAACGCCGTGTTTTTTTAACAATTTTATGAGCCTTTATTTAATATATGATATTATTGTATTACACGGTAAGGTCCCTACTATTATTATATACGACACTGTTTGTTAATAATGTCACAATAAGCATGTAATAAGTATGGTACAAAATTGTTAACACAAATGACAATAGTTTCATTTTGAGTATATATAATAGAGAAATAGTATATCACGTGTAGACGACAAAGCCTACAAAGGAAGATAGAATGCGGAAAGTTAATGAACTAGGTCGAATACGAAAGGTCGATAACTTTAATTATTATTAAGTTAATATTAATAATTTTATATAAACATATAATATGACAAATTATTAGTTGTTAAATTATATATGAAGTATATTATAATATGTTATTATTTAAAAGTAAAGTATATCCTTTAAAAAATTATTGTTAGTTTGTTAAATTATAATTATATTTATAAAGTTTACTTGTTACACACACATATATAAATATATATATATATATATATATATATATATTAAATCATAAATATTAGTTTTTGTGACATTATATAAACATATGTGTACATATAGTACATACACAGACGAAGATGCGAAAAACACAAGTGTTAGGGGGGACGGGTGGTCTGTGATTGGGCTCGCCTCACGAGTGATGGAGGGTGGAATACCGCCGCCACCCCTTTCATCACGAGTGATGGATGATTCACCTTGATGGTGATCACGGAATATATCAAAAACGTGATGGGGGCTCATCACTCTTTCACTATCTCTCTCTCTCTCTCTCTATATATATATATATATATATATACTCTAAATATAATTATTTCATTCACACAAAAACCTATTTATATATATATATAAATATATGTGTGTGTGTATGTGTATGTGTATATAAAAACCCATCACACTACCACCACCCCCACCACATTCCATCACTAGTGATGGAATGTGGTGGGGTGAGGTGGCACACCACCATTGGGTGTGGTGAGTGATGGAAATTGGAACAAAGACGCCCCCTTATAGTCGGTTTTTAATAAAATAATTTAATTTAATCAGTATTATAATAAATGATTTTTAGAAACAAAATATCAAAATAATTTAATTTAATCAGTACTATTAATAAATGATTTTTAGAAACAAAATATCCAAAATATCTAAAAGAAATCGGGGTGGCAGGGGTCGAACCCGCGACCTGCCCCCATAAACTAGTGACTTAACCAGCTGGACTAACTAGCGATGTGCAACAGATACCAGAACCCATCTTTTATAAATAGAAACATATTTCCACCCAGATTGATTTGAAGCCTAACAAATTAAATTAACTAAATCTGTTATTGTTAATCAATCAAGCCTTATGTCTTTTGATTATTAGCTGATCATGATCAATATACACTAAACAATGATCTCAGTTGATGACTGGATTTTGGTTAATTGGATGCTACATCCGACGGGTAAGAGACATCACGGATGATCAAGTAAACGTTGATTAAAACGCAATTATATATAGGGGTTATGACAGTTAGGTTTAGGAGATGGTATCTTGGTAATTAATTGAAATATTAACAACGATTTCATGTTCTACAAGATCAACAAGTGTCTGTCACGTATTTAGGGTTAAATCACATAATTTTTAATTTTATTAACAAGTTTATATCGTCTATTAGACCGAATTTACTCTAACTATGAGATACAAAAAATCAATTAGAACAAGTAAACGAACACTATGGTCCAAGAAATCAATTATTGAATCAGGTATTAAAAAACGAAATGTTGATTCGGGGTTGGTAAATGGATATCCAATTGTATAATATGGGTTATAACGTAATTTACATATGTGAACCCAATCGTTGTTAATCCTAATTTTTTAATAGGTTCGTCGCTATAAGACGTTTTTCGCATAGGTGAAAGAAAAACAAACAGGTTAAGGGTTTGGGTCAAAGACGGGTTATGGATATTTAAGCAGATTTTCAAGATGGTCTATGAAGTTTATTGCACAATGGGTTAAAAGTTAAGTTTAGGTGGTGTAATATGAATATAATTCAAAGATATAACAAATTGCAAAGATATAATAATAAATAAACACAACGGAAATATGAAGTTAGAGTTCAATGTGTGGTTCGTCCCTCAATTAAGAGTTGTTACATTTTTTAACGTGCTAGTTAATAGATATTAATATAATAAATGTAAAATAGTAGTTGCTACATTTTTATTTCATCAAAGCTAGTTAGTTACTCAATTAGTAATCTGCACAAAATGTATCCTCTGATGGTAGCATTCCTTGTGAAATCACTTCATACTTGTATTTTTTAGGTGGCACCAAATTCATTAAGAGCCTCAGTCCATCTTCTTTAAGTACTAGGTATTTTGAGTTGGTCCGTGCGTGGTGTTCCCCGCTCCAGGGTTGAATGGAGTTTACTATGCTTGTAATCGACATTGATGGGATTTATGATGGTGGACTAATTAAGAGTTCCACCTAGCCACGGCTACCCCTACAACTGCATGTCACCACAAAATAGCGTCTACACAACCAACATATGGTTTTAATAATAATGGCTTACATGATTTAAACAGTATTGTGGTTTTTTGAATAATTTGTAGATCGAGGGGGAAATGTCGTTGATAGGAAACATGTTTGAGGGGGATATGATAGACTAATATGTTTGTGTAAATGGTTATTGGTTTTAGGATGTCAAAGCCACGTTTATTGATTAACGTGGCGGTTAGAGTAACTGACGTTATCCGTAAACGTCACGTATAATACTTATTACTTAACGAGGCATTTAATAACGAAAATTAAACTTTTCTTGTGCGGTTTAACCATTTACAACATGAACATTATCAACACCATCATCATCAAACGTCATCAAACATCATCAACACCACCACCACCACCACCATCATCATCATTTTGACCATTATCATCATCATCATGACCATTATCATCCAACAACTATCGGTGTCATCATCATCATCATCATCATCATCCTCGTTACCATTATCATCCAACAACTATCGTTGTCATCATCATCATCATCATCGTCGTCGTTACCATTATCATCCAAAAACTATCGGTGTCGTCATTATCATCATTATCATCCAACAACTATCGATTATCTATATATTAAGTTAATACATATTACAAGTTGATTTGTTTGTTTTTTCGTTGCGTTATCGTGCAAAATTTTAACCAATACCCTAATAAAGTTGTGTTGACTTGCTACATAGACATCCAACATTTTTAATTAGGTTAATTTTTTTAAAATAGGTTAGGTAGCGTGACGTAACTACCGTTTGGGTTTAGTTTTGGTATTATAACGAGCGTAGTCAATAACCATGGTATTATAATAAACGTAGAGTTCTTATAGACAAAATTTTATTATGAGAAAAAAAAACTCCAGACTATCCGCCACTTAGAAGTCTCAAGGTTGCGGTTTTAGACGTTCTTCCATTCAGGTTTTATTGAATTACAAGTTACCAATATATGCCACAAAAGCGCTTGCCATGGCGGTTAACACGCTCCTTCTGCAGGCTTTATCAGACTTTCTAGATCTTCGCGTTACCCTTATACGCCACTTCAAGAGCTTACCGTGGCGGTTAGGATATATAAGCCATGTTAAGGTCTCAACGTGGCAGTTAACACGCTCCTGCTGCAGGCTTTTACAGGCTTTTTGTATTTTCGAGTTACCCTTATACGCCACTTTAAAGCCTTTCTGTGGCCGATAGGGGACCCAAAAAACCAACTATATAACAAGCGATAATCTATAGGCTCCATACAACAACAAACTCGTTAATCCCCCACACCACTCCACCCATACAACACGATTTAAGTCATTCTCTTCAACATAATACCCTGCAAAATAATAACGATGGAGCTCGAAAATAGCATCTACACAGCCACAAAAAAGTCGGTCAGAAATAAAAAAGATAATTATGGCTGTGTAAATGCTATTTTGGAGTCCATTATTATTAATATAGAATACGGTTTCGTCGGTCAATCTAACGCGGTTGGTCCAGCGGATATTGGTGGCTGTGTAGATGCTATTTTGAAGTTTTTATTAGAAGAAATATAAAACGAGGGGGATGAACTTGTCTCCCCCCCCCCCTTTCATATATGACAACAGTGAATTAAAAGGGGATGATTAACATGCTTGTTGGGCACTAATAGTTCCCAAGAGTGAACTAAAAGGCATGTTGATAACATCCTCGGTCAGCAAGGAGTAATAACTGGTGTGTGCTATTACTATTAATGATGGAACAAAAGGTGGCAGACGGATTTCGAAATTGAAGCAATGGCCGTTGTCTCCGTCCTATGTTGATGCTATTTTGGAATTGTTACTGCAATGTCTATGTCATGTTAAATTTGTTTTAAACATGTTAGGACTATTTTTTTGTGTGAGTTTAGTTTGTTAGTACTCGTTCATTCTCATGTAATCTTATATTATAACACTATTATTATATTTCATATTTTAAAGATTACATTATCATTATATATTACGTAAAGGACGTAA
Source organism: Bidens hawaiensis (assembly GCF_021521415.1). Taxonomy (NCBI): domain Eukaryota; kingdom Viridiplantae; phylum Streptophyta; class Magnoliopsida; order Asterales; family Asteraceae; genus Bidens; species Bidens hawaiensis. The sequence continues at coordinate 978,543 of NW_027491497.1, forward strand.
CTTGAACCAAGGTCATATTCATCGTCATTTTATATTACTTTTATTTCTATTACTATGATATAATTTAATATTAGTATACAATGTATATATGTATTTTATTGACATTGAACGATATCGAAAATGAGAGATATTATAGAAGATTAACTTTGGAATTTATTAATATAAATATTACATTGCAAAATAGCATATACACAACAACTATTTGGCACATTAATTTTATCTCATAAAATACAATTAGGCCATAACATTGTAATCCGTCGCTGATAGCATTTCTGTACGGTCACGACTCCGCACCCAAATGATTGAACATCTCAACAATGGGTGTTTTATAATTATAATCACCCAACATATATCCCACTTGTAACATCCTATTTTCTGATTTCAGTTAATAAACGAAATATGAGTTGTTATGAGTCGGGCTAGTGTTGGGTAAATGGATATGGGTGATGGATTTGGGTTATGGAAGAAATAAGGAAAGACCATGGGCTTAAGCCCATGATCAATAATTATATAAACCATTAATTACCCATTTAATCCTTCATTTACACATATCCCTTACACCACCAAAACACACACTTAAGTTCTCTCTCTAGTTTCTCCCTCACTCTAGCCGAAATATAGAAGAAGAAACGGATCCCGACCGAAGGTATGATAGTATTTTGTTGTATGAGCTTAAATCCGTTAGTTATGGTCAAGAAACGACGAGCCGACACCGTTAAACTGTTTAAGTCAAGAGATCTGGGTGGAATCGGGTATAAACCGAACCTATGATGAGCTTAGGGGTCACCCTAGCTCAGATCTGGATCGAACGGGACGAAAAATGGTGAAAAACGAGTTAAAACTCGTTTTTCCGACGTGTTCGCAGTATTCCGGCGGCTTTCCGGCAAAGGCGGCGCCGGAATAGTAGTACGATGATAAGGAATGTCAGGGATTGTTCTGACATTCCCTGACCTAACCCTAGTTCGCTATGGGGACTTAACGAACTGAAGGTGATTCGTTAGTTGATTCGCATAAGGGGGCACAGTGAACTAGCTCTAGTTCGCCTATGATTCGTTAAGGGAAAAGGGTAACGAATTACCCTTGATTCGTTATGATTAGTTCGTTAAAAGAAATAACGAATTAGAAGGTCCGATTCGCTACTTGGACTGGTTCGCTATATGGACTGATTCGTTAAGGAGTCCAGTTCGTTAAGGGTTCAATTCGTTATAGGAACCGGTTCGCTAGGATAATCCAATTCGCTATGAACCAGTAACGAATTAGAAGTTTATCAGAATGACAGAATGGTCCCCAGACTTAGAAAAGAATTATTTAATTACAAATAAGCCCTTGAACTTTTAAGTAGCAAATTATTCTATGATTCAAAATGCTAATGGAAAATGTGTTAAGACAGTTAATGAAAATAAAATTTTCCCAAGCTGACCGGTTCGTTATGAGGTCCAATTCATTATAAAGTAACGAATGGCTCATTCGTTAAGAACCCAATTCGTTAAGAACCATGTAACGAACTAGGAGTTTAATAAAATGACAGAACAGTCCCTGGACTTAGAGAAGAATGAGATAATTAAAAAACATCCTTGAACCTTATTAATTTATAGAAGATACCTTAAAGGATTCAGCGGTTAACAATAAAATATTATCATGAAATCCTAATGGAAAATCTGTTAAGACAGTTAATGAAAATAAAAATTTTCCAAGCTGACCTGACAACTTAACCCCAACCAGGGGCTCTGCCCCTTGGACCCCTCTAGGGGATGCCGCCCCTAGAACCCCGCTGCCAGGGGCGCTGCCCCCCGAACCCCCGTTCTTTTGGGTTATATAAATATAGATTTACGATATGAGTAGCAATAGTTAATTGATGCACGTAAATTATTATACAGTTAGCCGTGCCCAACTGAAGAAAGGAATAACTATTAACGGTGAACGTAACCGACTTCAGGTGAGTTTCTAGCCCTACTTCCTTGTTATGTTTTCGGGGTTGTGTGCATACTCGATGTGATAGTTAATACACTTACCTTAAGTGGTAAGTGTATGCCTTGTATGATTTATGTATGATGATTGCTTGACGGTGCGTGAACGATCTTCGGATATTTCATGTACCATCAGGTGGATGCTAAAGATGTGATTGCCATGTATGATGTAAGATAAGATGTATGTATGACTATATATGATGTATGCATATGTACGTTTGATATGTTAATGGTACGTGAACGCTCTTCGGAGATTGCACGTATTGTCAGGAAAAGTATTTAAGAACAGGTATAGTATGAAGCTATGGAAGAAAGGGTACCAGACCTTAATAATATCCGAGGATGTAGGGTACCGGACCCTAATAATATCCGAGGATGAAGGGTACCGGACCCTAATAATATCCGAGGGTTAAGGGTGACCGGACCCTATTAATATTCGAGGATGAAGGGTGACCGGACCCTAATAATATCCGAGTTTGAAGGGTACCGGACCCTACTAATATTCGAGCATGAAGGGTGACCGGACCCTAATAATATCCGAGGATGAAGGGTGACCGGACCCTAATAATATCCGAGGTATGTAGGGTGAAACGCCCTTTATAATGTATGGTTAGATATGAATGTGTATGGACGAATGCTAGTCATGATATGTATGTAATGCATACCTTCGGGCACGTATATGTGTATGAAAAGTAAGTTATGTGATTAACTAGAACTCACTCAGCGTAGCTGACTTTTAGTATGCACGCAGGCAAATAGGTTGAGGCAGCTCGCGTGACTGAAGACACATGGCGTGGAATCGAAGATACTGGCATCTCGAAGAAATGTTGTGATGTTTGAAAGACTATGTTTTGTTTTAATTGTCTACGAATGTTTTATAAGACATGATTTGATGGTTATATAAAACGTTATGGTTGAAGTTTTATTATTCCGCGAAAGTTTTTATTAACTCTGATATTTAGAACTGCGTTTATGAGTAAATCAAACACCAAAGTAGGGCCACCGGTAACGGGGCCTTACAAGTTGGTATCAGAGCAAAGTTCGAGAGACTTAAGCATTCTACATGCTTAGACTCGAACAGAGAATGGGATTAAAGTAAGAAAAGAAAGAAGATGCCAGTACGAGAATGTCATGTGTCACTCAAGCAAGCTAAGTAAAGGTAAAGTACGTGATTAAATTCACATGTAAAGTAGAATAATGAATGAATGTATGTGTAATTTCTAAATAAAGAATGTGTGAATGCTAGCTTAATTGCTAGGGATAGGGGTATAAGATGATATGAACTGCTTGATTGTCTAACTGTTAGAAGTAGAACCAGCACAAATAGACTCATAAAGGGAAGTGTATAGGACACGGAAAGTAACGTGATCAGCTAATCACAGCTGACCACTGTTATTACCTGTTAGCCTTACTATCCTTGTACTAAATGGTGCCTTAAATGATGACGTTTGTGTTTCCTTATAGAATACGAATGGCTAGAGCTAAGAAAGCTGCTGGAAAAGGAGGGCGTACAGGACGTCGTGGTAGGCCACGTGTTGCCCGAGAGCCGTCAGTAGAGGCCGCTACTAACAATGAAGGCGAAGGAAGTGCAGCTGGTGGAAATCCGAGTAACAACGAAGGGTATCAACTTGACCCTGTTGTTCAAGCTGCCATTGCTCAAGCGGTAGCAGCTACTGCGAAGAACTGGAATGCTGAAGGGTCTGCTGGAGGCCGCAAAAGAATCGCTGGGAGGGCGGAAGGAGATGGTAAGAAGAATGATGAAGGGGAGGGGGAAGAATCAAGCGTGGTTAAGTCAGTGAAGGTTGATGACAAGAAAAGGGGCCGAGGTGGGTGCAACTATAAGTCTTTCAAAGGCTGTGATCCACCGGAGCTAACCGGCTTGGGAGACGCAATCGCTACTCTCCAATGGATAACCGCGATGGACAAAATTATCCGAATTAGCGAATGTCGTCCCAACCAAGCTGTGGGGTATGCTACCCAATCATTCGGTGAGGAGGCGATAACTGGTGGGAGACAGTTGAGCAAAGGAAGAGTCGAGAAGAGATCAAGGCCTTGAGATGGGACGATCTGAAGGAGTTAGTGATGAAACGATTCCGTGCTGATGCAGAGATAGAAAAGGTTGAGATGAAGTTCTTGAGTCTTAAAGCGGGTAAGATGACGCACCGAGAATACCTCACTGAATTCAACTGTCTGTCAAGGTTGGTGCCAGACATTGTGAACACAGAGGCCAAGCGAATCAAATGCTACCTCAGGGGACTTCCATAGAATGTCCGTGTCTTGGTTAAGGCTGGTAGAGCAGGAACTTTTAATTCTGCTGTGGGGCTCGTGGAAACGGTTTATGAGGATGTGACAGATGAGATGGCTGTGGATGAGAAAAAGGAGAAGAAGTGGGTCGCGCCTGCCAAACGACCTGTTACTCAGATGTGGAATCCCAAGAACAAGCAACCGAGAGTGTGGGAGAAAAGGTCATGTAGGACGTGCGGAAAGATGCACGCTGGAGAGTGCAAGTGGGTCACTGGGTCTGAGGTGTGCCGCAAGTGTGGGAAGTCCCATGGTGGGAAGTGTAGATCAAGGTCAATTCCTGCTACAAATGTGGTAAGATGGGGCACTTTGCCGAAGATTACTATGCAAAGCCTGCGTGTTATAAGGGCGGACAGACATGTCACTTGGCGAGGGCTTGTACGAGTGGTGAAGTAGGAGGGAGTGAGAAGAAAGATGCTGATCAAGCAAGGCCGAGAACAAGAGCCTACATGCTGACCCAGGAACAAGCTAGGCAGATTCCTGATATTGTGACGGGTACGTTCTTAGTAAACGGTATTTCGGCTTCAGTATTATTTGATTCGGGTGCGAATAGAAGTTTTGTAGCTACGACATTTAGTAAGCTAGCTAAAAAGAAATGTTGCCGAGTGTCTGAAACCTTCATAGTAGAGACCGCTAGTGACACCTCGGTGAAAATAATGAAAATGGTTAAAAATGGTAAGATAGAATTAGAAGGACATGAGTTCCCTGTTACTTTGATGTTATGACCTTAGGAGGGTTCGATGTAGTTTTGGGGATGGATTGGTTGTCTTAATACGAAGCTCAGATAGTATGTAAGAGTAGGATAATAAAGTTAAAGTCTTTAGATGGTAGCGCGGTGACGGTTTATGGCGATAAGGAAAGTTCAGGGTTTAACGTCATTTCAATGATACAAGCCGAAGGGTTACTAAGGCGAGGGTGCGGTGCCTACCTGGCGTATGTTATCAACGCTATGGCCGAGACGAAAGAAATGAAAAATGTTCCTATCGTGTGCGACTACCCAGAAGTATTCCCTGAGGATCTCCGGGGTTGCCACTGGAACGTGAGATAGAATTCCAGATAGACTTAGTACCAGGAGCCCAGCCCGTCGCGAAAGCGCCTTACCGTCTAGCGCCGTCTGAGATGAAAGAGTTGATGTCCCAACTGCAGGAACTCCTCGATAAAGGTTTCATAAGGCCAAGAGTTTCCCCGTGGGGCGCGCCAGTGTTGTTCGTGAAGAAGAAGGATGGAAGTATGAGAATGTGCATAGACTATCGCGAGTTGAACAAGCTTACGGTAAAGAATAGATATCCTTTGCCAAGGATTGATGATCTATTTGACCAACTGCAAGGTTCAAGTTGGTTCTCACGAATAGATCTCAGATCAGGCTATCATCAGTTGAAAGTGAAGGAGGCAGACATCCCTAAAACAGCGTTTCGGACGCGGTATGGACACTACGAGTTCCTCGTATTGTCATTCAGTCTAACGAATGCTCCCGCAGCATTTATGGACATGATGAATAGGGTGTGTCGGCCAATGTTGGATAATTCGGTTAATGTCTTCATCGACGATATATTGATTTACTCCAAAAGCGAGTCTGATCATGCTGAGCATCTGCGAGAAGTATTGGAGACTCTGAAGAAAGAGAAGTTGTATGCTAAGTTTTCGAAATGCGCGTTCTGGTTGCGAGAAGTGCAATTTCTAGGTCACGTGATCAATCCTGAAGGGATTACCGTGGACCCAGCTAAGATTGAGGCGATAACCAATTGGAAGACTCCGCAGAACCCGACTGATATACGGAGCTTCTTAGGGTTAGCTGGCTACTATAGGAGATTCATCGAAGGTTTCTTCAAGATAGCCGCACCGTTGACCGGTATGACCCAAAAGTCGATAGTATTCAGTTGGGGTAAGTTTCAGGAAGAGGCTTTCCAGGAGTTAAAGAAGAGACTCACACAAGCTCCAATCCTTGCTTTACCCGATGGTGACGAGGATTTGGTTGTTTGTACTGATGCTTCGCATCGTTCGTTAGTTTGTGTATTGATGCAACGAGGAAAGGTGGTAGCTTACGCGTCTAGACAGTTGAAAGTCCATGAGAGTACTTATCCGACGCATGATTTGGAGCTAGCAGCAGTAGTGCATGCTCTAAAGATATGGAGATACTATCTGTACGGTACTAAGTGTACCATTTACACAGATCGTAAGAGTTTAAAGTACTTCTTCGAGTAGAAGGAATTGAACATAAGGCAGAGAAGATGGTTAGAATTGATAAATGATTACGACTACGATATTAAGTACTACCCTGGTAAAGCTAACGTGGTCACTGATGCGCTAAGACGTAAGAATGAGGAAGTCATTGCAACAGTAAAGTCATATCAGCTAATTATGAACTCAAGCTTATTTGAAGAAATCATCAAGGTGCAGACTGAAGTGCTGGTAGATGAAGGGCTATAAAGAAAGAAAGGATTTTTGGTCAGCAAGGCAAGTTGATGGAAAACATGCATGGTGTTAAGACTAGGTTTGACCGTATGTGGATTCCACGCCACGGAGGTCTCAGAGGTCGAATCTTAGATGAAGATCATAAGTCAAGATATTCGATTCATCCAGGAGCTACGAAGATGTACCAAGATTTGAAAAGAGACTACTGGTGGCCAAGAATGAAGAATAATGTGGTAGATTATGTCAGTAGGTGCTTAACTTGTTTACAAGTCAAGGCAGAGCATCAGAAGCCTTATGGGAAGATGCAACCTTTAGAGATACCAGAATGGAAATGGGAACACATCACCATGGATTTCATAACTAAGCTACCTCGTACAGCTAAGCATCATGATACCATCTGGGTGGTTGTGGACCGTTTGACCAAGAGTGCTCACTTTCTGCCTATACGAGAGGCCATCTCGTCAGAGACATTAGCAAGCTTGTTCATTAAAGAGGTTGTATCTAAGCATGGATTGCCGTTATCGATCGTGTCTGATAGAGATACTCATTTTACTTCGAGGTTTTGGAAGAAGTTCCATGAAGCTATGGGAACGAGGTTGAACATCAGTACGGCGTATCATCCTCAAACAGTTGGACAGTCTGAAAGGACGATCCAAACCATTGAGGATATGCTACGTGCTTGTGTTCTAGACTTTGGAGGAAGTTGGGATGATCATCTGCATCTTGCAGAGTTCTCTTACAACAACAGCTTCCATTCAAGTATTGGGATGTCACCATTCAAGATGTTGTATGGAAGACGCTGTAGAACCACAGTATGCTGGGGAGAGATTGGTCAGAAGGAGATGGGAAGCCTAGAAGTTGTGCAAGAAACCTCCTCAAGGTTCGATCAGATCAAATCAAGAATGAAAGCTGCTCAAGACAGACAGAAGTCGTATGCCGATAAGCGGCGACGACCGATTGAGTTTAAAGTTGGTGACAATGTGATGCTCAAGGTCTCGCCTTGGAAGGGAATTATACGTTTTAGGAAGAGGGGAAAGTTGATTCCGAGGTACATTGGTCCGTTTAAGGTTTTAGATCGTGTGGGTGAAGTAGCTTATAAGCTGGATTTACCTGGTGAGTTAGAGGGAATTCATTCAACCTTCCATGTTTCTCATCTAAGGAAGTGTCTAGCTGATGACATGTCTCACGTGCCATTGATGGACATTGAGGTTGATGAACAATTGAATTACATTGAGCAACCAATCAAGATAGTTGATCGCAAGGAAAAGAAACTCCGACACAAGGTTATACCCCTAGTGAAAGTGATATGGAAGCATCGCAAGGGATCGGACGCTACATGGGAAGCTGAGGAAGAGATGCGCAAGTTTTATCCAGAATTGTTTATGTAATAGTTAGGTTTCGGGGACGAAACCTCTTTAAGGAGGGAAGACTTGTAACATCCTGTTTTCTGATTTCAGTTAATAAACGAAATATGAGTTGTTATGAGTCGGGCTAGTGTTGGGTAAATGGATATGGGTGATGGATTTGGGTTATGGAAGAAATAAGGAAAGACCATGGGCTTAAGCCCATGATCAATAATTATATAAACCATTAATTACCCATTTAATCCTTCATTTACACATATCCCTTACACCACCAAAAAACACACTTAAGCTATCTCTCTCTAGTTTCTCCCTCACTCTAGCCGAAATATAGAAGAAGAAACGGATCCCGACCCAAGGTATGATAGTATTTTGTTGTATGAGCTTAAATCCGTTAGTTATGGTCACGAAACGACGAGCTGACACTGTTAAACTGTTTAAGTCACGAGATCCGGGTGGAATCGGGTATAAACCGATCCTATGATGAGCTTAGGGGTCACCCTAGCTCAGATCTGGATCGAACGGGACGAAAAACGGTGAAAAATGAGTTAAAAATCGTTTTTCCGACGTGTTCGCAGTATTCCGGCGGCTTTCCGGCAAAGGCGGCGCCGGAATAGTAGTACGAAGATAAGGAATGTCAGGGATTGTTCTGTCATTCCCTGACCTAACCCTAGTTCGCTTTGGGGACTTAACGAACTGAAGGTGATTCGTTAGTTGATTCGCATAAGGGGGCACAGCGAACTAGCTCTAGTTCGCCTATGATTCGTTAAGGGAAAAGGGTAACGAATTACCCTTGATTCGTTATGATTAGTTCGTTAAAAGAAATAACGAATTAGAAGGTCCGATTCGCTACTTGGACTGGTTCGCTATATGGACTGATTCGTTAAGGAGTCCAGTTCGTTAAGGGTTCAACTCGTTATAGGAACCGGTTCGCTAGGATAATACAATTCGCTATGAACCAGTAACGAATTAGAAGTTTAACAGAATGACAGAATGGTCCCTGGATTTAGAAAAGAATTATTTAATTACAAATAAGCCCTTGAACTTTTAAGTAGCAAATTATTCTATGATTCAAAATGCTAATGGAAAATGTGTTAAGACAGTTAATGAAAATAAGATTTTCCCAAGCTGACCGGTTCGTTATAAGGTCTAATTCATTATAAAGTAACGAATGGGTCATTCGTTAAGAACCCAATTCTTTAAGAACCAAGTAACGAACTAGGAGTTTAATAAAATGACAGAACAGTCCCTGGACTTAGAGAAGAATGAGATAATTAAAAAACATCCTTGAACCTTATTAATTTCTAGAAGATACCTTAAAGGATTCAGCGGTTAACAATAAAATATTATCATGAAATCCTAATGGAAAATGTGTTAAAACAGTTAATGAAAATAAAAATTTTCCAAGATGACCTGGCAACTTAACCCCAGCCAGGGGCTCTGCCCCTTGGACCCCGCTAGGGGATGCCGCCCCTAGAACCCCGCTGCCAGGGGCGCTGCCCCCCGGACCCCCGTTCTTTGTGGGTTATATAAATATAGATGTACGATATGAGTAGCAATAGTTAATTGATGCACGTAAATTATTATACAGTTAGCCGTGCCCAACTTAAGAAAGGAATAACTATTAACGGTGAACGTAACCGACTTCAGGTGAGTTTCTAGCCCCACTTCCTTGTTATGTTTTCGGGGTTGTGTGCATACTCGATGTGATAGTTAATACACTTACCTTAAGTGGTTAGTGTATGCCTTGTATGATTTATGTATGATGATTGCTTGACGGTACGTGAACGATGTTTGGATATTTCATGTACCATCAGGTGGCAGCTAAAGATGTGATTGCCATGTATGATGTAAGATAAGATGTATGTATGACTATATATGATGTATGCATATGTACGTATGATATGTTAATGGTACGTGAAAGCTCTTCGGAGATTGCACGTATTGTCAGGAAAAGTATTTAAGAACAGGTATAGTATGAAGCTATGGAAGAAAGGGTATCAGACCCTAATAATATCCGAGGATGTAGGGTACCGGACCCTAATAATATCCGAGGATGAAGGGTACCGGACCCTAATAATATCCGAGGATGAAGGGTGACCGGACCCTAATAATATTCGAGGATGAAGGGTGACCGGACCCTAATAATATCCGAGGATGAAGGGTATCGGACCCTACTAATATCCGAGGATGAAGGGTGACCGGACCCTAATAATATCCGAGGTATGTAGGGTGAAACGCCCTTTATAATGTATGGTTAGATATGAATGTGTATGGACGAATGCTGGTCATGATATGTATGTAATGCATACCTTCGGGCATGTATATGTGTATGAAAAGTAAGTTATGTGATTAACTAGAACTCACTCAGCGTAGCTGACTTTTAGTATGCACGCAGGCAAATAGGTTGAGGCAGCTCGCGTGACTGAAGACACATGGCGTGGAATCGAAGATACTGACATCTCGAAGAAATGTTGTGATGTTTGAAAGACTATGTTTTGTTTTAATTGTCTACGAATGTTTTATAAGACATGATTTGATGGTTATGTAAAACGTTATGGTTGAAGTTTTATTATTCCGCGAAAGTTTTTATTAACTCTGATATTTAGAACTGCGTTTATGAGTAAATCAAACACCAAAGTAGGGCCACCGGTAACGGGGCCTTACACCACTTGAAATAGGATGTTTGATGTACATAAATTTATACATCTTTTTAGCATCAAATAATCTCTAAAAACTGTAATTTCTATCAAATAAAATAGCACAGAAGACTACTTATCATAATAAAATACAGTATTAGGTGAAACCAAGTCCCAAACGAAGAAACAAGCGAAAAGACGAAGAAAAACGGAAGAAAACACAAGAAAAGCAAGAAACATGCCCCCATGCCTTAAGAAACACGCCCCGGTGCTAATGAAAACCAGAAAAGACAAAATTCTACAATAAAAGAAAAAAAACTGGGAACAAAAGCACGAGGCCGGGCCCCTTGCCCACGGGGCCGTCGTCATACATAAGAAACGACAAAACAAATCTGGCACATGTCATAATAAAACATGGGGGCGTGCCTACGTAAGCACGAGGCCGTGCTTCTCACTCCAGATTGCTTATAAATAGTGGCTCATGTTGCACTCATTTGGTGTGCCTTGAAGAGAGTTCTATCCGGTTTTCCCCTTTAAGAACACCCACTAACACTCATATTGAAGATCTAGTGAAGAGTTTGAAGGCTTGGAGGTCATCACCATCAATCATTGATGTGCAAAACGGTCTATTAAAAATATAACCTAGCCTAGACACTCTAGTTTTAAATTTATAAACCTAGACTCTCCTAATGATAGACCACTAGACAGGCAAGTGTACCTATCGACTATAGTAAAGCCTAATGAAGTTCGGATATCGAACCCAAAGGATACTACCGACACCTAAACTAGACTTTGACTAATAACTTAAATAAATAGATTTAATTGATTTTTGTCTTTTTTAATTATTAACTATAAATTAAATAATATTTAAACTAAAACTGACACGAACAAATCGAACTAGAATTCAAATAGGGGAAACAACTACCTAGGCAAGGAATCCTACTAGTCAACTCGTAAACTCTCGGAATTGGATATATGATTGGTAACCGTATTCGAAAAATATGAAATTTAAGGAAAAACTAAACTATGCTAGATCTCCTCCCAGTCTCACCAACAATACCTAAGAACCCTAAATATCATGTAAGCTCACGGTTTAATGGTTCGGATCACCTCCCGGTCTCACCTTACCTAACTATGCTAAGGTACCCAGAGATTAAATTACATCCCGGTCTCTCTAATCACAAAACACCCTAAGGCGTAATGAGGTATTCTTATTTAATTCGGTTATAATTCAGATCTGTAAGAATCTAAGGGAATCTAGGGTAACTCACTCCCGTGCAATCATTACCTAAACCCGCAAAAGACCAAAACAGGCGACACTTAATTACCTCCCAGTCTCTCAAGTGACAGAATAAAAGGTATCTCTAAACTCTCAATTACCGTTCCTATGGAATACGTTAACTATAAACCATAAACTAGTTGTAAACACACAGTAAACAACCTAATATGCATTCATACATGAAAGACATTCACAAAGACGCATATGGAACAAAAATTGATAATAAATTAATATCAAATACGCATATGCATCACAACCAAACAAAATAAAAACTTTACCAAAGCATAAACCAATCAATAAATAATCCAAAACTGAAAATAATACGAGTCTAAAAAGTATTCATCCAAACCCAGGCAGTATAAAAGTTTAGTCAATCATAGTTACGAACGAAACAAATATAAAATATATATTATGGTTTATCGTAAAAAGAAATAAAATTAATTGAGCTACTAGCCTGTGAGCTTAAATTATTGAGCTGTGTGCCTGGTAGCTTAAATTAATTCACCTGCCAGCTTGGTTGCTTCTTTAATATTCTGATTTTTTTAAACTGCCGTGGACTTTTGACGTGCTAGGGTGCGAGCTTGCTTTTCATTTTTATCTCTGTCCGTGAATTATTTTGACGTATGTGGTTGGCTGTGTGCTTCCAAATAGTAGCCTTAACAAAGGGGTGGACCCCCTTTGGTGAACAGGGGCGCCCCCACCGGTGACTTGCCTCCTCTTTTTGCAGCAGTGTTCTTCGTTTCTTCTAACTCCATATATATATATATATATATATATATATATATATATATATATATATCTTTAAATTGTCGACATCCCATGCTTTCTTCCCAAGATTTAATAATAATCCTTTAACGAGCCCTCCAATTTTTAGTTGTTAACTTGTGGGCCTGCACCAAATAATATTAGTGGTCACGATTACATTTAGTTTTTTTGTGGGCCTAAAAAACTAATGTGTATGCTAAATATGAATGAATGAGTTATGTAATTCTTCATACAATTATTTATAATCACATGGAACTATTACTTATTAATACTATTGTTTTTAAAAACATGTGTCATATCAATGTTAACCAAAGAAAATACCATGAACGTTAATATATAACCCAATTTGGTAAAACGCTTTATGTAAACTCGTTAATTCATAAAACCTTAAAAACCCACGTATGAACCACTTTAGAATAAAATTCAATAAAACCTGGCTCAAAATTACTTAAAAGTGTAAGAAACATTTATATAATAATATGTATATATTAGACCATATCAATCATCATCATCAACCATCATCATCATCATTAAGAAGGAAGATTTATCCACATTTGGTTAGATTGTTCTAAGTTTAATCATGTGTTTGTTTTCATAATTATGCTCATTATGAGCTAAACTCCATTTACCATCTAAAATCAATGAAGAAGCTTTGTTTTACTTGATAAGTATATAAAACATGTGGTTTAGTCTAGTAAAGTACATGGTTATCTTGCAATTATCTTTTGATGAAAATGTTTCACCATCTTAAATCAACAATTCAAAGTTGGTGATTGTCAATTCTATTGACAATCATTCATGATCGATTCATGGTCTTGAAAGATAGAAATACTTTGATAATTATCGAAACATGGATCCTTATATTGTATTTAGAAATGATGAGATATAAGTTATGATCTATTTCAATAAATTTTGGTAATCCGAAAATGGCATTGCTTAGGATATCATGCTAGTTAAAGAAATCATATGTTAACGGAATGTGTAATTATAACCTACTTAAATCAACCAAGGGGAGGTTGTGTGACTAAACTACAACCACTCTAAGTTGTTAGAATTGGTATTTGAGAAATCGAAGTCAATCCTAATCTTTCTACTTTACGAAACTACTTGCCAGCTTAAATTGACATTCTCGAGGTAGCATGACATTAGGAAAGGGCCAACTTTAAAATGAGCATGCTACTCCTTTTTTTTCATAGATGCTCGCTTAGAAATGAGGAGCTATCTATCATATATTATTACGGCAAGTTTTACCACATGTTTTTATATTAATTATCAATGATAAAATGGAGTGGATTCTTGATCTTAGATGGTAACCTTCGTATAATTGAACTACTCGTTTAGAATCTCTCGTCTTGGTCACCTATATATTATATATAAGTATTTATATTTTATAAAAGTTCAAAAATTAACCCCAAAATGATTAAAACCTCCTATTAAAGTAAAACAACGATTCATTATTAGAAACATTTGTGTCCACGGATCGATACTTGGTTCTTATCAATATTATTCTATATATACGATAGGTACACTTGCCTATTTTTTGTGTGTTTAGTCTTCGTAGAAATCACGTTTATAAATTTAAAACACGATCTTGTGCAAAAGCTAAATATCCAATCTATTATATTTTACAGGCCACACTCGCACACGCATCAAGTTTTTGGTTCCGTTGCCGGTGATAGGGTACGTTTCTAAGAACGATCCAAGTTTTAATTTAATCATTGTTTATAATTGTACAAATTTTTAACTTTCATTTATTTTATTATTAGTAATTACTAACTATATAATTTTACGGCTAGCCTAATTCACCTAACCTCTAATTTAGCTTAACTAATTTAGACCTTAGTTTTGTTTAAAATAGCTTAGCCTAACTCGTAGTTTAACTTAGACTAAACTTTAGCGTAACTTTGACTAACTTTTACTCTAGTTTTAATTTTGATTTAGTCCCATGTATGTCCTCTACTTTTGAGCCTGAGCTTGTTTCTCCAATTTCTGAACCGGAACGACTCTTTCGTCGACGAGCGCGTAAACGGATTGCAGAAACAGCCGTAACAATCAAAGACGAATCAGTAGACGCTACCATATCAGGAGAAAATCAAACAGGATAAATGATGGCGGCCCAGAACAATGAGCCGAACATAAGCCAGTATGCCAAGCCAACTCTCGAAGGCTATGGCAACGGAGTGGCTCCATTCGAAATCACCGAAAATTCAAAATCAAATCAAGCACCATCATATGGTGGAAAATTCAGTTTAATTTCATGGTCTCCTCGACGAAGACCCTCTTTCTCATATATTTCGATTCTTACGAATCTGCAGAACATTTAAAATTCAAAATTGTTCAGACGATCAAATCAAACTCAAACTCTTTCATTTCTCTCTAAGGGGTCAAGCCCTGGAATTGATAGAATCTATTACCTCTGGTTCAATCACCACTTGGGATCAGATGGTTGAACAGTTTCTCCTCAAATACTTCCCGCCAGATAAAACTGCCAAATACTGAGCCAGCATTACCGGATTCCGGACCGATGGTGGTGAATCGTTACACGCAGCATGGGAGAGATACAAAAGTCTTCTGAGAAGATGCCCACATCATGGACTGAGCATATGGTTACAAGTACAAACTTTCTTTGACTCACAATCCAGTCAAAACAAACAGGCCATCGACCAAATCGCCGGTGGAGACCTGGGATCCAAATCACCTAACGAAGCATTTGAAGTCCTTGAGAAAGCTGAAAAGAAGAGTTTCGCCTATAACCCACCAAGATCTACACCAAATTATAAAGTAATACACCACGTTGATTCCAACACTCTTGTCACAGCACAGCTTGAAGCCCTTTCTAAAAAATTCGAACAACTTCAAGCCGAGTTATCAAAAACCAGACTCACCTGTGACACTTGTGGAGGAAGACATAAAGCAAGTGACTGTAAACAAGTCATTATGGCCATGGAAGAAGTCAATTTCATCGCTCATCAGAACAACGCTTTCAGCAACAACTACAATCCAGAATGGAGAAACCACCCGAATTTCAGTTGGAAAGACGGAGGTAACACTCAACCTTTACCCGGATTCGAGAAAAGACCAATGAATCAAACCTTCCAACCAAAACCCCAATTTCAAGATCAAAGTTCCAGTAGCCATGAAAATCCGAGCTACTCATAAGTCGAAGAAATGTTGATCCAAATTATGACCAAGACAAATGAAGTAGAAAAGAAGGCCGACTCAAGAGCTGTTGATATCAGCGGAGTATTATTAAAACACGAAGCCGACCTCAAAAGTCAAGAAGCATCATTACAGAATCTAGAATCTCAAATCGGACAAATTGCCAGACAATTATCCAAAAGACCTCCCGGCGCTCTTCCAAGCAACACAATCACCAACCCGAATGCGAAAGCTAACGTTGTTACACTCAGAAGCGGTACAACCACTGTTGCCTCACCCACTTCAGAACCAGTTACGAAAAAGGAATCCCATGATAAAACGCAGGAAAGACTGATCCCAACGGGCACCGTACAACCCAAGGAGCCAGTCCGAACTTATATTCCATCTATTCCATACAATGGACGGCTGAAACAGGAGAGATTGGAAGCTCAGTACGGGAAATCTATAGAACTCTTCAAGCAACTCCATATCAACATCCCTTTTATCGAAGCCATCGCTCAAATGCCAAAATATAACAAGTTTCTCAAAGAAGTACTGACAAACAAGAGGAAGCTGGAGGAACTCTCGCATGTCACTCTGTGTGAAGAATGTTCAGCAGTCCTCCAAAGCAAGCTACCAACAAAAATGACCGATCAAGGGAGTTTTACTATCCCTTGTCTTATAGGTAATTTATCTTTAAGCAATGCCCTAGCTGACTTAGGAGCTAGTATTAATTTAATGCTTTATGAAGTCTTTGCAAAACTAGGGATAGGAGAACCAAAGCCCACCCGAATGAGCATTCAGTTAGCTGCCGAACTGTTAAATATCCTCGGGGCATTGTTGAAACCATGCTTGTCAAGATTGACAAGTTTGTTTTCCCAATAGATTTAGTAATTCTAGACATGGAGGAAGACAAAAGTGTAACTCTGATTTTGAGAAGACCCTTCTTAGCCACTGCAAAGGCTATTATTGACATTTGCACCGGCAAACTCACTCTCAGGGTCAATGATGAGGCAATAACTTTTGACATAGGAAAATCTATGTTATATCCGCAACATCATGATGACACATTATATTTTGTCGACATCATAGATTCCATCGTGAGTTGCTATATGCGAGATTTCTCCATCGATAAACCGCTAGAAACACAAGTCTTAGACAAAACACTCAATATACCAATTTTAGAAAACGAAAATATCAATGATGACTGTCAGGAAGCATCAGAAGTAATATATGAAATCACTAAATGTAATGAAAAATCAAAACCATCAATCGAAGAACCACCAGCCATAGATTTAAAAGAACTTCCAAGCCATCTCGAATACGCCTTTCTAGAAAAGGACTCTCAACTCCCAGTAATTATTTCATCTCACCTTTCTAAAAAAGAGAAAGACGAACTTCTTAAGGTTCTTAAGAGCCATAGGAAGGCCATCGCATGGAAGATCATGGATATCAAGGGCATCAGTCCTTCATTTTGTACTCACAAAATTCTCATGGAAGAAGAATACAAACCCATGGTCCAACATCAAAGACGTCTCAATCCGAACATGCAAGATTTGGTGAAAAAAGAAGTAATCAAACTCCTTGATGCCAGATTAATCTACCTAATTTCATATTCACCTTGGGTTAGTCCCGTTCAAGTAGTACCCAAGAAGGGAGGAATGACGGTCGCAATGAACGAAAGGATGAGCTAATACCAATGAGAACCATCACAGGCTGGAAAGTTTGCATTGACTACCGGAAACATAATGACGCCACAAGAAAAGATCATTTTCCACGCCCTTTCATCGATCAAATGCTTGATGATTATCTGGAAAAATGTTCTACTGTTTTCTTGACGGATTTTCTGGATATTTCCAAATTCCCATTTCTCGTGAAGATCAGGAGAAAACCACTTTTACTTGTCCTTACGGAACCTTCGCCTACCGAAGAATACCATTTGAACTATGTAATGCTCCAGCCACCTTCCAGCGATGCATGGTGGCCATCTTTTACGAAATGATCGAACACTCTATGGAAGTTTTCATGGACGACTTCTCAGTCTTTGGAGACTCTTTCGATCACTGTTTGAAAAACCTCGACAAAATGTTAGCCAGTTGTGAGGAAGTAAATCTAGTGCTCAACTGGGAGAAATTCCATATGGTCAAAGAAGGCATCGTTCTCGGCCACAAGATTTCTCAAAAGGGATTTGAGGTCGATAAAGCAAAAATAGAAACTATCTCTAAACTTTCGCACCCAAGCTCAGTAAAAGCTATTAGAAGTTTTCTAGGTCACGCAAGATTCTACCGACGTTTCATAAAAGACTTTTCCAAAAACGCTAGACCTATGACCAAACTTCTGGAGAAAGACGCACCCTTCGTCTTTTCTGAAGAATGTGTTGAATCATTCAACATATTGAAAGAAAAACTTGTCAACACACCAATCATGACTACACCCGATTAGACCCTTCCATTCGAAATCATGTGCGATACAGGTGACTTTGTAGTTGGAGCCGTACTCGTACAATGCAAAGAAAAACATTTTCACCCAATTTACTATGCTAGTAAAACTCTTAACGATGCACAAGAAAATTACACCACAACAGAAAAAGAGTTACAAGCAGTAGTTTTTGCCTTTGAAAACTTTAGATCATACCTCGTTCTTTCCAAAACCATAGTTTACACTGACCATGCCGCCATACGTTACCTCTTCAAAAAGCAAGATGCCAAACCCCGACCTATTCGATGGATTCTACTACTCCAAGAATTTGACATTAAAGTTAAAGACAAGAGAGGAGCAGAGAATGTAGCCGCATACCATCTCTCACGCTTAGAATGCCCAGCTTCAGAGAAACATCAAGAGGAAATCATCAATGATAATTTTCCACATGAAGTTCTCATGCATATCCAAGCAGTCATACAGGAGAAAGACTAAAGTCCTTGGTTTGCCGACTTCGCAAACTATCTAGCTTGTAGAATCCTAAGAAAAGGACCTACTCATCAATAACGGAAGAAATTCTTTTCCGACCTTAAGTTCTACTTCTGGGAAGATCCGTACTTGTTTAGAATAGGTGCCGATCAGGTTATTCGTAGGTGTATAGCAGGAAAGGAAACCTTAGATATTCTAAAACACTGCCATGAAGGACCTACTGGGGGACACCACAGTACCGCCACTACGGTCAGAAAAGTGTTTGATGCAGGATTTTTCAGGCCCACCATATACAAATATACACATTCTTTGATCCAAGCATGCGATGCATCTCAGCCAAGAATGATATGGCTCAGAAAGACATTCAAATTTGCGAAGTCTTTGATGTATGGGGAATAGATTTCATGGGCCCATTTCCTAACTCGTTCGGAAATAAATACATCCTTGTAGCAGTCGACTACGTACCTAAAAGGGTAGAAGCACAAGCTCTTCCCACTAACGATGCTCGAGTAGTTGTACGATTTCTGAAAAAGTTATTTTCACGATTCGGTACTCCAAAAGCCCTAATCAGTGACACAGGTACCCACTACTGTAATGCTTTAACGGACAAAGTCTTAGCGCGATATGGAGTTCACCACCGACTAGCAACACCATACCACCCTCATACCAGTGGGCAGGTAGAGGTCTCAAATCGAGGAATTAATAGGATCTTAGAAAGAACCATAGGGATGAATCGCAAAAAATTGGGCAGAAAAGTTAGATGACGCTTTATGGGCCCTTAGGACAGCCTACAAAACCCCATAGGAACAACACCCTTCAAAGTAGTTTATGGGAAAACATGTCATCTCACAAAGCCTACTGGGCTCTCAGAGAAATGAACTTCGATCTAATGTCCTCCGGCATAAACCGGGAAGATCAAATTCACGAACTGGAAGAACTAAGAACATTGGCCTATGAAAATTCCTGGTCTTACAAAGAAAAGACTAAAAGTCTGCACGGCGCCCCTTTAAAAGGAAACAAGAAATTCCAAGTTGGAGATCATGTGCTGTTATACAACACACGTTTACGTCTTTTCCCAGGAAAATTGAAATCACGATGGACAGGCCCATACTTTGTTGAGTCAGTCTTTGACTATGGGACGGTCGAGATTTCAAATTCAAATGGCCAAAAGTTTAAAGTCAATGGACATCGATTAAAACCATATATCGATGGACCATTTGAAGAAGTCTCGGATGTAGTAACCCTCCAACTCCCTAAATAGAAAATTAAGAAAACAAGGTCTGGCCAAGACCTTCGCAAATTAGTCCTTGTAAATATTTAGTCTAAAAAAAACTAAAACACGGGGGCGTGCTTTAGAAAGCACGGTGCCGTGCCAAAAATTGCGGACCGGAATCTTTGCTGCAAAAATCTCAGTTAGATTGGTTTGTAACAGAATTGTTAGAGTAAAAACACGGGCCGTGCTTCCAAAAGCATGGGGCCGTGCATAGGTATCTGGTTGGCTATAAAAGGCACCTCTTTCCAATGCATTCCTTGCACCAACCAAAACCAAAACACTCCTCTATGAAATTCAACATGCCTACTGAAATGAGTGAAACAATTCCTATTCCTCGATAACGAGAAACGATGCCCGCCATGTTTCCAAAACCGAGCTTCTCTTGAAACTTCAAGAACTCGTCAAGAAACTCACCGAAATGAATCTTCTTGCTGAGATGCGTCTCGTTCAACTCACCGAATCAGTGGAGATCATGAAAATGGACTTCGAGACATTAAGGAACAACTCCAGTTTCAACTTCTCGGTTTCACGTACTTTCCGCCACCCGGGGCATTCGGCGGAGGAGAGCATTTTGGGGAAATCTAGGAAACTTAACTTTCTGTTTTCATGTGTAAACAAGTGCATTACGCACATTGTGTTAGAAATTTCGGGCTTAACCCGAATATTCTCGTATCTTTAGGAAAACCGAGCTTATCACGTATTTGTTTTAGGACCTTTAACTTTAATGAAAAGTAATTTTAGAATGACCAAACTCTTAAAATTACATGCTAAACATCATATTAAAAATTCCGACTCTCGCGTTTTGCTGAAAAATAAAAGAAAATCTCAATAACAAAAAGCACGGGCCGTGCTTCTAAAAGCACAAGGCCGTGGTCACTCCGGAATCTTCAGCATGATACGCGCTGACTCCGTACAATTCTCTGACTCATAAACATTTATTCTCCTAGCAGCACGGGGCCGTGCTTTCAAGAGCACGGGGCCATGTTCGACTTTCCAATCTCTATATAATGCATGCAAAAACTCACTATTCCATTCACACCAAACACAAATTTACTGAAATGGAAAGCAAGAAAGTTGAATGGAGGCCAGTGAGAAAATCTAAGCAACATGAATCTCCCTTAAATCTTGAGGAAGAGGTCATGAGGCTACAATGCATCATACGAGACCAAGTCGAGAGCAACATCCAAACTGAAGCTCGCGTAATTGAGCTGATCTACAAAGTCAAACTACTTCGGTTTGAAAACTTCCATGTTGTGGATGGCCACCACAAAGATGTGGCCTCCAAGCTCAACTTTCTCAACTGGTAAATCGAAAAGCTCGACAAAAAGCTTTCCGAGCTCTTGGAAGTTAAACGAGCCCCACCACACATTCAAGACCTGTTCGGGAATGGTGGTCGTTAAAGTCTCGACTTTGTTTTGTGTAGTTGCTCCCGCTAGTGTTATGTGCTAAGGTCTAGGATTGTTGTTGTACTTTTCATTTTACTATGTTTAACCATGTTTTATGTTTTAATGATATTTAGGACTTTTAATTACTGTCTTAATATAACCCACAAAGAAAATCAGTTAAAAAAACGAACCAGCTCGGAAAAAAAAACAACATAAAATAAAAATCTGTCTACAATATGTAGCACGTTACCGTGCCTCTGAGCAGCACGGGCCGTGCTTTTATGTTCAGTACACTTTCAAAATTTTAATTATTAAAACAACTTTTCTAACCATTCTACCCTAATACCAACTTCGTCCCTAAACAAGAACCGCTGACCACTCACCTATTTCACTAATTTCTGCATCGATTCTCCAATTTCAAATCAAAGGTATGTTATTTTAACGATTATATCATTCAAATTCATCTTTCTAGGTTTAGTTTAACCCTAAAATCTATCAAATTGATTAAATCGGGTCTAAACCCAAGCATTATATGGGTTATTCTATTAGTTTAGGATGATGGATTGTTGAATAGTTGTTTGTTAAAGATTAATAAAAAAGAACCATTCGGGTTTGGATCTTGATTTGAATATCCAACACACTAATAAACCCAAATGTTATAACCGGATAGAAACAAGGGTTCGAATCTAGATAAAGTCGAAATTAGAATTAAAAACACGAACCGTGCTTTGGACAACACGACTCGTGGTCACCCTTTGGTCACAAAAAGTAAAAATTGGTATAAACTGACGAACAGTAACAGCACGGGTTGTGCTTCTAAAAGCACGGTACCGTGCCCTGCTCTCTATTCCATTAACTAAATATTTTTTTACAAATTTTGACTAACTCGAATACAAATTACAGATGGCCGAGTATGATGATGATGTTCATGCATTTTTGGTTTTTCCCGGACGTGATTCAAGGAATAGATGAGCTAACACAATATTAACATACCTCAACCGTCGATATCCAGATGCAAACTTCTATGCATACAAAGCCACATTGAAACAAGTCAACCAATGGAACCGGTACAAGGCCATTTTAAAAGGACCGTGGAGACGGGTCCTTGGTCAAACAGGAGAGGCTATAACTGAACTTACAAAAGAGTTTTTGGCTTCTTTCCAAATAAAGACCAAGAACCCGGATACGTGGGATGAAGACGCCATTGATTTCAGATGCGGGGGTATATGGCACACAACTTCTTTTACTCAGCTCGGTATCGATCTGGGAATATACACGGAAGAGGAAACAGACCAAGAAATCTGGTTCAGGGCAGGAGCAACATTCCCAGACGAAGACGGTGGTGATGATGCTGAAGCTGGAAACACACGTTTAGAGGCATGGGAACAACTGAGTTACGAAACTGAGAATGATTTAATGCAAGCGTTTCAAAGAGCACTGCACTACATGACCAACTTATGAGATACATCCACCACCTGCTTAGTCACACTGTCACTGCTAGAGGTCAAAGTTAAGGGGTCGTTAATCTAAAGGATCTTTGGGCACTTTATTGCATGAAGAACAACGTCCCATGCAACATCACATATTTATTCTGCAAGCTGTTCACGACGAATGCAAATGCCAGAGGAAACACACCAATCTTTGGCGGGCCACGGATTTATAACATCTATGATGCCTATGGTGTAGACATGGAAGGTACCAGAAGCCCAGATTCAATTGCTCTAACCATTGATTATTGTATTAGCATGCAGATGGTTTAGCGAATCGGTTAGAACCTGGATGTGTGGAGGTTTTGTGATAAGTATAACCAGGTTTGGGACCCCGAAGACCCTGCAGAGATGATGCTTCAGGATGTGCCCGAGAGGAGAGGATCACCGCCCAGACAGTACCGACGCCGCACCTACCATCAAATAGGAGGCCCATATTCATCAGGGGTCGGCCCCAGTTCGTCACATGATAGCCGATACTCATTCGAGGGCCTGTACGGCCTAATTGATCAGTTATCAGAAAGAACTACCGCCTCATTTGAAAGAATCACAGAACACATGGCTACCTCAGATGCACAACGAGCAGCCGAATATGCAGAGACGAGGCGAGAGATTGATCGTTTGGGCTATCGCATGGAAAGGCAATGGGGGCCATTTGACCCGGACACAGGTAACTGATGAGTCGCGACACTGGTAGGTTGGGTATGGGCATGCATGGGGTGGTAGTAGTTTAATGAAACTTTTATTGTTATGTCTGTTTGAACAATTTACAGTTCGTCTTTTACCTGTTTGTTTGTTTGGACACTTTTTATGTCCGTGGGTGCCATATCATTATTAGTAGGTAATTTTTAGCCCATTATGGAAAGGGATGGATGATTCCATACCCAATTTTCAGCAAATTATGCTTGGTTGTTTGTGGTTGTTTGCAGGTTTATATTCTACAGGTACAAAACAGGAAAACGTACGATAAACAGGGGACTCTCTGTCGAAATTCCATTAGCCCGTAGGAAAGTACCTCTCCATTTTAACTCACCATACTTAATTATAATTTTTATCTTTCAATGAATCTTTGCACATTGAGGATAATGTGAGATTCAAGTGTGAGGAGGGGAAATTACTTGACCAATTGCTTGTTCAAATAATTATAAAAAATTCTCTAATCTACAAAAAATTTTGCAGCAAACAAAGACTATTTTTACAACAAAACCTAAAGAAAAATCCAAGAAAAGTTGTTGCAAATAACCAATTATTAATTTACTATAACTAAAAATGAGAAAAAGTAAAAAGAAGTTTTGTAATATTGAGAAGAAATTTCTACAAAATATGGCGTTTATACCCAATTCCTCTGTTACTGTGAGATAAAACCTCATGCCATATATATTTTTTCGGAAGATTTGAGTGAGTCACATGTTTCGTATGATTTAGAACTTGTCGCAAGTACGCATTTCAAGACCACACGAAGCGTTGTATAAGAAAGAAGGTAATATTATCACAATTCACTCAAACCATTCCCCAAAAACCTTAACCAAAACATTACCACTTTATCCATCTCACCGGTAAAATACAACACTGGTCTTTTACCGGCAGACCCTAAAGAACTGGAAATGCATTCTTTCGATTTCAATTTCTTTTCCTGCATACATTTCGCAAAACCTATGTTGCGTCCAGAACTTAGGGAGAGAATCTTTCTCTTTAGCAATGATTTGAGGAAAAAGTGGCGTCAAAACGAACAAATTCCACCATTTTGTGGAGTTTCCAAAAACACAATGAAAAGAAGAGCAAAAAGATACGAGCAATGTTTAGGTTGCGAAAACTGGTCCCACGAAGGAAGATGTAGAAAAGGTCAAACTCAGTCTCAGCATGAATATACCGAACTAATGAGGGTGGGGGCTATTAGGCTCAAAGCCGAACGATCCACTAGAGTTGGAAGTTATGTTCAGAACAGGATTGAGGAAGAACTAATTCACATCCTCGGCAAAACTAGTCTTGACGATCTGACCTTAAAAGAGTCACTAGGTATGTAAAAAAAAATCTGGGAGAAAGAGTTAACCACTGAAAACATCTTAAAGACTCCCGACAATCAACAAAAAGTTGTATTTACCATCCTCACCATCATTAACCTTAACCCTTGCACCACCACAAAATTCCAAAATCCCTTCACACCAAAAACCAACCATTATTACCTTCTGATTTATGCAACCCTTCAAAAAGGTGGAGATTTGAACTTGTTACAAGCTTATCTATCACGGGTTACGTATTGACTAAGAGTGTTCACATACATACATCACAAGTATGATCAAATATAAAACCAAGTGTGAGTGAACATTATGAGAACGTGACGTTCTGCATAAATGGAAGCTTATAAAAACAAAATTGCCTTTTTATTTATCACTACATATATTCCTATGAATTAAGGTTGGTTATTTAGTTTCCATTTTCTTGGAACTCTTTTAGGGGATGTTTAGGCTATAATCCAAGCTTGTTGTTTTTAGAGAATATTTATAAATAGATTGCTTGAGGGCAAGCAATGTTCAAGTGTGGGGATGTTTGATGTACATAAAATTATACATCTTTTTAGCATCAAATAATCTCTAAAAACTGCATTTCTATCAAATAACATAGCATAGAAGGCTACTTATCATAATGAAATACAATTTCAGATGAAACCAAGTCCCAAACGAAGAAACAAGCGAAAAGACGAAGAAAAGCGGAAGAAAACACAAGAAAAGCAAGAAGCACGCCCCCATGCCTCAAGAAACACGCCCCCGTGCTTATGAACACTAGAAAAGACAAAAATCTACAGGAAAAGACAAAAACTGGGAACAAAAGCACGAGGCCGTGCCCCTTGCCCACGGGCCATGGTCATACATAAGAAACGACAAAACAAATCTGGCACATGTCATAATAAAACACGGGGGCGTGCTTACGTAAGCACGAGGTTGTGTTTCTCACTCCAGATTGCCTATAAATAGTAGCTTATGTTGCACTCATTTGGTGTGCCTTGAAGAGAGTTTTACCGGTTTTCACTTATAAAAACACCCACTAACACTCATATTGAAGATCTAGTGAAGAGTTTGAAGGCTTGGAGGTCATCACCATCAATCATCATCATCAACCATCATCATCGTCATCATTAATAATGAAGATTTATCCACATTTGGTTAGATTGTTCTAATTTTAATCACGTGTTTGTGTTTGTTATCATCATCTATTCTAATGTTCATAATTATGCTCATTATGAGCTAAACTCCATTTACCATCTAAAATCTATGAAGAAGCTTTTCTTTACTTGATAATTATATAAAAAATGTGGTTTAGTCTAGTAAAGTACATAGTTATCTTGCAATTATCTTTTGATGAGAAATGTTTCACCATCTTAAATCAACAATTCAAAGTTGGTGATTGTCAATTCTATTGGAAATCATTCATGATCGATTCATGTTCTTGAAAGAAAGAATACTTTGATGATTTATCAAAACATGGATCCTTATATTGTACTTAGAAATGATGAGATATAAGCTATGATCTATTTCTCTAGTTTTGATAATTCTGAAATAACATCGTTAACACGATTGCTTAGTTTGTCATGCTAGTTAAAGAAATCATATGTCAACGAAATGTGTAATTATAACCTACTTAAATCAACCAAGGGGAGTTTGTGTGACAAAACTACAATCACCGGAAGTTGTTAGAATTGGTATTTGAGAAATTGAAGTCAATCCTAATCTTTCTACTTTACGAAACTACTTGCCAACTTAACTTGACATTCTCGAGGTAGCATGACATTAGGAAAGGGTCGACTTTAAAATGAGCATGCTACTCCTTTTTTGTCATAGATGCTCGCTTAGAAATGAGGAGCTATCTATCATATATTATCACGGAAAGTTTTACCACATGTTTGCATATTAATTATCAATGATAAAATGGATTGGATTCTTGATCTTAGATGGTAACCTTCATAAAATTGAACTACTCGTTTAGAATCTCTCGTCTTGGTCACCTATATATTATATATAAGTATTTATATATTATAAAAGTTCAAAAATTAACCCCAAAATAATTAAAACCTCCGATTAAAGTAAAACAAAGATTCATTATTAGAAACATTTGTGTCCACGGATCGACACTTGGTTCTTACCAATACTATTCTACATATACGATAGGTACACTTGCCTATTTTTTGTGTGTTTAGTCTTCGTAGAAATCACTTTTATAAATTCAAAACACGATCTTGTGCAAAAGCTAAATATCCAATCTATCATATTTTACAAGCCACACTCGCACACGCATCAATGTTGTCGTACATATTTTGAAAGAGAGCTCACGAAAACCGCCCTCGTCGTCACTGTCATCAAATCTGAAGTACAAAGGTAGAGGGTTATCTACATTTTATACATCTTCATTGATAACAGTGAACCTATAAATAGTATCTACACACCCACCACAATTTAGATTGACCGATGATGATAAATAGATTGGTGAGATAATTTTGGTGAAACATTCATCTTTATTTCGATAGTTTCTTTGCTTGAGAGTAAAATATTATGAATATAAAACATGTTAGAAGTGTTTGGTTAAGATGGTGAATTTAGGGGTACGGGGTTTTATACACGAGATTTTTGGATCTCATTATACGCGACAGATAGTGTTTAACGTGGCGGTTCTCGGCGACATTATTTTTGCAGTCTTTGCAGAGTGAATAATGTGTTTGAATTATCCTTATACTCCACTTAGAGGTCTCTACGTGACGATTATCGCCGGCATTATTTTTGCAGCCTTCGCAGAGTGAATAGGCGGTTTACAGGCTTTACAGACTTTGTAGATTACCACGTTTCCTTTATAGGCCACGGAAATGACTTTACGTGGCGGTTAACACGCTCCTGCTGCAGGCTTTTACATACTTTTTGTATTTTCGAGTTACCTACATACACCCCTTTGATGTCTTACCGTGACTGATAAATCACCCAAGAAAACAGCTATTAACATGTAATAAACTACAAGCTCGGTGCAACAAAAACAAACTCGTTAATCCCTCACCCCACTCCACCCATACAACACGATTTAAGTCCTCCTCAACATAATACCCTGCAAAATAATAACGATGGAGCCCGAAAATAGCATCTACACAGCCACAAAAAATTCGGTCAGAAATAAAGAAGATAACTGTGGCTGTGTGAATGCTATTTTGGAGTCCATTATTATTAATATAGAATACGTTCTCGTCGGTCAATCTAACCCGGTTGGTCCAGCGGATATTGGTGGCTGCGTAGATGCTATTTTGAAGTCTTTATTAAAAGACGGGGATGATTAACATGCTTGTTGGGCACTGATAGTTGCCAAGAGTGAACTAAAAGGCATGTTGATAACATCCTCGGTCAGCGAGGAGCAACGATTGGTGTGTACCACATTATTATTAAAGGAAAAGATGTGGCAGGCCGATTTCAAAATTGGAGCAGTGGCCGTTGTCTCCGTCCTATGTAGATGCTATTTTGAAGTTGTTACCGCAACGTCTATGTCATGTTTAATTTGTTTTAAAAATGTTAGGACTATTATTATCATTTATTCTAGTTTGTAAGTACTCGTTCATTCTCATATAATTATTTATTATAACACTATTATTATATTTTATATTTTAAAGATTACATTATCATTATAATACATTACACAAGAACACATGATGATCGGTTTTGAATGCATAACGGTGATAGGTTTGAAATTTGAAATTATTTAGAACACCCTAACAATATTACATTCAAAAAGTAGCATTTACATAGCATATATTACATTTAAAAGTGTTGTTGACATCTACAAAATGTTGTTCTTAAGGAATTCATCTTTATGACGCTTCTCGGGTGGTTCTTTCGGATGTCGTTTGGAACCCGTCTGTTGAAAGACAAGCTATTAGCCGGGCTTATCAGCTTCGTAAGAAGAAAGTGGTGTAATTTGCACCAGTGCCTCCTCCGTTGGTAGCATTTCAGGTTCCCAGTTTTTCATCAAAAATCACGATGTAATTTTATGAACCCCATGTTGGTCCATCATTCTTGATTTTAATTTTTTTGATGTGGTTAGTAGCCTCAACTCTTCCCTCCATCATTCAATGGAGTTTACAGTGCCTGTAATCGGCACTGTTGAGTTTTACGACGATGAATAATTTGGTTGTTACATCG
The DNA here is from genome assembly GCF_021521415.1 of Bidens hawaiensis. Classification (NCBI taxonomy): domain Eukaryota; kingdom Viridiplantae; phylum Streptophyta; class Magnoliopsida; order Asterales; family Asteraceae; genus Bidens; species Bidens hawaiensis. Next base: position 1,007,624 of record NW_027491497.1, read on the forward strand.
GGCCACGCCAACCCCCACTCCTGCATGTCACTCCAAATTAGTGTCTACAGAGCCAACATTATGTTTTAATAGTAGCAGACTCAATGAGTAAACCAGGAAGGTGTTTTGACCAATTCAGCGGTCGTGAGAGAAATGTCATCAAGAGGAAACATGGTGGAGGGGTTTATGATAAACATGGAGGATGGGTGTGTTTTATGATGAAGTATTGTGTTAGAAAAACTAGTGAACCGGAGTGGGTTTTGTAGACAAAATTTGGGTGACTTCATATGCCACGTTTACTGTTTAACATGACAGTTCTAGGCACAGTATATTTGCACACTTGGCAGATTTTAGTGTGATTGCATTATCGTTATACGCCACTTAGAGATCTATACATGACTGTTATGCTCAACCAAAAGTCCATTATAAATGACCTCCGCAACCATAAGAACCCATTATCCATCCATATTTTCATCACCACAGCTCTATTTTTCATTCTGTGAGTATTAACGAAGGAATAACGACATCTTGATTTATCATATTATGGTTATGAGGGAAAAAAATGTCCAGCTAAAGAGATTACGTTGGCTGTGTAGATGTTATTTTGGAGTTCACATTGAAAATAATGGGGATAAACCGCTATCATAACGATTATAGAGTGGTGGCATAAACTGGGTAGAAGAACAACAAGAAAATAAGCATGAAGAGAGTGCGATGTCACCACCAATACTTGACGTGCCACTTTATTATCAAGGGAAAAAATTGGTGGCAACCGGTTGTGTATATGTTATTTTAACTACAATATTTTTTTAAATACGGATGTTGATGTGTGAAAAACATATATAATATTAAAAACCAAGTTTTACCGAATTCACCTAAAAAATCACACTATCGGCAAGTGTACCGGTCGCAATGTAGTTAACAAGTAAGAACGGATATCGAACCTAGGACACTATGGGTAAACTCTAATTATTAAACCTAAAAGATTACTAACCTCGACTTTCTTTTGATTTTTTAGAATTTTTTTTATATTAATTAAACTAATAAAACTTAACTAATTAAAATTTAAACTAAAAACAAAACTTTATAAAATTTGGGTTTAAAAACAAATATGACAAACGACTACCTAGGTAATGGAATCCTACTAGTTAAATTAATAGTTAATGAACTTGACTTGGTTGAAAAACAATATCTTAAAAATATGACACTAAAAACCACTAAAGTACGCTAAATCGCCTCCCGGCCTCACCTTTCCTAATAAAACTATGGTACCCCAAAACCCAAATCATCTCCCGGTCTTTTTGAATAAAATATATATTAAAATAAAGAGGGTATTATTAATTAACTTGAACATAACTTGTATCACAATAATCAAAGGGACCTAGAATAACTCACTCCCGTGCAATTATTACCCAAACCCGCAAAAGACAAAGATGACACAACACTAAATCACCTCCCGGTCTCACTAGTGATAGAACAATAAAATCTAATAAACTTTTATAAATTATTCCTACGGTTATTTCGACCATAAACCGCAAATAAGTTGAAAACACAAAGTAAACAACCTAATCATGTTTCTAACAATGACCAAAAAACTATTAAACACAAGTGGAATAAATATTAAAGTAATAAACTAAATTCAATTACTCAACCATATCATGAACAAAACCAATTAAAAACTTTACCATAATACCAAATCAATCAAAAATCAATAATAGTTTGTCAAACCATTAATATAAACTAGTAATCAACCAAAACCTAGGTTGTATAAAGTATTTAGCTACTAATAAAAAGTTATAATACAAAAATAAATGAGTTCATTATAAGATATATAAAGGAGTTTGAATAAATACTTCACTAATTAAATAATGACCTCTAGAACTCAATAATATCAAAAGAAAAACTTTTTAGACTTTTTTTTTTCTCTTCATGCTTTCTGTCTTGTGTATTATTTTTATTATTTTGATTCCTTGACCTTTAATCTTGAGGACGTGATCAGCCAATCAACTCCACTGTCACACAAACTCATCTTATTGACTTCACGTACCACAGCCGCTACCCAAAATCCCAATAGCCTTGGCAAAAGCTAATTATGAGATAGGGTTTTCTTTCCCTTTTATTCACTGTGTCCACCGACATATCTCTTCCACTTGGATGGGCCCTACAATGACATATTTACTAATTAATATTACGGGCTTCCAGTCTTCTTATGTAAATTTAGAACAAAGTTGTAAATAATAAGAATCAAGTAATATTTAGATGTTCAGCATGTCGTCAACTTTGACTCTTTTAATTATTTGTTATTATTTTTTTTTTCAAATCAGTTGAACTCACTAGCATGTCATGTGTTATTATTAGTTTCTTAATGTGACACTTTTAAAATTAAGTTCATATATATAATTAATGAGTGAACTTTTAATTAGTTAAATATAATTAAGTTTAGATAACACATGTTAACTCGTTAATCAAAACATTAGTATACACACTCTATTTTAGCTCGTTGTCTCTTATAACCCATAAAATGTATATATGAACCAATTTGGGGAATTATTTTATAAACACACCTCAAAAGCTACTCAAAGTGTAGGAAATATTAATATAAAAATATGTATAATTAAACCATATCAAATATCACCACACTTAAATCTTTTTCGTCCCTGAAAAATATATATATTGCATTCGAATCATAATTTAAGACTAGTTTTCAAAACATATAGGTTATCTTTTAAGCACAGATAAACGCAAAAACCGCGATTGCCGATATTATTGTTCACTTAAACCCAGCCACCAGCCTATCAAGCCCCCCTTTGCATTAAGCGTTTTAAGTTCAAAAACCACGGCTACACCCCCCCCCCCCCTATCTCAGACAAAGAGAGCTAGAAAAACTAGAGTCAAAGCAAACTGATTCGACAAATCACCATAAGCCAAGGACTCGGTGATGGTACTAATTAGATGCACTAGGTGAAATTTGATGGATGAATGGTCCTGTGGAGGTCGTGCGAGCTATTCCTAAATATTATTAGACTTTGTCCTATAATTCCTTATTTGATATTTATTGACTAAGAACCTTCGAGCCCCAATAGTGTATCCTCAGAGTCACTATCCCCTTGGTAACACGTAAACTCTAACTCCCGTCTAGTATGTGCAACTTTGGCCTCTTTTACTAACTTTGAGAATGCTTCTTTGGCATTTATCATTACATAACTTTCTCATGGTCATTTGATTTTCGAACCAACTTTTCAGAATACACTTTCAAATCATACTTTTCTTTTTCTTTTTTTTTTCTCTTTTTTTCTCTTTTTTTTTCTTTTTTTTTTTTTCCTTTTTTTTATATCACCCTAAAGTATATAACTATTTCTAAGCTCGTAAAGAGATTGACATGTGGTGGTGTGCTAGTTTGAGTGCATCTAAGTCTTACCATCTCGAAGTTTTTAGATTATGGTAATCCTCCCTAAGCATCGAAATTCGGTTTCACCGTTTTTCAAATTACTAGATATATAAAATCTGCTAAAGAGGACTATCAAAGCTAATTGAGCCTACCGACACATCCCAAGTTTAGTGCGTTATCTTTTATTTAATCTCATCTCATATATAATAGTAGTTTTAAAAACCAATCTCAAATTTTTCTATCATTTTCCATTATTTGCAAAAATCTTCATTAAAATTTCGGGACATTTATTTTGATTATTATTTTTTATTTTTTTGGATTTTATATTTTATATATATATTTTTCTTTTTTTTTAAGAAAACGTCAGTTCCCATCCTCATACTTAAAATCTACATTGTCCCCAATGTGAAAATAGAAAAAGACAAAAAATAAAGCAGAATAAAAAAAAATTAAGCAAATAAAACAATAAAGTGGAACAGACTCCCCTGGTAATAATGTTGTTATCTTCATAAATCTCGTTCCAAGGCGACCGTATAACATTTCATTCGCGGCCGCGGCTTCTGGGTATCCTCTACAATATGATAGGCTCAAAAAAATTCCTCGTCCGAATGGAGATTGAGTACGAACGAGAAAATCCAATCCTGCAAAATAAAACTCAAAACAACCCAAAGCAGACATCAAACAAACTCTAAGGACTAAAAAGACTCAAAGAAAAATAAAATAAAGTTGAGTAAAAATAAAAGAAAATAACGCAACTAAGTTTGATACAAACTCTGCAACTCGGGCAAAATCCCGAGTGTGCTCTCCTCCTCTACTCTCCATGCGGATCAAAGTAGATCGCATCCTCCTCGCGATCACCATGTGGACCTCCAACACAAACCTTTAGTCTATGCCCATTCACTTTCCAAGAATGTCCATCATCAACCTCTATCTCAACCGCTCCATAAGGAAATGCCTCCTTCACAACGAACGGACCAGCCCATCGGGGATTTCAATTTACCCGGAAACAACTTCAACCGGGAATTATACAGAAGCACCTGATCCCCACACTTAAACTCTTTGGGACCCTTAATATTATTATCATGACGTTTCTTTTTCCGCTCCTTATACCCCCAACTTCTTTCATACGCCGCATTCCGCAGTTCCTCAACCTCGTGAATCTGAAGAAAACGACTCTTTCCCGCCGCTGATAAATCAAGATTTACGGCTCTTAAAGCCCAATACGCACGATGTTCTAACTCTACTGAAAGATGACACGCCTTTCCATAAACTAGCCGAAAGGGAGTGGTCCCGATAGGCGTTTTGAATGTATTACGAAAGGCCCAGAGTGCATCATCCAACTTTTCAGCCCAGTCCCCGCGACTGTTCCCTACTGTTTTCTCTAAGATCCTATTAATGCCACGATTGGTGTTTTCCACTTGACCGCTAGGCTGAGGATGGTAGGCCGTAGAAAGTCGATGGGTGACCCCATAACTTTTCAAAACCTTATCCATCAGAGCGTTACAAAAGTGGGTACCCCGATCACTTATCAGGGCCTTAGGAGTACCAAATCGAGGAAAGAGTTTTCAGAGGAATCCCACTACAGCTCGCGCGTCATTTCAAGGTAGGCTTGAGCCTCCACCCATTTGGAAACGTAGTCGACAGCAACGAGTATGTATCTGTTCCCTCTAGACATAGGAAATGGACCCATAAAATCGATGCCCCGTATATCAAAGATCTCAACCACCTGGGTGGGGTTTTGGGGCATCTCATTTCGGGAAGAGATGTTACCAGCTCTCTGACACGCGTCACACGAACGAACAAACTGATGCGCATCACAAAAATAGTCGGCCCACAGAATTCCGCTTCAAACACGCGTTTGGCAGTATTAGTTGCGCCAAAATGGCCACTAGTCGGGCCCTCATGACAATGTCGAAGAATACTACGAGATTCATCACCAAATATACAACTTCGAATCACCTGATCTGCACCAATACGGAATAAGTACGGATCCTCCCAAATGTAGAACTTGATATCTGCAAAAATTTCTTCTTTTGTTGATATGTCAGTCCAGGCACTAACTCATCTGAGGATAGATAATTAGCAAGATCAGCACACCATGGAAACCCCTCATCACTCACCTTTACATACAGTAGAGTCTCACCCAGGAAATCATCACCAATTCCCTGTTCCCGGGTCTTGTCCATGTCGGAATTTTCTAGCCGTGACAAATGGTCGGCGGCGACATTTTCGGCTCCTCTTTTATCTTTAATTTCAATATCGAACTCCTGAAGCAAAAAGATCCAACGAAGGATTTGGGGCTTTGCATATTTCTTAGAGAACAAATACCGCAGAGCCGCATGATCGGAAAAAATGATAGTCTTAGAAAGCACGAGATAGGAACAGAATTTATCGCACGCGAAAACAACTGCAAGAAGCTCCTTCTCTGTCGTGGTGTAATTCTCCTGAGCGTCGTTAAGGGTCTTGCTAGCATAATAGATGGGATGAAAATGTTTCTCTGGACGCTGCCCTAGTACGGCTCCAACAGCAAAATCGCTTGCATCACACATGATCTCAAACGGAAGAGTCCAATCGGGAGCAACAAGAATAGGAGCACTCTGTAACCTCTCCTTAATCAAATCAAAGGCCCTCAAACACTCCTCACTAAGATCGAATGGCCTATATTTCTATATAAGCTGGGTCATCGAATGGGAGATTTTTGAGAAATATTTAATAAATCGGCGATAGATTCCCGCATGACCTAAAAAACTACGAATAGACTTCACGGAAGAGGGCGATGGAAGCTTGGAAATGGTGTCTACCTTAGCTCTATCTACCTCAATCCCCGCACTAGAAATCTTATGACCTAAAACAATACCCTCACGGACCATAAAATGACATTTCTCCCAATTAAGCATAAGGTTCATCTCTTCACATCTAGCGAGCACTCGATTTAAGTTACGCAAACAGTCATCGAAGGAATTCCCAAAGACAGAAAAATCATCCATAAATACTTCCATGGAATCCTCGATTAACTCATGAAAAATGGCCACCATGCACCGCTGAAATGTGGCTGGAGCGTTACATAATCCGAATGGCATGCGCCGGTACGCGAATGTGCCAAAAGGCATGTAAATGATGTCTTCTCCTGATCACCCGGGGCGATGTGGATCTGAAAATAACCATAAAAGCCATCAAGAAAACAGTAGAACTGCTGTCCTGACAAACGTTCAAGCATCTGATCGATGAATGGAAGCGGGGAGTGGTCCTTTTGTGTGGCCTCGTTAAGTCTGCGGTAGTCGATGCAAACTCGCCACCCTGTTACAGGCCGTGTCGGTATGAGCTCATTCTTTTCATTCGTCATAACTGTCATACCACCCTTTTTAGGGACCACCTAGACTAGACTAACCCATGCAGAGTCGGAGATCGGAAAAATCAAACCAACATAGAGCAACTTAATAACCTCATTCTTAACAACCTCCTGCATGTTCGGGTTAAGCCTCCTCTGTGGCTGAACCACAGATTTAAACTCATCTTCCATAAAGATTTTATGTGTGCAAAATGACAGGTTTATACCTTTGATATCCATAAGCTTCCAGGCGATGGCATGCTTATGAGATTTCAGAACAACCATCAGCTTATCCTTCTCCTCCGTTTCCAAACTCAAAGAGATGATGACCGGAAGTTGAGACCCTCCCCTAAAAACGCATACTCGAGGTGAGATGGTAAATCTTTTAGCTCTAAAGATGGGGGGTTCTCAGCAGATGGTTTTCAGTCGGAAACTCTCGCTCTTCAACCGCAAGGACATTAGAAAATATTTGGGAAGTCATGATTGGTTCGTGTCCTCCTGTCTCAAGTAACTGCTGCTACTCCTTCTCCTGCAACTCAAAATCAAATTTATGTCATCTCGAATGACTGATTCTCCACATCGATGATTTGGGTGTCGGACGTGTCTCTCTGGCAGACCTTCGTAAGATAGTGGCCTACATGCATCATGAAACTGTCGATGAAGTAGAGAGTGTCATCATGCTGCTGAGTATGCCTCATGGATTTCTGCACGTCGAATGTGACCGTGTCATCACGAACTCGAAGAGTCGATTTGCCTTCGGCAACATTGATGAGAGTGCGTGCGGTGGCTGAGAGTGGACAACCGAGGATGAGCGGGACATTCAAGTCCTCATCCAAATCGAGGATGAGAAAGTCGACCGGAAAAATGAACTTATCCACCTGCACCAACATGTTCTCCACAATGCCCCTTGGGAACTTCACGGATCGGTCTGCCAGCTGGATACTCATTCGGGTGGGAAGCAGCTCTCCCACATTAAGTTTGGCAAACACTGAATAGGGCATGAGGTTAATTCTGGCACCTAGGTCGGCCAAAGCATTGCTAATATGAAGATTACCAATCAAGCAAGGAATGGTAAAGCAGCCCGGATCTGTCATCTTCCTAGGAAGCTTGTTCTGTACGGTGGCAGAACACTCCTCACTAAGAGTAACTGTCGAAAGCTCCTCAAGTTTCTTTTTATTAGTGAGTAAATCTTTCAGAAACTTGGTGTGTTTTAGCATGTTCGCGAGAGCTTCGATAAATGGAATGTTCACATGGAGCTTCTTAAGCATGTCGAGAAACGTAGAATACTGCTCTGAATCATTCTTCTTCACCAGACGACCGGGATATGGCGATTTTGGCTTATAGATGCGCACCGGTTCCTATTCAGCCTGCTTCTCCTTCTCAACTGACTCACCATCTGACCGTGAGGTACTTGTTGGGCCTCGCCTCTGGTTCACCTTATCAGGCGGTGTCTCCATCTCCAACTCCTTGTCAATTTCCTTTTCACTAGGTGTATCTCTGACAACACCTCTCCCACTTCGGGTGGTCACTGCCTTGGCCTGAGTATTTTTGAAATGGTTTAGAATAGATGGGGTCGGGATTAAGGACGGTGTTACTTGGAAGACTCCCTGAGGGTCGTTGATCAATCTTTGCAGACAACTCACCAAACTTGGCCTCAAGATTCTGAAATGCGACATGTTGTCCCTTCATAAACGTCTCATGCTGCAAAAGAGTGGATTTGGTGTTGGCATCATTTTCTAAGAGTTGATTTAACAATTGAGATTGGTTAGCCAACATCTCCTCGATCTTTGAAGTACTATTTGGTACTGGAGCAGGTTCAGGGGCGGGTTCTTGGAACAGATTTTGGCGTTGCTGATAACCGGAGTTACCTGCCCGCCAATTAGAGTTAGAATTATTGTTTCACCACCCTGAATTGAAGGTACGATTTTGATTAGCAAGAAAATCTACCTCCTCCTGAGAATCAACGGGACAATCGGCTGTCTCGTGATTTCCACGACATATCTCGCACCTACGAGCTTGCAACTTAAGCTCTTTTATCTCCCTCTTTAGTACCTCCACATCTGCCGACACACTCGTATTCTGATCAACATGATGCAATCCACGTGATGCTGAGATGGCTGCGGCCTTGGAAGCCGATACGGACCTTCTACTCAGTGTATGCTGATCCCCTAATGCAATGCTCTCGAACATTTCTTCAGCCTCCTCTATGGTGAGTTTATCGAGCATGTTTCCTCCTACGGCGGTATTGAACCGCTGTTGGGTTTCCGGAGTAAGACCGTTATAGAATTTTTCAACCACAACCCAATAGTTTAGGCCATGCTGAGGAAAACGACTAATAAGAGTTTGGAAACGTTCCCACGCGGAATAATAGGACTCGTCGGGGTCCATATGAAAAGAACGGATTTTCTCGCGTAGACGCCCGGCCTTTGATGGAGGGAAATACTTCCTAAGGAACTTGGATTGCAAGTCGGCCCATGTGGCGATTGAGGCATTTGGAAGAGAGTCAAACCATGTAGCAGCACGACCGGAAAGTGAGAAAGGGATTAACTTAAGATGAATGACGTCATACGAGATATGATTAATATTAAAAGTTTCACAGATCCGCACGAATCGGAACAGGTGTCCCGGAGCATCTTCGTCATCCAAGCCGTGGAACTGAGCAGAATTGGTGATAGAATTCATGACCTGAGAGAGAATTTTCCAGTTTTGGGTGTTAGTCGCAGCAGGTCGGACAATTGCAGATCGGGCTCCTACGATGCCAACATTGGCTCTAGCATGAACGGTTTGTCTCAGCGGTGGAATGGCATCACCCATATCTATTCTAGGAGTAGAGACGCTAACCTGGATGTCGGGTGAATCGCTGTCGCTATCTGTAGTCTCCTTAAGTCGCTCTTGAAACTCTCTCTCAGGCTCTTTTGATGCAGTGATTAAAGATGGGCCTTGAGAACGGGTATTCTGCATAAACTAAAACAAAAAATTATTTAATTAATTAATTTTTTTAAGGAAAACTAAACCTAAAGGCATAAATAGCAAGTAAATGCACCTAAAGGAAAAATAATAACTAAATAAAAAAAATAAACAAAAGATAATCAACTCGGTTTAAACAAAGAATTTGCCAGTGTCCCCGGCAACTGCGCCAAAAACTTGATGTGTGAAAAAGGTATATAATATTAAAAACCAAGTTTTACCGAATTCACCTAAAAAAACACACAATCGGCAAGTGTACCGGTCGCAATGTAGTTAGCAAGTAAGAACGGATATCGAACCTACGACACTATGGGTTAACTCTTATTATTAAACCAAAAAGATTACTAACCTAGAATTTCTTTGGATTTTTTAGAATTTTTTCTATATTAATTAAACTAATAAAACTTAACTATTTAAAATTTAAACTAAAAATAAAACTGTATAAAAATTGGGTTTAAAAACAAATATGAGAAATGACTACCTAGGTAACGGAATCCTACTAGTTAAATTAATAGTTAACGAACTTGACTTGGTTGAAAAACAATATCTTAAAAATATGACACTAAAACCACTAAAGTACGCTAGATCGCCTCCCGGCCTCACCTTACCTAATAATACTATGGTACCCCAAAACCCAAATCACCTCCCGGTCTCTTTGAATACAGTATATATTAAAATAAAGGGGTATTATTAATTAACTTGAACACAACTTGAATCACAATAATCTAAGGGACATAGGATAACTCACTCACGTGCAATTATTACCCAAACCCGCAAAAGGCAAAGATGACACAAAACTAAATCACCTCCCGGTCTCTCTAGTGATAGAGCAATAAAATCGAATAAACTTTTATAAATTATTCCTACGGTTATTTCGACCATAAACCGGAAACAAGTTGAAAACACAAAGTAAACAACCTAATCATGTGTCTAACAATCACAAAAAAACTATTAAACACAAGTGGAATAAAAATTAAAGTAATAAACTAGATTCAATTACTCAACCATATCATGAACAAACCAATTAAAAAATTTATCATAATACCAAATCAACCAAAATTCAATAATAGTTTGTCAAACCATTAATATAAACTAGTAATCAACCAAAACTTAGGTAATATAAAATATTTAGCTACTCATACAAAGGTATGAAACAAAAATAAATGGTTCATAATAAGATATATAAAGGAGTTTGAATAAATACTTCACCAATTTAATAATGACCTCTTGAACTCAATAATATCCAAAGAAAACCTTTGCTGACTTTTTTTTATCTCTTCGTGCTTTCTGTCTTGTTTATTATTTTTATTATTTTGATTCCTTGACCTTTAATCTTGAGGACTTGATCAGCCAATCAACTCCACTGCCACACGAACTCGTCTTATTGACTTCACATACCACAGCTGCCACCAAAAATCCCAATAGCCTTGGCAAAAACTAATTATGTGATAGGGTTTTCTTTCCCTTTTATTCATTGTGTCCACCGACATATCTCTTCCACTAGAATGGGCCCTATAGTGACATATTTAATAATTAATATTATGGGCTTCCATTCGTCTTATGTAAATTTAAAACAAAATTGTAAATAAATAGAATCAAGTAACATTTAGATGTTCAGCATGTCGTCAACTTTGACTCTTTTAATTATTTATTATTATTTATTTTTTTTTCAAATCAGTTGAACTCACTAGCATATCATGTATTATTATTATTTTCTTAATGTGACACTTTTAAATTAAGTTCATATATATAATTAATGAGTGAACTTTTAATCAGTTATATATAATTAAGTTTAGATAACACATGTTAACTCGTTAATCAAAACATTAGTATACACACTCTATTTTAGCTCGTTCTCTTATAACCCATAAAATGTATATATTAACCAATTTAGAGAATTATTTTATAAACACACCTCAAAAGCTACTCAAAATGTAGGAAATATTAATATAAAAATATGTATAATTAAACCATATCAGATGTACTAGTTTTATCTAATGTAATTGTTTATAAATTTTAAAAAATAATTGTTTTATTTTAAACAAACGATAATTGTGTTAGAATAAAATGCAAAATTTGGAGAACGTTATACGCCATGTTAAGTGTTTAGAGTGACGGTTGTCGACGACAGTATACATGCAGCGTTGGCATATTTTAGTGTGATTGAGTTAACGTTGTACGCCATGTTAAGTGTTTAGAGTGACGGTTGTCGACGACAGTATACATGCAGCGTTGGCATATTTTAGTGTGATTGAGTTAACGTTATACGCCACTTAAAGATCTATACGTGACGGTTATGCTCAACCAAAAATCCTTTATAAATGACATCCGCATCCACAAGAACCCCCTATCCATCCATATTTTCATCACCACAACTCTATTTTTCATTCTGTGACTATCGTACAAAATTTAAATAACAATTGTCTTAGTTTAAACATATGATAACTTGATTATGATTTTTTTGTCCTGTCGGTATCGTACAAAATGTAACTGACACCCAAATAAACTTTTCTTGACTTGCTACATCCATTATTTTTATTTTCTTTTTAATTTCTTATAAATATGTTAGCCATACAAATATAAGCAATCAATACCCTCCCACCTCGTTTGTTAAGCAAAATATTGACCATCTATACATCTATACGACACTTAAAGTCCTTTATGTGGCTTTTAGTTTATGTAAGCCACGTAAAGGTCTTAACGTGGTTGTTAACACGCTCCTTCTGCAAGCTTTTGCGGACTTTATAGATCTTCGCGTTACCATTATACGCCACGTTAAGGCCTTACCGTGGAGGTTAACACGCTCCTTCTACAGGCTTTTTGCAAACTTTATAGATCTTCGTGTTACCCTTATACGCCACCGTAAGGCCTTTTCGTGGCCGATAGGGGACCCCAGAAACCAACTATATAACAAGCGATAATCTACAAGCTCCATACAACAAGAAACTCGTTAATCCCCCATACCACTCCACCCACACAACACGATTTAAGGCCTTCTCCTCAACATTATACCCTACAAAATAATGATGGAACCCGAAAATAGCATCTACACAGCCACAAAAAATTTGGTCAGAAATAAAGAAGATAACTGTGGCTGTGTGAATGCTATTTTGGAGTTCATTATTATTAATATAAAATACGGTCTCGTCGGTCAATCTAACGCGGTTGGTCCAGCGGATATTGGTGGCTGTGTAGATCCTATTTTGGAGTCTTTATTAAAGCAATATGAAACGAGGGGGATGAACGTGCCTGGCCCCCTTCATAAATCCCAACAGTACCAAAAATACCCAAAACGTAGTTGTTTGTGTTAATATGTGAATTTTTAGATTTTATTACAGAGGTCGTGTAGATACTATTTTGTATTGGATTGGAATCTCCCGTGTAGATTCTATTTTGGACTTTACTATTTTTAAATGCTCATGCAATCGTTTATTATGACACTATTATTATATTTTATATTTAAAGCTTACCTAATTATTTTATATTATGTTAAGAACATCACAACAAACTTAAAAATAACTCAATAAAATGTTAACATAATACTACAGTCACATACAATGCCATCTATACAGTTGGTCTGCCATGTGACGATGGTATCTAACACAGGCCGCTTCAACGTCACCTTCTATCAACAGAGCTTTGTTTCTAACAAGGTTTTCCATCATCATGCAAACAAGAACCCCGACATTTCAAACATTACCGTTATCCTGAGGAACATCTACCTCAACCAAACCAACAAACATATCATACTTAATGTGATGACTGGACCTGCTCCAATAGTGAATAGCATCAAGAAACCAGCCGAAAAACAAACTTATCATCTCAATGTAGTACGCAACATAACGTCGTTTTTCATTCCTCCATCTCATGCCGGTTCAATATTGGGTAATTACCATGGTCAGCATATCAATACGGACCAGGAGCCAGTCAGATTCTTGAATCCATAAGGGGAGATAAACGTAATTAACCTCCTAAAATGGAGGGTATGGTTCTTTTTCACCATCCATCTCCCTAGCAGCTAACGAATTCACATCTTTCATATGATCGTAGAAATCAGGAGGCAACACCGTCCAACGTTGTTTTTCGCTTGGATATTTTAATAGCCTTGACTGTCTAACACACATCATTCTTACTGTCCACGCTTCAACGTGCTGTACAATTTCGTGATATAAAAATATTATGTATCAGTAATACATGGTGTACATAATTTGTTGTAATATAATTTAAATAAAAGTAATCACTCACAATAGATGACAAACACCTGTTGGACTCGAAACCCAACAGCGCACCCCAAAAGTTACGATCTAATGGTTTAGTGATGAAACAAGTATGGCAAAACGGTGCATCCCCATTGTAATCAAAATCAACGGCGTCCTTCGACCAACTTCTAGACTCTTCGACTTCAACCGCAAATTTCTTTGTTTGTTGGAGGTTTTCGACAGGATCTACTTCTTCTAGACCTCCCGAATGAGTATTTGACGATGTGCCAGAAACGTCTAACATTGACGGCCTCCTTACACGCCTTCAAAGTTTGTCCGTCATTCTTGCAGATTTTGGAGCCGGTTGAGAAGAGAAAAACCAGTCGTTATTCTTCTCCATATTTCGGGATTTTTTTGGTGTGTTGGAGGTACTGGTCATGTTGGTTTATATGTTACCAAAGTCGAGGTGCTGAAATTATGGGAATATACTATACGCCATGTAGAACACTTAGCGTGACACTTTTGGTACACCGACAGGCTTTGGGTACTGCAAGATTCCTGATATGTGGGAGAATAATGGAACATAACCATCACGTATAGGTATTAACGTGGCGGTTAAAGATATTTGGGCCAGCCACAACCACTCAATATAAATCATCATCTCAATCCCCCAAACCCCCAACACCGTATGTCACCTCTCCCAAACGCATACACCATATTTCACCAAAACAACTACCATACGTTTCAAACAAACTTTGTGTATATATTATTTAGAAGAAGATAAACCCGTAGAACAATATAAGTCGGTGGGAAAAGAGCTAATGATGGTTGTGTATATGCTATTTTGGACAACTCTGTGATCCTCTTCCTTTGTTCTTCAGATTTAATGGTCATCAGGGCGGGACAGGGTTCATATTTGTCACAGTAATTGGGTTCGTTTATATTTACCTATATAATCCCTCTCAACGATACTTGTATATTTTTTTATATCATTCTCAACACGGTGCAAATATCTGAATGTAATAGCTTCAGGATAGGTGTTACATTAATACAAAATAATTACAGATTGTTTTTTAATTTAAACGCGACGTGCATAATTATATGTCTGTGAAACATCGATATATGCATACAATCAATCTATTAAATCAACAGTAGCACATTCAACTCGCCAACTTGACATGATTCTAACGTACTAGTTTATATGATGTTCTGACAACAGCACACGTAGAAAACTTACCGTCGCGTATTTACGTATTGCAATTTGCAAGATTCCTGGCATATTGAAAAATAAGGGACATATGAGTTCGACGTGGTGTTAATTTATCTATACGCCACGTAGAACACTTATCCTGGCTCTTTTGGTACACCGACAGGCTTTGGGTACTACAATATTCCTGACATGTGGGAAAATAATGGAACATAACCGTCACGTATAGGTATTAACGTGGCGGTTAAAGATATTTTTCCAAGCCACAACCACTCATTTTAAATCACCATCTCAACCCCACCCCCCCGAACTCATACACCATATTTCACCAAAACAACTACCATACATTTCAAAAAAAACTCTATGTGGATGTTATTTAGAAGAAGATTAAACCCGTCGAACAATCTAAGATGGGTGGGAAAAGAGCTAATGGTGGTTGTGTAGATGCTATTTTGGATAGCTATGTGATCGTCTTCCATTGTTCTTCAAATTCAATGATGGCCAAGGCGTGACAGAGTTCATATTTGTCACAGTAGTTGGGCTCATTTATATAATAATGTATATAATCACTCTCAACGATACTTGTAGACCCAACAGTTTTTTTTATATCATTCTCAACACGATGCAAATATCTGAATGTAATAGCTCCAGGATAGGTGTTACATTAATAAAAAAATAATTACATATTGATTTTTAATTTAAACGCAACGTGCATAAATTATATGTCTGTGAAACATCGATATAACTATACAATCAATCGGTTAAATCAACAGTAGCACATTCGACTCGCCAACTTGACATGATTCTAACGTACTCGTTTATAAGATTTTCATACAAGGACCTCCATCCATAAGCTTCTTCTTTTGCAAATCTCGCCCAAGTATATACCAGAAACGGCACCGGGAAATCCCCTTCAAGTTTTATATATATCCAATGAGTATCTATAACATTAGCAATGGCCAGGACCATATGGTCGCGAAACCGCTCTGGACCCTCTCTCTCATTGGGAAAAAGGTCCAGCTGCTATGTGGCTCGAGAAGTATTTGAACACAATTAAATGCTTGAGTGGTTACATATCCGTGGGCGGGTAACTGAAACCAACGGTTGCTAGGAGCATCTTGAACTGTTTCATAAAACTCTAAATGGTTACGGGTCCTCTCAAAAAACTCCGGCTACTCCGTATTTAATCTTGCCCTCCACCAATCTGGGTTCTTATCCATCTCATTCTTCATGGAAACCCTAACCTCCCTCCAACTCTTTTGACCCATTCCTAAGCCCTCAGCAATTTCCTGAAAACCATATGTACCGTCAGGCTTTACATCTATGATCCTTGAGATGTACGGGTAACTCCAGATGGGAATAACGCCCTTATACCTTTTTACCGCTGCAACGTCTTTCGAATCAACCACTAAAGGAAAACCTATGGCAGCTCCCGTCTCATTTTTCTTAGAAGACTGTTTTAATGGTTTAGGAGGGGGCCATCTTAAGCTGTGAATGGGACTGCGACCGCGAACGCTCCAAGAATGAGTGGGTTTGCTTAATGTTCAGTGAGGACGAATGGGTGTATGAGGAAGGGATATAAGAGTTGTGCCTTGCGGCCTCGATCTTTTTTGATTGTTGATTTATGTTTGGACGCCCCGAGGGTCCTCACGTTTCTCTGGCTCTTTTTTATTTGAGTTGCCGAGAAAAACAGACCAAATCTTCGATAAAAGACTTCTTTTCGATTTTGGATCTTTTCGTATCAAAACTGTCTTTTTAAGCTCTTTCATTTCTGCCTCGAAGTCTTGTTCTTCTTCTTGTGCGACCACTGGATCAAAGTCAAGTTTCCTCCAGAACGGGTCTATCGATTTTAGTGGAACAGGTACGCATGTATTAAGGTGTTTCTCCAGCTCACACGCACACAGAAACCCCATAGACGTTCGCAACTGGTGTCGGCACATATGTCCGGACTTGGTCATCTTCTCAACCTTTCCATACTCCTTTTCAAGTAGCGTAAGAGCCTTAATTGACACTTTATAATGTAGCCTGTAAAAAATCTGAAGGTTATGGTCTTTCTTCAACTTAATACGGGAGTATTCAAATGTTGCTCCGATTTGAACCTTCTTGGCTTGTATAACCTCAAGGGCATAAGCCGAAAGTGCGTGGAGGGTGTTGTTGTCCCCGTTAAGCTACCATTTCAGATTCGCGTGCTGACTCTCAACTCGGTTTGTTGTAGCCTAGCCAAAGTTTAACCGATCGGCCATCCAGCAAGATACAAACTTTCCATTGTCTCGCACCAGCCAGCTATCATGGATATAGTCCTATACCTCTGAAAAGGAAACAAATATAAACTTATGAAATGTACTAGTAGATTAACACTAACTGTATATTTATAATCCAAAAGACTTACGTTCTTTCCCAATTTGGCATAACATTTCTTGCAACTTTACGCAGTTATATTCGTAATCATCGAATGTGGGAGACTCACACAAGACCGTCCACAATAGAGCAAAATCTTCTCTTACCTCTCTATCATAGATACCCTTCCACTTTTTCTTTATATTCTCACGTATGTGCCACCTGCATAGGTTTATGGTAGCATTTGGGAATACGTGTTTACAAGAATTCATCAGGGCGGAGTCTCTGTCCGTGACTATGACGCGCGGCTCAATAAAATCCTCGAGCATACCTTTGAGGAGCTTGAGGGCCCATGTGAAATCCGTCTGGCGTTCCCTAAGTAGAACCGCGTGCGCGATACAGAACGACTTCGACGTCGACGTCACACCAATATACTGAACAAATGGCCACTTGTACATGTTGGTGTTGTACGTCGTGTCAATCAACAACAAATGGGGGAACGCACGCCACATTCTAAACAACATGTCATGAAATAAATCCTCTACGCGGTTTGTGGAATGGTTCTCCCGTGTGTAATAAACGAACTCGTTGTCATTCCAAGAAGTTTTCAAATACCTGCAACCGGTTTTATATGACTTTAATAAATATTTTTAAACATCCGTTGCAAGAAGTCAAATTAAAAAACGTGAACCTGCATTGGGGTATCGCCAACTCTATTTTATTTTTTCAACTTCTCTATAAGACTGTGTATGTCCTTGTCAATAACGCAGGTTCCGGGAAAACATTTGCGTAAGAGTGAAAAAAATTTTTGCGTCTTCAAGCCATCCACATGTAACCTCGCAACCATATCAACCTCCTCTTCGGACATTCTCCTTAGATACGCGTGACCCTCCTTAAACACGAACGGCTTGTGGTTGTGCGTCTCGTTTATGACCTAAAGCATCCAAAAATTACCTACCCGATCGCACCTTCCTTTTAACTTAAACGGACATCCCTTATTTATCCTGTCGGTACGCCTGATTGTGGCCGTGAGTTTTGGTTCGCCTCCGCGATTGCTTCCAATATCCACGCCGTTTATCCTAGACCGTTGGATAACAACAACACACCCATGCTCCCGATCTTTTTTCTTCGCCCATTCCTCCAACTCCTCACGGGAAGAAAATAACTGAAATGGCTAAAATGCCAAATTTAAAACACGTTCAAAATACTAATTACCAAATCTTTTAATTTAATGAAACGTATGGTTTCGTAAGTTAACCGTTTTATACGACACCCTCGGCTCGTGAATGCAATTATCACCATCGTCGTCGTCATCATCTTTGTTACCAGAAATATGTCTGGTGTAGTCTTCGTCACCAGTCTCTTGAGCGG
The DNA here is from genome assembly GCF_021521415.1 of Bidens hawaiensis. Classification (NCBI taxonomy): domain Eukaryota; kingdom Viridiplantae; phylum Streptophyta; class Magnoliopsida; order Asterales; family Asteraceae; genus Bidens; species Bidens hawaiensis. The sequence goes on from NW_027491497.1 coordinate 1,026,400, forward strand.
TTTCAAGAATATGGTTTGGTTCTGGTTGTGACCGATACAAGTCCTCTACTGGTAATGGGTACGAACGTTGACTATCGGAATACGGCTCTTCGGTAATAAACTGGTACGAAGGCTGGGCAACGTAATACGAGTTTTCTGATAAATGGTATGACGGCTGACCATAATCATGATTAGGCTGTGACACATACGAACTGCTGCTCCACGCCACATCTCAAGGAGGATGGTCATGCACAAAATATTCCTAACAAAAATATTTGTTAACAAATCTAATTTCAAAAATGACTGACGGCGGGTAAACGAAATAAACATGTGACGATACCTGGTTCAAATTTGGTAACGCTTCCTCCCTGTCATAATCTACAAACCCCGGCGGCGCCTGATACAAATCCAGAATATTTGACTCATCGTTTGTCCTCGGCGGGCCCGGAAAATAACCGTCGAACAACCACGACATTTTCTTGGGTAGGGATTTCGGACACTTTGTATATGCATATTTGCATGTTTGTATGCTAATATATACTACAAGCTGGGAACAAATTTCTAGCTGAATAATTGAAATGACCATATACGCCACGTAAAGATCTAACCGTGGCGTATACGGGCCAATAATGGTCAACGACAACCTGCGATAATTAAATCATCCAACGACGTCAACGTCGTCGATCAAATCAATCGCGTCAAATAATCCACCACGGTAAGAGCTTTACGTGGCGGTTTGTGCGGTGTGGGGTGTGGTTAGCAAGACTCATGATTTATTAGTTATATTAATTGAAGAGAAAGATTGCATTTATACTTTCTACATTTATCTTTAAGCATTTAAATAAAACTAATGGCTCATATTTATTTCTCGCCTGAACCATCCTTCTCTCTCTCTCTCTCTCTCTATATATATATATATATATATATATATGATTTGTGAGAACCATTTTAGAATAAAAAAAAAGTCTTTTTAAGATAAATAAAAACAAAAAAAAAACACGAAAATAAAAAAGTAAAAAAACCCAAAATTTTTAATTTTTCATCCCGATTTCATAAAAATAATTATAAAAAATATTGGTTTAGCAAAATTATAAATATATGTATAATACGCATTTTTTAATTTTATACAAGTTGTTTTATATACACATATGTACAATAAAGATAAATGGTAATGTACATATGTGTACAATTAAGATAAATGGTAATGTACATTATGTGAATCGAGATTAAATAAAAATATACATATGTGTATATTTAGGTTTTGTTTTTTTTTAAACCGGAATGAAAAATAAAACTATTTGATTTTTTTTTATTTTTTTAAATTTTTTGTTATTTTATTGTATAATTTTTTAAGGGGGGTTTTATGTGACCCAAAATGGCTCTCAGAATCCCCAATTTCAAATATTTCTCTTATGATTCTCACCGTATATATATATATAATATCGCATGCATGATTTTTTAGCATTGTGATATTGTAGCTTTCATCCATTAAACTAGAGTAATAAGTGAGCGAAAAAAAAAATAAGTGCATATCTTCGGGATTTGATCGCAGCACTTGAAGTTTCACAAACAAGCGTCTTTTCAATTGTACCAAAGTCTCATTTTGAAAGGTGTCATTCTTAAAAGGAAAATTGGTTTTTATTGATCTCAATTATTTAATTTTTACCAGCGCTATTCCAAACTATCATTATGGCTGGCAACGGTCCCAACTTTCATATTCGTTGATTTCACCAGTCCGCGACTAACGGAGTACTAACTCCATTAGGTAAAAGCTGATGTGTCGTCATAGTTGTCAAAATCAGATGACATGAGCATCCTACGTGGATCACAGTCTTGCCATCACAATCACAGTCTTGCCATCATGTTGACCATGAAGCATTACTTGACTTCAAACATCAAATCACCTTTGACCCATCAAACCTCTTACAATCATGGACACCTCAAACCGACTGCTGCAAATCATGGGCCGGCGTTACCTGAAACTCCGCCGGCAAAGTCGTCAACCTCTCCCGCACCGGCCTCATCTTCGGCGACGATTTCATCCTCGACACGTCACTCTCCGGTACTCTCTCTCCTTCTCTCTCTAACCTCACCTTTCAACAACTTGATATCAGCAACCTTAAATATTTATCGAGTCGGATCCCACCAGAGTTCGGCCAACTTTCACGCTCACCCACTTGTTTCTTGACTCCAATAAACTCTCCGGTGAACTTCCGGCGACGTTTGTATTACTATTCAATCTCGAAAAGCTTTATATTAATAATAATCGGATTAGTGGGAAAATCCCGCCGGAGATTTTTACATTTTTTAAATCGTATGTGAAAGTTGGGACCTTTTCCAGCCAAAATGATAGTTGGGACCAGCGCCGGCAAAAATAAAATAGTTGGACCAAAAAAAACAATTTTCCTTCTTAAAATTATTTTATATATAAAACATATAAAGAATATTTTAATAATTTCGGGCCTCCGACCTTTTCCCCCTTTTGGCCCGCCCTACGTGTGGGTATAAGATTCCGATTAAAAAGCCACTCAGATTTTGGCTAACATCTTACGTATTTTGATCCGCTAGCCTGTTTATGACTTGTTTAAGTTAACTATTACCATCCAACAACTCAATTAACACATTTATAACTTGTTGGTTATTACTTGTCAACCCATCAACACGCTTGACATGATTAAATAACTGAGTTAAACAAGTTGCTTTCCGGTTACACAATCTACCTATATAATAAAAGAGTGGAGTTTCCACAAAATCCTCAATTTAGTTTTCACAAAAATTCTTCAAATTGCCACATGGCGTTATCTAACTTTTTTTCATTAATATTTAAAAAAAATCATATTTTCATAAAAAAAACATCAATTCTCTTCAACAAGCATTCTTAGAAAACCTAAAGGGCATTTTGGGTAAGTTTTGCTTACAAAACAAAAGATTGTTTTGGGAACTTAAAGATGATTATTAGACCACTCTCATCGGTGGCTTTTGATGGGAAGTCGGTCAACTCTTTTCTGAAAAAAAAAGGAAATTCAATGGCCCAACCAACTAAAGCCAATCTAAGTCGTTCCACCAACCTTGATTGGTCAATTTTTTATTATTTGCTTTAGTTGTTTTGTCACAAGGTACTATATTAGGTTCATTATATATTATTTTTAAATAATACTTATGAAATTGAAATTTTCATAATATCTTATTCAAACTTAAAAAAATAGCTATTTTATTGTAGTTTTTGAATTCATAAGTTTTCCCAAATAAAAAAGAGCATATAATATTTACGTAGCTTGATATTTATTATTAATTATTTTTATTAATAATTTTTTTAATATGTTTGAAATATACAATAAAGATATATGAACACTCAGGATGATAGGTCTTCAAATAAATATTAGTTTTTAAATAAAACAATTAATGCTACTTTTATAGAATAGAGTACACATTATTATTTTTTAGTTTTCCATTATATTTTCAATACAACAAAACTTATCAATATATATATATATATATATATATATATATATATATTATTGAATTTAAAGTTAGGTTGTGAATGAGAGTGAAAAATTATGTTTAGTTGGGTTGTGTAGGTGGAGGAGAGAGATATTAGTTTTTTAATGAAAAGTTCGGTTGGATTTGGTTGCAAATGGGAATAGCCTGAATATTTTTTTGTTATATCCCATGGTATTATAATTACTTAACGAGTAAAGTGCCATTTTCGTCTTTATGGTTTGGCAAATAATGCGAATTTAGTCCAAAAAGTTTATTATTTGCATATGGACCCTCCACATTTCTCAGTTTTTGCCAATTACATCCAAATCACTAACTCCGTTAAATTTAATCGTTTAGTCAGGGGAAGACATGTATTTTCACTCTTTCTTTATTATAATACTTATTTTAATGAACTGCGGTTTTCGTACTTGTGGTTTGTCCAAATCTATGGTTCTAGTCCAATAGTTTCAATTTTGCAATTTTCGTACTTATAGTTTCATTTAACTTGCAATCAAACCCGAATTTATTAAACTCGTTATTTTTGGTCGTTAATCCATTTGTGTGCCCCTCTCGTGACGACCAGTTTTGTCGTGTCTCTCCTTAAATAAACTCCAGTCCTATTCGCAAGCCCCCTCACGTGAGGGGCTGGGGTGTATTTGGGGAAAAGGGAAAAAAACAAGGTACAAAACTGCCCCTCACGTGAAGGGCACACTGGTGGGTTTAACGACCAGACTTAACGGTATTAGGGAATTCGGGTTTAATTGCAAGTGAAATGAAACCATAGGAAAGAAAATTGCAAACTTGAAATTATTGGACTAAAACCGCAGATTTGGACAAACTACAAGGATGAAAACCGCAGTTACTAAAATAAGTATTATAATAAAGAAATAGTGAAAAGACATGTCTACCCCTGACATAACGATTAAATTTAACGGAATTAGTGATTTGAATGTAATTGGCAAGAACTGGGAAACGTGGAGGGTCCATATGCATAAATAAACTTTTTGGACTAAATTCGCATTATTTGCCAAACCACAAGGACGAAAATGACACTTTACTCTTACTTAACACTAAACATAACATAACGTACATAATTCCCCGATATATGTAACATATTGAGATTTATGGTGTCTTATATATTCAAACATAACTAATGTCATGTGTATTGATTATACCCATATTACTGTTATTTTAAAATTAAGTCTCTCTAATATTTATTTACTATAACATAGTTACAACAGGTAAGGATTTAAAATTCGGTTCCCATTTTTAAAATCCTTTCTATGATATTTGAATATGAATTTATAGCTACATAAATTAAAATTTAAGCTTTCTTGCATACGTATTGTATATTATGTTGTCATTATTTTTTGTTGTTTATTGTGTGCAAACATTCTTCTTGGATTGTTGCAAGGGCAACAGAAAATGTAAAAACGTATACGTCTTCTGGCATCTTTATGATAGTCGATGAGTTATAATTTGGCATGTGCATTGTATTTTGGTTGTGTCTTATTAATTTTGGTTGCATCATGAGTGGTGATATGGGCTACAGCCTTTATTTTGCTTAATCATATTGAGGTGTAAAGTGGTAGTATGTTTGCTTCTCATTTCATAATTCTTTGTTCATGTTTTTTTAGATTTCTTGATGTTTGAATGCTGAATATGAGCTGATAATCATGTCTTTCATTAACAAATGGTACCATTTAAGAGTTTTATGCAATTTTGATCACTACAAGAATTGTTTTATGATTGTTAAATATTTTGTTTCTAACTATTTCAACTGGCAATTAGCATTTAGACGATTTTTTAGAATGTGTACATTTTGGTAATTAACTTAAAATATGACGCTTTTTATATGATCTTTTATTGATTTCAGTTTTTTATTATATGATTTTGTTGAAATGGGTCTTTTTTACATGGTTTTTATTGGTGTTTTCAGATTATTTTTTTTTTTGTAAAAACGTTTGTTAACTATTACAAAATACTAATGTTTAATTTTATAAAATTAATACTAACGTTGAAGTTTATTAAGACACATGGTTGATTGGTTAAAAATCAAAATTTAGAACTTGGCAAGTTGTTAACAAAGAAATTTCCTAATTTGGATGATAAAAGAGTCTATGTCTCAATTTAGAATGGTTAAATCAATGGTTAAAATGCATTCAAAATTTCAATTGCAACAAAAAAGATTAAAAAAAGCAAGAAGAATTCTTTTCAAATTTTGATAATAAAAGTCTTTGTCACAGTTTAAAATGGTTAAATTAAGGGTTAAAATGCATCCAAAGTTTCAATTGCAACAAATAAGAAGAATAAAAAAAGTTAAGTAACTTATGAATAGTATTTTCTTTCATGTTTCACTAATTATTTATAAAATTTATTTTTGCTATTTTATTTTATTACAAATCTGTTTATTACTAGGTATATAACAATATAGAGACGCTTAAAACACAATGACTTACCCCACATGAAGTATATACATATTTTCTTTAATCTTTACTATGTGTGCTGCGGTGTGCAACTAATTTCAAAACCCACCAAACCCTTCCCAACAAATCAAACTCCCAAACACTCCGATGCAAACTCTACAAGAGACCCATGTAAAGCTTCTGGCTTTCGACTTCTTATCCTTAACCCCATCACCCTCACACCCAAACACCCTCTGCCGTAAAGGCACCCTCCTTATTTCCCGTGCCGAAACCCTCGGTGTCGTCACTTACCGGGAACACAAACCCGACCGCTTCCTCAAATTCACAGTCGACGATGGCACCGGATGCATCCCCTGTGTTCTCTGGCTCAACCAGCTCACTTCCCCCTATTTCTCTCGCCGTAGCCCACCAGATGTTCGACGAATTGCCGAAGCGGCTCGCGGGTTCGCAACGCTGGTTCAGATTGGGGACTCGGTTAGAGTGCGCGGGAAGGTGGGTGTTTATAGAGGGAATGTGCAACTTACTGTTGCTGATGTTGGTGTTGAACGAGACCCGAATGCGGAGATTGTTCATTGGCTGGAGTGTCTTAGATTGGCTACAAAGTGTTATGATTGTGTGTAATGTGAATGGTGATGCTAGTGGATTTGATTGTGTTAGTGGAATATGCAAATTCATGATCAAATTATAGATCATGGTTGGAAAATCCGTCTAGACGCCGATTAACCACTAGTCCTCACCTCCACTTTTAAGTATATTTGAAAAATTACATCTAAATTTCAACCCGATTTATCCTGATTAAACGTTAGTTCCTACCCTATTGTCCGACTATCGATTGACAACTTCTACAACACTGAACACTAGAACATCTTATGGGTTATATGATGTGACATACTTACATGTCATATAGGCCATATAATATTATATGGGCTATATAAGTTTAAAAAAGCCGACATTGTATAAGTTTGTAAAAAGTGACATTAATGTTGCGCGAGCCTTATGATTTCATAAGGCTCGTATAGTGTTATGTCCAACAAATGATCAGTGTACATTGTTTAGGAATTGACGCTATCCGTTTTTACAAACTACAACATTACCACACTTCGCAGTTACACCCAACATTATCACGTCAGGAAGTAAAAAAGAAAAAAAAAAGCAGTTTTCATAAACCCACTTTTGAAAATGTATTATCAGAAAGACAGAAAGTATTATATCACTGTTAGGTCCATACAAGATTACAAGTAGAAACTGGTATATTTAGGTATTTTTGATATAGTCAAAAAAGTATTTAAATGTTAAGTATTAAATTTTTTTAATTATAATTCTGAAAATGAGAATGCATTGTAAATTAGACTAATTAGTCAAATGCCAATTGATGTTGTTTTAAGTTTGTTGTTCATAAGACCGTCCACTGCTAATTGATAAAACAGCATGCATAGTTATAGAACAATTATTCATCAACACTTTGTTACAACGTTAACAGTCAAACCACCACAGCCAACAGCTGCCGCTGTCACCACCGACCCGTTTAAGCAAAAGCACGGCCGCTCCTCACCGGAGCTTTAAAGAAAAGCTTCTTATGCTGCTTTTTTATCACCCTCTGCACCTCTTGCGCTGGAAAACCAAAAGTCAGCTCCAACGCTGTATCTTCCCACTGACTCATCACATTATCCCGCCCCGCCAGAGGGAACCACTCATTTTCATCCGAATTCAACCCAAAACCGACCACTTCGAGATTCTGCTCGCCAAATGCTTTAATTACAACAGGGTGACCCGCTGGAATTACAACCTCCATCCCACATCTCAGTTCTGAGCTCACTTTCTTGTAACGCGGGTGAATTTCACCGCGACTGGAGGCTTGTTCTGACAAGTGAGGACACGCCATTTCAAACCGACCGACACCATTCGTCACCATCAGAACCAGAGTCGCCTTGGTGTTGTAAAAGGGTCCAGCCATTGATCCCTACAAAAGTAATTTTAAGATTTTAGCCATTTTGTATTCAATTTAATCGGATCTGCCCATGAATTTAACCAGACTCAACTGAAATAATCAGAAGAAAATAGTATCTAAATAAATCTCACTCATAATGAAGTGTTGTTACTTGAAAGTATCTATACTATACAATCCAACTAGAAAGCTAGATCAACAGAAACAGTGAAAGCGAACCTGAGTTATGTTTAAGAACGAAAATGCAACGTTGATATCTTTAAGACCGGAGAAATCCTTGGAGTCAAACTCGTGGAGGATACCGTTCTCGTTTGCCACTGATGGTTCTTTCTCGTAGATACTTGTATGTAGGTACTTCTCCTTTCGTTCACCGAAGGGCCATAGTGTACCTTTATCTTCTCCTGCTAATGATCTAATTTGCTCCGGTGTAGCTTTCTTAAACGCTGCCTCTTCTACTTTCTGTTGCCCGAAAATTCTCCCTATCGATTCTCGTTCAACCTAGAAGAATTTCAAGACATTAAAACACTCGTAATCAATTATTATATGAATAAACAAATAAACGTGTCCAGTAATATCTCAGTCATATAGTATGACGCTCGTGTGAACGAAACTTATCTTTTATCACAAGAGATAGAGAGACTGCTCACAATGAAACTCTATACTTACTTCAAACGCAGCTTCAAGAACATCGTGACTAAAAGCACTAAAGAAACCGTGTCCCGCGCTGAAAAACTGAAACCGAACATTTAATTAGCTTTAAAACCTCTTAATTGGTGATTTTAGTAGTTGTGTTCCCCACCTCCAATTCACCAGGAACGGAGACGGAACGTAGAACATTGGTCGAAACAAACCGTTCATTGTCGTCGGTGTTGGTTAGATACATGGTGATTCCAGCGGGTATTAAGAAAAGATCACCTCGCTTAATGTTATAGCTTCGTCTTTTATTTCCTTCTATCAGAGTAATCTTTGCCCGACCTAAAAATCCGTTACAATAAATGTGTCAAATGTGGTGTACCGTAGAAGGTAAATCAAATTTCAAGTCTAAATCTCAATAGCATCAAACAAGGCTTACTATGTATAATATTTTAAACCTTAACCCATATAATTCTACTATCTCAATAAACCAATCCTTAGGTTTGCAAGTACAACATTTAACCCATATGATTGCTTACACAAGATTTACACCATCATACAGTTGCAAACGAAATTTAGAGCATCCGCATCCCAATGACTTGGTTGCACGAACACCTGAGGCTCGAGTTCAAGAAACGAAGAACGGTACTTCTCGACACCCTGAAAAAGATCAGCGAATTTCTGATGAAACCTACCTTTAGCGTGCTCGGTTTCTAGTCGAGCTGCGATGTAAAAAGCACATCTTCATTTAGCCTACAATGTAAAAGTCTGTTCTTCTCTTGTTTTATTATAAAAAAAACAATGCATACATATAGAACAAAAGGAAAAAAGAAACTCTTACTAGGCTATCAAACTATAATGGGCTGTGATGGTGTGTTGATTGATTGAAGAAAGCGCATCATCCTTTATTTCCCTTCAAGTTGGCATGTGAAGGTTTTGAACACCCAACTTGTCAAGTAAAAACTTCAATTGTTGGGAGCCCAAACCTTTAGTGAACAAACTTGCAATTTAGTTTTTGGTTTTATTTTATAGACTCTACTCGTTTTCTAACAAAATAACAATCCATCACAACGTGTTTGGTTCGTTCATGATATAATGGGTGGTTATTGGTTAATATGCCTTGCCACTTGATTAATACTAGCGTGGGACTATTTTATGTCGGGCCCAACTCACTTAGCAACTAGCGAACTCATAGGATCTCACTCACCATGGTCACCATTGCTCAGTATCTGCTTCGGCCGATAATCGAGACACCGCTGATTGTTGCATTGACTTCCACGGTATTTGCGCTCCTCCAGAAATAAGTGCATGACCTGCTCTTGACAGTGTGTGGACATCCCAACCAATCATGGTCATAGTCATATTAGGTTCAAGCCTCTTTTTTTGGTAGCAGGATGCCTTGATCTGGTGTCATCTTGAGGTACCTTAGAACCCGATTAGCAACATCCAAATGGCTTTCACGCGGATTAGTCACATATTGACTTAGTATATTAACATAGTAGGTAACATCAGGTCGAGTTGCATGTAGGTACCCGAAGTCGTCCAACTAGGCTCCTATACTTGTTTGCATCAGCACGTGACCCTTCATCATCCTTTCCTAACTTCAACTTGTGTTCTATTGGGAAGGCACTTGATCGATATCTTTCAACACGACAGTTTTTGAGAATGTCCAACGTGTAACATGTTTTTTGTTTGTGCTACTTCAATTCCCAAGACGAATTGAAAGACTAAGGAATGAATGATTGAATCATTTATTAAATATAAATGAGTTTATGACGGCTAGATTTTAATTATTAAATCATTCAATAAATACAAAATGATTTATAATTAAATGATCATTATGAATTATTGAAACACATTGAATATGTTACAAATAAATAGTTAGGACGTAACAAATTTAACTACCCAATAAATAATTATTAGGGCATGAATAATATATAATTGGAGCATCTGTTTTAACTTACAAAATAATTAACATGTTTACCAATTAATAAGAAAATATTGATAAATTAATTTTATTTAAAAAATATTATCTAAATGAAACGAGTTATAAATTTAAAACGGACTAAATTGTAAAACTTCTATTTAAAAGAATATTTAATTAGAAAATATTCTATTAACAATTTTATAACATTTAAAACGAAAAATTTTATAACATTCAAAACGAAGAGGTGTATATCATTTAATGGTCAAGTTATTCTACAAATAGAAATAAAAATGAGAAGAATGAAAAATGGAAAGAGGAATGGAATAAATGTTTGAATCATTTAATAAATATAAATGAGTTTGTGACGGCTAGATTTTAATTATCAAATCGTTTAATAAATACAAAATAATATATAATTAAATGATTGAAACACATTGAATAGGTTACAAATAAATAGTTACGGCTTAACAAATTTCACGACCCAATAAATAATTATATAGGGCGTGAATTATATATAGAACGCCCGCGTTGCGGGGGCGGGACATGGTAAGAGCATATTGTGATCAAAAAACCCAGCAAACATGAGTAATCATTGGTTTAAACTCCAGCAACCGTAAGAGGGAGACTCGGTTTTGTTGAGTAGTCAAAAGCCAAGCAAATTTCAAGTAGTTGTGGTAGATCCTGACACGTAATGAAACATGACGCATTAGGTTGATATTTGTCAAGCATTTGATTTTCAATCAGTTTAAGGTTTCCTACTTAAGCTCAAAAGTAAATTAGAACTAATAATCAAACACCGTATTTTAGTATATGTATTTATGTATAATATGTGCATATTGGTCCAGCATTATGTATCGGTCTTAAAATCTAACATACTGAAAGTTTTGAAACTTTTGTAGCTAATATGGTTTTCAAGTTGAAACTTACTATCAAAATAAATAATTTGTTGGATTTACCTTCCATGGTCTAAAGTACTTCAAGAATATGCTTATACCATATGTATAAATATATAATTTTTAAACCAGTTTGGGCGCGTTGACCGATTTGTACACCTTTATATATCAACTATGGCAACTCAAAAGGCTTCCTAAACACAAAACTCACAACTCATTTGTTAACCGACTTGTACGCCTATACCATCATAACTAAACTAACAATCAACTCAAGACAGCAAAGAGAAAATAAAGTGACCTCCACATCCGAAGGTGCTACCATTGCCACCTATTGCTTTCCTCAACACCAGATACCTTCTTAGCCAAATAATACCGTAAAGTGCATTATAAGCCATTAATAAGTTGACCCATTTGACACATTTGAAAGATTTATAACAAACATTGACTGACCCATTTGACACATTTGAAAGATTTATAACAAACATTGACTGTCCCATTTTGAATTAAAACACTTCAGTTTTATACTTTCAAAATGGAGTAACGTAAATTACTAAATCATACCTCGTGTATGAATCCATCATACAGAACGGCTTCAATTTCAATCGAATAAAAGTTTAACTGCCGTGTCTTCAACTTTTAGGTAAAAAGTTAAAAAAGATTTTTGTTTGCCCAATATATCTCCACACACTATAAAATATGTAAAAATGGCATATGTTTAACAATCAGTGATTAAAAAAAATCATCAGTAACTATTTGGTTACTTACAGATTTGCCATAGTTTAGTAATTCATCAAATGTGGAGTTAAATGTTTGTATATGTCCATCTCCAATAGGTCTCATGAATCTCATATACCCTGCAAAATAAGTGAAAATAATGAATTACTTATAATTGATAATCATGTAAAATAACCAAGAAAAATTACCTGCTTGTAAACAACATAATCAGAATCGCTTTGTAGATGGTTCCTACAATATCATACAAAATTAAGAAAATATAGAATATTAAGCAAGCCTTACTAAACATTAAAACATAAAGTGAACTTAAATAATAGGAAATTGTCAGCAATAAGAGGCATACCTGATATGAAAATATAGCTATGTTCAAACAATCAATATTAACTCATATGAAGCCATATGATCAACTATCCCAGATTGAGACTCAAAATTGTCTTGTCACCATAAAAAGACTACACCATCACGGCTGCAGCAGAGGTTGCGAGTGAAGACGTAAATATATGTCACACACTCACCGTCCTCCAATCTTTTCTGTAGCTTACATTCATTATCATAGATATAGATGTGTAGCCCACCACAAATTTGTATTCACCTAAACTTTTATTATTTATATTTCTTCAACTCGTACGTCCTCCTCAACTCTTCTATTATTCTCAGTGGACATGGTAGCCGCATTAGCATTAACATTTATGGCATTTGGTCATGGTAGCATTGATTTGAAACCTATCCGAAATGATATCCATCAGAATTGTAAATGCATGCGAATGATGATTGATTCAACAAACCACTAAGAAAGACTGGTACACGACAGCGGTGAGAAACTACTACCGATACCGTCAAACAACAGCAAATAACCCCACCGGACGGGTACACGGTAGTGGTGAGACAACACCACTGCCACATAAGCCCACCGTTGCCGAGGGTAAAAAAAATGGAACCAGGCAACAGCAAATAACACCACCGGACCACCACACGGCGATGGTGAGGAACCACAAAAGAGGCTACAATCGATGGTGGCCAAGCGATCCACCGTCGCTGCCATAATCGGTGGAAAACAAAGAAGAAAAAAATCCATATCCATATCAAACTCTTAGCAGACCACCGCCACCAGCACACCACCGCCACGTAGGTTTCCGAAATCGAACCCGGCAACAGTAAGCGGCGACAACGATGATCGATCAGTGGAAGAAATAAAGAGATTGAAACAGAGGTACATGACAACTACATCATCGGTTACAAAAGTCAGAAACCCAGACAGTTGTTTCAAAAGTCTTGTGACGCGTGTGTATTGGGGTGTACCAATGAATTTCATTTGACATGGTACAAACACATATGCATGACGTACAATAGCCGAAGCAGACATTCACTCGTAATTGTAATATTACAAATTCGAGCAGCTGAAAGTAAATGTTTTAATTTACAAAATAATTTAGATGTTTACCAATTAATAATAAGAAATTATTGATAAATTATTTTTATTTATAAAAATTTATCTAAATGAAACGAGTTATAAATTTAAAATAGACTAAATTGTAAAACTTCCATTTAAAAGAATATTTAATTAAAAAAAAGCTCTATTAACAATTTTATAACATTCAAAACGAAGAGGTGTATATCATTTAAAGGTCAAGTATTTTACAAAGGAGAATACAAATGAGAAGAATGAGAAAAGGATTTCTAGCCACACAAATAAACATCTAAAAAAACAAAAAATTATAACTTAAAATCTAATAAAAAAACGAAAAATGTAAAAACACAAAAATATTTCCACCGTTCATCTCGTTCTCATAAAAAAAACACAATGGTAAGTGAAAAAAAGTCGTGTCTTTCTGTTTATCATTGTGTTTTGTGTTTATTTTCGTCATTGATTTTGTCATTTTTCTTTGACATTGTGTCTTTTTTTTATATTGTATTATATACTCAACATTGTGTTCTATTTTGTTCGGCATTGTGTTATATTTTGAGATCTATTGTGTCTTTTTTTAGTTATAATTGTGTATTTTGTTCATTTTCGTCATTGTGTCTTTGATCTCGCCATTGTGTCTTTTCGTCATTTTTTTTTTATTTTTTAGTATTTTTTTTAACGAGAATGATGGCGGAAACATTTTTAGTTTTTTAATTTTTTTTATTTTTTTTTATATTTTGAGTTATGATTTTTTTATTGTAATTTTTGAATTTATTTTTAAGAGGTTTTTTGTGTGGTCACAAATCCTTCTCACACTTTTCATTTTTGTCTACCTTTGTATTTTAACTTTATCTTATCATTTAAATGAAATAAATAAATGGTTTTGAGTTTATAAATGTTTGTCAATATTGTTTGGGCATGGAAATTTGACACTATGGATACGTTATTCTGGCATATGATATGGATCAGTTATCCTTAGCATGTGTTTCAGATCCCGTCAGGATCAAGGATCCTCAGTACTTATTATTTACTAACGATTGTTTCCTGTGTATAACATTATATTTGACAGATGTAACGGCAAAGAGACCAAGTCCAACGAAGCATGAAACGTTTATATTGAATACAATGGCGGATTTTTAGGAAACTTAATTAATACCTTTATTATTCATAAAGTCATTAAGTTATTATCTTTTATGTATATATAATGAGGCTATGATCAGCTAGGAAACACACACTATTCACTACGAATTCAGCAGCATACACACACATAGCTTTCGTTGTAATACTGATCATATTCTCCAAACCTTGTATCCTCATTTTTTATATTAATAAACTGGTGATAGACAATTGTCATCACCCGGGGTTTTTGTGCCGACGATCCGAACCAGATCAAGGGCCTTTCCCCGTAACAAATCTGTGTGTTTGTGTTTGCAATCGATACATACTTGTTTTCATCATCATAGCACTAATCCTCACTAAATGAATTTGGATACATTATCCTTGGTAGATTTTTGTCCAAAACAATTTGGCGCCCACCGTGGGACAATTGGTGCTATAATCCATATAATTCCTATCAATTCTCAATTTTTCATACCCATATCACTATCAATGGCCTCTCAATCAACCTCTGCTTCATTAACCATACCGTCTTCGGTTCCTCTCTCATCAAGAACTTTGCCGCCGATGCCACCTCCAATCACGGGAGCACCACGGGCTGCTGCTGCTGGAAACAAGACGCAACTACCAGTCTTCCAGAGCTCGAAAACCGCTGCTGCCACTTCGGTGGTTAATACTAACAATGACGTTTCCTCTATGTTTTCGCATGTTAAGGCTTACATGGAGCAGCAGAAAAAGCCTAGCCAGAGGATCCTTCGGGAGATTGAAGATCTCAAGAAAACTAAGAGGCCAGCGGAGGATCAGACTCCCTTGGTGCCTAGGATGTTGGATTTCACCACACCAGGATCCTTGGCTCAGTTCGCGCAAGGATCATCTATCATCCAGCAAGGATCCATGGGTCAACAAACTCAAGGATCCTCGATCTTTCACTCAGGATCATCCATCCTAGATCCGAGGTCCATGGGTCAGCAGATTCAAGGATCCTCGATGTTTCATCAAGGATCCTCAATCCTTAATCTAGGATCGATGGGTCAGCATGTCCAAGGATCCTCCTTGTTCTAGAGAGGATCATCAATTCTTCAACAAGGGTCCTCTGGGGTGTATCACCAAGGATCCTACAACTCCCAGCCTCAAGGATCCTTAGGAGTTCAACATCAACAATCTTCCGAAGTCCATGAAGTTAATATAATCCCCATGCAGACCATCGCTTCCGGCGGACCAACTCTTGTAGCAGACGCTTCTTATCTCAGCCATTCTTCTGGAATGCCAACCTTTGCACAACAAAGAGGTAACATGCATGATCCTATATCCTTAAATGCTAATCGTGGTTCCATGCAGGATGCAGGTATCAACCTAGCCATGGCTAAGGAACTACAGAAACTTAAGGATATGATATCTAGCGTACCCGGGGTGATACGTCCAATCCCCGAGATACCGGAGGGAAGCCACAAATTGTCTAGATTTTTCTCCACCAATTTGTGACGCGGAAATCCCGAAACGCTTTCAAACCCCCAACATGAAAGTATATGATGGGACCACTGATCTTGAAGAGCACGTAGCTCAATACAGATAAAGGATGGAAATCAACTCGATTCCTGAGAGGTTCAAGGAGGCTTGTCTATGCAAAGGCTTTGGAGCCACACTATCAGGATCTGCTTTAAAATGGCTGCTAAGTCTTCCTCCCTTTTCTGTTACTTCTTTCTCATACTTAGTTAACTTGTTCAACAGTCAATTTTCCTGTAGTAGGAAATTTGAGAAGTTAACTAGTGATCTATACCGAGTTATCCAACCTAGTGATGAATCCCTTAGGGATTTTGTTACAAGGTTTGGCAGGGAAGCCCTAGAAATCCCCAATCTTAACATGGCTACTATTGTTGAAGCATTCAAGATGGGACTTCAGAGGGTCTCCCCCTTTTATGATGATCTTGTGATGACTCAGTGCAGGTCTTTAGATGAAGTAAGGAACAGAGAACTAAAGTTCATACGGCTGGAAGACGACAAAAGGATCCAAGAACGATTGGGGGCTCATGCGAAGCAAGAATCCCCTGACAAGAATAAAGGATCCTCATACAGAAACAACAACTCGAAGCCGTACTCCAAATTCAACAATCAAAATGTTCGAGCAGTTGAAGAAGGAGATGATGATGAAGATTACCCCAGCCTCTCAGAATATTGCTTCTCCGTAAATACCCATGGCTTGATTTGTGCCATTAAGGATCTAGGGGAGAAGGAAAGGTGGCCTTGAAAGAATGAGAAGTCAACCACCTTCAGAGACAAATCCAAATGGTGTGCTTTCCATGAGGATTTTAGCCACATGACGGATGATTGCATCGGTTTAAGGAGGGAAAATGGATACCTCGTGAGTAAGGGCCATTTTAAGTAACTGTTAGGAAGAAAAGAGTCCAGGATTCAGGATCCTGAAGAGGTTCCTCAAAAAGCAACTCCGCCCCCAGCAGATGCTCAAGTAATCAACTTCATCTCCGGAGGCTCGGACATATGAGACACTTATTTCTCCGCAGCTAAGAAGCTTGCTAAGGAAACCAAGTTGGATAATGGGGAATGACCGGTTATATCCACCACTTTAACAACTGACAAAAGGATCTTCTTTGATGAAGAAGATAAATCAAACATCCAGGATCCCCATCATGACAGCTTGATTGTTACTTTGTTTATTGCTAACCATTATGTACGCAGGATCTTAGTAGATGGTGGGAGCTCGGTCAATATCATCCAACACGATGTGCTTCAGAAGATGAACATACCAGACTCGGAGATCATTTCGAGGACATCGGTGTTAGTTGGTTTCAGTGGAGAAACCAAGAAAACATTGGGGGACATTAACCTCCTAATATACATCGAAGGGTTAAATTCTTATCAAAGATTTTGTGTTATTGATAACCTATCTTGTTGCAATGTTATTTTGGGCAGGCCTTGGCTACACGGAATAAAGGCAGTGGCTTCTACTTACCATCAATGCATTAAACTTCTGACTCCTTGGGGAGTAGTAAGGATAGATGGTGACCAAGTGGAAGCCAAGAATTATTATTCTTCATCCATGAAGCCGACAGCTAAACAGACGATAGCATAGCAATTACAACAAAATCCTAGGCTTGTACTGGTAGCTCGAGAGCAGGACCTAAAAGAAGTATCCTTGGATCCCGAGGATCCAGATGTGAAAGTTTTCCTATGATCCAGTATCCCAAATAAGATCGAGGAGGATATAGTATCCTTCCTAAAGCAACGAAAATCTACATTTTCTTTCAGACATTCACACATGACAGGTATTTCTAAGGAGGTAATTACTCATAATTTGGGCCTTGATTATTCTATTAAACCCGTCCATCAGAAGCGAATGAAATTCTCTCTTGAGAGGAACGTGATCATACAAGAAGAAGTAAAACAACTTCTTAAGGCCGGTATGATCAGAGAGGTTAAGTATCCTCGATGGTTGGCTAATGTGGTTGTTGTTTCAAAAAAGAATGGAAAGTGGAGGGTGTGTGCCGATTTCACCGATTTAAACAAGGCAGCCCGAAGGATCCTTTCCCTTTACCGCATATAGACTCCATGGTGGATTCAACGGCAGGACATGAAATGCTTACCTTTATGGATACTTCCTCTGTATTTCAACAAATTCAGATGGAACCATCTGATCAAGAGGATACAACATTCATGACTCCTACCGGCATATATTGTTATATTGCTATGCCGTTCGGACTAAGAAATGCAGGGGCTACATATCAAAGATTGGTCAACATGATGTTCAAGGATCAGTTAGGCAAAACCATGGAAGTCTACATAGATGACATGGTAGTGAAGTCGAAGAGGGCTGAGGATCACCTTAGAGATCTTGAAGAAGCATTCGATATCCTGGATCAGTACAATATGAAGCTGAACACGACAAAATGCCATTTTGACGTTAAGGCTGGAAAGTTTCTAGGATACACGGTGACTAAAAAAGGGATAGAAGCAAGCCTCGAGCTGATAGAAGCCATCATCAATCTAAAATCCCCTATGAATGCTAAAGATGTCCAAAGGCTGACAGGAAGAATAGTTGCCCTCAACAGATTCATTTCCAGATCCTCCGAAAAGTGCAAAGATTTCTACGACATCCTTAGGAAAAATAAAAAGTTCGAGTGGATGGAGAAGCATGAGGCTGCACTTAAAGCCTTAAAGGATTACTTATCCTCAGCACTAGCTCTGATGAAGCCTGTGGATGGAGAATCATTATATCTGTACCTAGCTGTTTCAGGAAATGCTGTAAGTGCTGTCCTTGTGAAGGACCGCGAAGGTGAACAACATCCCATTTATTATATAAGTAAAAGTCTTTTAGATGCGGAGGCCAGGTATTCTCATTTAGAAAAGTTAATTCTTGCACTTATTATGGCTTCTACTAAATTGAGACATTACTTTGAGACGCATCCTATTATTTTGAGAACTAACTATCCTGTTAAGAATGTGCTTAGAAAACCAATTGTCAGGAAGGATGGACAAATGGGCTTTGAAACTAAGTGCATATGATATTCAGTATGAGCCAAGAACAGTAGTGACATGCAAAAGGAATCTGACTTAGAAGTTCAACAATTAGAAGAAACCAAGGATCCTTGGATCCTCTTCACTGATGGAGCTTCGAACATAAGAGGAACGGGATTGGGTATCCTACTAAAATCGCTACAGGGGGACATAATACCCCAGTCAATTGCATGTGCATTCCAAGCCACCAACAATGAGGCAGAATACGAAGCACTTATCGCAGGTTTGCTTTTAGCTTAACAGATGAGGATCAGGTATCTTCAAGTTTATATAGACTCTTTACTTATAAATAACCACTATAACGGCTCTTATACAGTAAAAGGTGAGAATATGGTCAAATATTTAGAAATTGTGAAGGAATTAGCGAAATCCTTCGATTTGTATAGTATCATGCAGGTACCTAGAGACGAAAATGCTGGGGCAGATGCCTTAGTAAACCTGGAATCATCGTTGAAGATTCCAAATGATGTAAAGATACCCATCATTCATATATTGTCTCCGGCAATTGGAGAACAAGAAGCCGTGAAGATGGCAGTGGATTGCACAGGAGAACCTAAGGGTCCTCCATTCTCTTCAAAAGTAGGATCTTGTATCCTTCCAATCAAAAAATTCCTCCAAGATGGAGAGATACCTACTGGGGAAAATCCTAAAGCTTTCAAATTAAAGGTATCACAATTCATAATTTTACAATATGTCGTGTATAGAAAATCTCTTGCAGGTCCCTATTTGAGATGCATCGAGGATCCTGAAATACAAGAGGTACTTCAAGACTTCCACGAAGGCGATTTCGGCAACCACACTGGAGGCAGAGCCCTATTTTCTAGAATTCTGAGAACAGGTTACTACTGGCCAACTATGAAGAGATATGCAATGGAGTACTCAAAGAAGTGTGATGCTTGCCAAAGGCATGGAAACATCCTACATCAACCAGCAGAACCTATGTATCCTATATCCTCATCATGGCCTTTCATGAAGTGGGGCATGGATATTGTGGGTAAACTACCTAAGGAACCAGGAGGAAAAGTATTCATGCTTGCAATGACTGATTACTTTTCAAAGTGGATAGAAGCAGAAACTTTTGTTCATGTACACGAAAAAAAGGTGATATCTTTCATTAAAAGAAATATTATTACTAGATTTGGTATCCCTTCACGAATTATTTGTGACAATGGTTCCCAGTTTATCGGGAAAATAACAACTAACTTTTGTGACAGTTGGGGCATCAATATGATTACTTCCACATCGGTACATCCTCAAGCTAATCGTTAAGCGGAGTCCAGCAATAAGATAATCATCAACAACTTGAAGAAGAAACTAGGATCCAAGAAAGGAAAGTGGGCTGAAGAGCTACCTTATGTTCTTTGGGCTGACAGGACAACACCCAAGAATGCAACAGGACAAACACCCTTCTCATTGGTGTTTGGATTAGAAGCAGTTGTTAGGGCATGAATTTTGTGCTAAGAGTCCATTATTCTTGACCATCTTGTGGATTGATTATCCTTAAGATATGTTTCAAGTTATGAAGGATCAAAGATCCTCGGTATTATTTATTTAATAATGCATTTGAATGGTGATGTGTTAGCCAGGTATAACGACTTTATGAATCAGTCTACCTTAAAGTTCGCTATTGGAAGCTCTTAAGCACGTGGTCAATGAACGTTGGAAGAGTGATGGACGAGTGGCGGATTATTAGGAAATGCTGTTAGTTGATATTTACTTTATAAACATTGAGATAACGTTCCTTTAGAAACACTTGTGTACACACACACTCAGAGCAGAACTCATTTTTCTCTCTACACACTAGCATTCGTTGTAACATCGATCGTAATCTCCAAAACACTTGTAACCTTTTTTGTGATTAATAAATTGGTGATCGACGAGTTGTCATCACCCGGGGTTTTTTCTTTTGATCTGAACAAGATCAAAAGGTTTTTCCTTGCATCAAATCGTTGTGTTCATCTCAATTTCATTCTTATATTCATTGTTATCAATTTAACACTAAACCTCACATAACAGATTTGGATACATTATCCTTAGCTGATTTTTATCCAAAATAATTTGGCGCCCACCGTGGGGCAATTGGTGCTATAATCCAGAAAATACCCTATCATTTTCAACCTTTTCATACCCATATCACTTCCAATGGCCTTTTAATCAACCTCTGCTTCATTAACCATGCCGTCTTCGGTTTCTCTCTCATCAAGGACTTTGCCGCCGATGCCTCCGCCAATCACGGGAGCACCAAGGGCTGCTGCTGTTGGAAGCAAGACACAACTACCAGTCTTCCAGAGCTCGAAAACCATTGTTGCTGCGCCGGTGGTTAATACTAACAGTGATGTTTCATCTATGTTTTCGCAGGTTAAAGCATACTTGGAGAAGCAGAACAAGACCAACCTGAGGATCCTTCGTGAGATAGAAGATCTCAAGAAGACTAAGAAGCCAGCGGAGGATCACACTCCCTTGATGCCTAGGATGATGGATTTCACCATTCTAGGATCCATGGCTCTGTTCACGCAAGGATCATCTATCCTTCAACAGGGGAACATGGGTCAACAGACTCAAGGATCCTCTTTGTTTCAGCCATGATCATCTATCCTTCAATAAAGGTCCATGGGTCGGCAAACTCAAGGATCCTCATACTTCCAACAAAGATCATCCATCCTTCCACCAGGATCCTCTGGGTTATATTACCAAGGATCCTATAGCTCCCAACCTCAAGGATCCTTCTTTCAGAATCAAGGATTCTCAGGGGTTCAACACCAGCGGTCCTCTGAAGTCCATGAAGGGGATATAATTCCCATGCAGACCATAGCCTCTGGAGGACCAACTCCTGTAGCAGACGCTTCTTATCACAGCTACTCATCTGGGATGCCAACCTTCACCCAACAAAGAGGTAACTTGTATGATCCTATATCCTTAGATGCTAACCGTGGTTCCATGCAGGATGCAGGTATCAACCAAGCTATGGCCAAGGAACTACAAAAGCTCAAGGATATGATATCCAGTGTTCCCAAGGTGATACGTCCTATCCAAGAGATACCAGAGGGGAGCCACAAGTTATCCAGATTTGCTCCACCTATCTGTGATGCTGAAATCCTGAAGCGATTCCAGACCCCCAACATGAAGACTTATGATGGGACCACTGATCCTGAGGAGCACATTGCTCAATATAGGGAGAGGATGGAGATCAATCCAATACCTGAGAGACTCAAGGAGGCTTGTCTGTGCAAAGGCTTCGGATCCACATTGACAGGATAAGCATTAAAATGGCTGCTAAGTCTTCCTCCCTTTTCAGTTACTTCTTTCTCACACTTAGTTAACTTGTTCAACAGTCAATTTTACTGTAGTAGGAAATTTGAGAAGTTAACTAGTGATTTATACCGAGTTATCCAACCTAGTTTTGAATCCCTTAGGGATTTTGTTACTAGGTTCGGCAGGGAAGCTCCGGAAATCCCTAATCCTTACATGGCTACTGCTGTTGAAGCATTCAAGATGGGACTTCAGAGGGGCTCCCCCTTTTATGATGATCTTGTGATGACTCCTTGCAGGTCTCTAGATGAAGTAAGGAACAGAGCACTAAGGTTTATACGGCTGGAAGACGACAAAAGGATCCAAGAACGATTGGGGGCTCAGGCAAAACCAGAATCCTCTGACAAGAATAAAGGATCCTCATACAGGAACAACAACTCGAAGCCGTACACCAAGTTCAACAATCAAAACTTACAATCAGTCGAAGAAGGAGATGATGATGAAGACTATCCCTGCATTTCTGAGTATTGCTTCTCCATAGATATCCATGGCTTGATTTGTGCCATGAAGGATCTAGGAGAGAAAGCAAGGTGGCCCCAAAAGAACGAGAAGACAACCACCTTCAGAGACAAGCCTAGGTGGTATGCCTTCCACGAAGATTTTTTCCAAATGACGGACGATTGCATTGGCTCAATGAGGGAAATTGGATACCTCCTAAGCAAGGGCCATTTTAAAGAGCTCTTGGGAAGGAAAAAAAAATCCAAGATCCAGGATCCTGAAGATCTTCCACAAAAAGCAACACCACCACCATTAGACGCGCACGTGGTCAACTTCGTCTCCAAAGACTATGACATATTTCGAACTTCCTGTTCTACAATGAGGAAGCTCACCGAAGAGGCTGAGTTGGATGATGGAAGAAGACCGCTTATTTCCACTACCTGAATAACTGACAGGAGAATCTTCTTTGAACAAGAAGAGAATATAAGTATCTGAAATCCTCATCGGGACGCGCGCATGGTCAATTTCATCTCTGGAGGATCGGACATATGCGACACTTCTTTCTCTGCAGCGAAAAGGCTCGCAAAGGAGTTCAAAATGGATAACGCGGATCGACCGGTTATATCTACCACCTTCACCACTGACAAAAAGATCTTCTTCAACGAAGAAGATAAATCGAGCATTCAGGATCCTCACTATGACGGTTTGATCATTACCTTATTTATTGCTAATCATTAAGTACGCAGGATCCTGGTCGACGGCGGAAGCTCGGTCAATGTCATCCAACATGATGTTCTCTAGAAGATGAACATACCAGATTCAGAGATCTTCCCAAGAACATCGGTGCTAGTTGGTTTTAGTGGAGAAACCAAGAAGACATTGGTGGACATTAACCTCCCAATATACATCAAAGGGTTAAATTCTTATCAAAGATTTTGTGTTATTGATAACCTTTCTTGTTGCAATGTTATTTTAGGCAGGCTTTGGTTACATGGGATGAAGGCGGTGGCTTCTACTTACCATAAATGCATTAAACTCCCTACCCCTTGGTGATTAGTAAGGATAGACGGTGATCAGGTGGAGGCCAAGTACTACTATTCTTCATCAATGAAGCCGACAGCCAAGCAAACTGTAGCATAGTAACCATAGCAACATCCTAGGGACGTTCTGGAAGCTTGGGAGAAAGATATTAAAGAAGTACCCTTGGATCCCGAGAATCCAGATATAAAGGTGTTCCTAGGATCCAGTATCCCCAGCAAGATCGAAGTGGATATAGTATCCTTCTTAGGGCGAGGAAAATCTACCTTTGCCTTTAAACATTCAGACATTATAGGTATTTATAAGGAGGTAATTACTCATAAGTTAGGCCTTGATTTATCTGTTAAACCCGTCCATCAGAAGCGAAGAAAATTCGCTCCTGAGAGGAACAAGATCATACAAGAAGAAGTTGAAAAACTTCTTAAGGCCGGTATGATCAGAGAGGTTAAATATCCTCGATGGTTGGCTAATGTGGTTGTTGTTTCAAAAAAGAATGGAAAGTGGAGGGTGTGTGTCGATTTTATAGATTTAAACAAGGCATTCCCCAAGGATCCTTTCCCGTTACCACATATAGACTCCATGGTGGATGCAACGGCAGGGCATGATATGCTCACCTTTATGGATGCTTCTTCTGGATTTCAACAAATTCAGATGGAACCATTCGATCAAGAGGATACAGCATTCATGACCCCTACCGGCATATACTGTTATATTGCTATGGGTTTTGGACTAAGAAATGCAGGGGCAACATATCAAAGGCTGGTGAACATGATGTTCAAGGATCAGTTAGGTAAGACTATGGAGGTCTACATAGATGACATGGTGGTGAAGTCAAAGAGAGTTGAGGATCACCTCAGAGATCTTGAAGACGCTGTAACAACGTGAAAATTTCGAGTTCAAAGTATCAACTTTCCAAAGTCTAGGGAATAAAATTGCCAAATTCTAAAGTTGAGGGTTTAAATTAAAAATTCTGATTTCCTGACCCATCGTGCTACGCGATGAGTCAGAGGAGATCTCCATCGCGTATCGCGATGGGGTACCTGACACAACGTGACACGTGTGCCAAGTGGCACACGGTGACACTGGTTATCGCCACGTGTCACCACGTGGCAACACTGCTGCCACGTGTCAACACGTGGCAGGTCTACACTTTGAGTTAGCAGACATATATCGCGATACGCGATAGGTCTGCTGAGGAACCTATCGCGTATCGCGATAGGGACCAATATTTTGCCTATAAATAGCGGCCAAGGGCTGCTCATTTTCATCATCCCAAACTCAGCTTTCACTCTCTCACTAGCTTCTCTCTAAAACCCGACAATCATATAAACAATTACCTCGTTAAGCGTGCCTCAAATCTCGTTTGTGTACCATCATTTCCTCGAAGTTTGTGCCACCCTCCACCCTCATTCATACCAAGATGGTGTTGTTAATGGCAAGGAGTCTCGAAAGTCGTGTCAACGAGTGTTGAAGATTTGGCATTCCTCGATTTGCGTGTCGAGAAGATTAAAGCGGCGTTGGAGTGTTGCTAGTGTCCCTAGGGTTTCTATACGCCATTAAGGTTAGGCGTAATGATGAATTCAATATAATTTAATATTATATTCAAGGCTTAAGCCTTAAGTCGAGGATATACTCGATACATCGATAAAAGAAAAGAAAAGAAAACATAACAAAGAAATGAATAAAAGATTATTGAATATTGAGATAACATATATATGTGTGTAAGTATATATGTATATATTCTTTGTTATGAA
This sequence comes from Bidens hawaiensis, assembly GCF_021521415.1. Classification (NCBI taxonomy): domain Eukaryota; kingdom Viridiplantae; phylum Streptophyta; class Magnoliopsida; order Asterales; family Asteraceae; genus Bidens; species Bidens hawaiensis. The sequence goes on from NW_027491497.1 coordinate 1,052,008, forward strand.
ATTATTGTTTAATGAATAAGAGTATTCTTAAATAATAAAAGAAAAAGAATACGTTTCTTGGAGAAGAAGAAACGTCGGGTTTTTAATATAAACTAAAGGTTTATAATTTACTTTTAAACTAAAGGTTTTTAAGTAAATAAGAATTGAACTAAAGGTTCAATCGAGGATTGAGATATAAGACTAAAGGTCTTAAGCCGGATCGTGTATCCGACTAACAAAAAGTTATACTCGTACTATAGGTGCGAGATAACAAAGAAGAGGGAAAGACCCTCGGACAGTGTATTGAAGCTGATCCAAAAGAGAAGGCTATACTCGTACTATAGGTGCGAGATAGCAAGGGAAAGACCCTTGGACGGTGAGTGAAGCCGATCCTAAAGAGACAAGGTGAATACGCCCCCAAACTTTTACTTATTTTAAAATGAGTCAAACATGTTATTTGAAATTGTTTACAAGGAACTATGTGTTCCTAAAACCGTTATAAATAAAGGGTATAAACCTAGCCCTTAGGCTGTGGTATACGTATGTCTGGATCCTTACATAGGTGGTACTATGCGATGTATGGGCATGATCGCACCACCCTTGGTCGTAGGATGCTCTCCTGCAGGGAGTACGACCGTTGTGTATATTTACGGGTACTTAACTAAGTCGAACGCTGCGGTGTTTGCTGAGGTGACCTAGCGTAGAGGCTCATATTTATAATGTGTTATTTGACTTTGTTATTCCTAAGCCACGTTGGGCGGAGGCAGGCGTAGTCTCTAGGGGTAATAAAGTAAAAGAAATATTTTTGCGTCAGCATGTTCACCAGCATTCGTTGCTGACGTATTTTCTTACATTTTGCAGGTGAACAAAGCTAGAGCTTGGAAATGACGAAGTACTAATATCCGATGGCTCGGATTTCTTTTGTATAAATTTCATATGGTGGTTTGTATAACATAAACAATTAATCTTTTGTACTTAAGTTTGGGAATCTTTTAAATCCCAACTTTTGTTTAATGTAAATATTTACAAATTAAACCCACAAGTTTTATAAGACTTCCGCTAAATTAACGTAATTCTGATTTATTTACACTTGTGGTACCAACTATTGATCATACTCCTAGGCCTAAGATAGGGGTGTGACAGAAGCATTTAATATCCTCGACCAATATAACATGAAACTGAATCCGTCAAAATGCCATTTTGGTGTTAAGGCTGGAAAGTTTCTAGGATATATGGTGACCATAAGAGGGATAGAGGCAAGCCCAGAACAAATAGAAGCCATCATCAACTTAAAGTCTCCTGCAAATGCTAAAGATGTCCAGAGGTTGACAGGAAGAATAGCCGCACTCAATAGGTTCATTTCCAGATCCTCCGAGAAATGCAAGGATTTCTACGACATTCTTAGAAAGAATAAGAAGTTCGAATGGACGGACAGGCACGAAGCTGCTCTAAGAGCCTTAAAGGATTACTTATCCTCAGCACCGGCTCTGATGAAGCCTGTGGATGGAGAATCCTTATATCTATGCCTAGATGTGTCAGGTAATGCTGTAAGTGATGTCCTTGTGAAGGATCATGAAGGTGAACAGCACCCCGTTTATTATGTAAGTAAGAGTCCTTTAGATGCAGAAGCCAGGTACTCTCATTTAGAAAAATTAATTCTTGCACTTATTATGGCTTCTACTAAATTAAGAAATTATTTTGAGACTTATACTATTATTTTAAGAATTAATTATCATGTTAAGAATGTGCTTAGAAAACCAAAATTGTCAGGAAGGATGGTCAAATGGGCTGTGAAATTGAGTGCATATGATATTCAATATGAGCCCAGGACAACTATCAAGTCACAAGCACTAGCAGACTTTGTGGCTGATTTCAGCAGTGATATGCAAAAGGAAGCTGATCTAGAAGTTCAACAACTAGAAGAGACCAAGGATCCTTGGATACTCTTCACTGATGGAGCTTCCAATATAAGAGGAATAGGATTGGGCGTACTACTGAAATCGCCACAGGGTGACATAATACCCCAGTCCATTGCATGTGCATTCCAAGCCACCAACAATGAGGCAGAATACGAAGCACTTATCGCAGGTTTGCTATTAGCCAAACAAATGAGGATCAGGTATCTTCAAGTTTATATGAATTCTTTACTTATAACTAACCACTTTAATGGCTCATATGCTGTTAAAGGAGAAAAACTAATCAAATATTAAGATAATGTGAAGGAATTAGCAAAATCCTTCGAATTGTTTAGTATTATACAAGTACCAAGGGAAGAAAACGCTGGGACAGATGCCTTGGCAAATTTAGCCTCATCTTTGAAGATTCCAGAAGACATGAAGATCCCAATCATTCATATTCTCTCGCCAGTATCGTCATCATTATTTTCATTACCATCATTATCAATATTATTATTAATAAAATTTATTAATACTATTTATTATTATTAGTAATATTATTATTATTAGTATTATCGTCACCACTAATAACAATATAATTATTTATTCAAACCATATTTAAAGTAAACTTTTTGTTCCAAACAAGTCTTAAGCCCTTTAAGGTTATTTTTCATTCAACAAGTCGGATACCTTAACAATCACTTCTTTCCTTTCTACCTAGGCCGTATACCAAAAGAAAATATTTGTTTTTATGTGAATGTTTCATAAAATTTGCAAGTCTTTGCGATAGCTAAAAACTTTTTGTCTAAATAAATGTTATTTCACCATTAGATTTAAAAGCATCACGATTTACAACCGATGTGATATATCCCTTCCCTTCTTTCCCCTTCGTTAACGCCAATGAGTTTCGGCTATGAAATCATGGCACCACCTTCCACGGCAACCTTCATGCCACAAACAAACCGATATTCGAGAAGACAAGCGTCGCAAGCTTCATTTACTTTTCTTTATTTTTATCTTTCACGTATGTTTCGAACTTACCCAAAGTGACTTTTACATCCACTTCTTTAGAATATTGTTTATGTAGTTTATTTTGATTGTCCATTGATTTTGGATCCATATTCGTTTGTATTTTTACGAAACGTAAATTCGTACATCATACTTATTCGCTTTGCTAAATTGGGTTACGTTGTTATTTCAAATCTCGTGGTCTATGACCAATTTTTTTCTTAAAAATACCCGTTAAGTGAAAATTGAGACTATGAACATTTATGTGTACATAGCTACCTAATAGAAACCGTGTTTTCATGATATTTTTACAGTTGAATATTTGTGACCGACTCTCTCTTAATAAATTCGTTTACTTTGAACCGGAATTGTATCCCATGTACATGCTGAGTTTATGTTATGTTATTTATTACACAAATTGTTTTGGATTATTCGTTTACTTCTCTTCCACGCAATGTTTTATTTGAACCAATTGTTTGTTCATGATTTCATCCATCTGAGACAAATTCGTTATTTTGCTTTCAAAAAAAAAAATCAATTGTTTACTTTGATAAACTCAAGGTTATTATTGGAAATTTTCTTTTTATAGACATATGTGATTTTGATAATAAAATTTCGTTCACCCATTTCACTTTATTATAAATTTACATGTTCGTAAGATGTAATTTTTTATTCATCTCAATGTTGCCGCTAATTACGTTGAATATTATTCAGAGATTTACATTCGTTAAACCTTTTGATATTTTGATATATAACAGTTTCGTTTATCTAATCTATTCTCGAACCCAATGCGTTATCAAATTTACATGTTCATATTTCGTTGGTTAAATGTTACGTTTACCTACCACGTTATTCTCAATCCCGGTATTTCATTTACATGTTACGATGGTTATAATTCTAATTGTTTCGTTCTTTAATTTCATTACCTCGTTTATTTCGTTTTCAACGTCGTCCACTTGGTTTAGACACAATGATTCTATTTACTTGACTTAGTGTTTTAACGTTGTTCTTGGCATAAACGGTCTATTAATGTGTTTTGTAATGTTTTTACCCTTTTTAATTCATTATTTTTTTAAGTTCTATATGAGAATATTTTTTTTTCTTTATTTAATGTCTATGTCTTAAAACCACACAATAAATCAAGTTATATGGACCATCCGACGATAGAGGTAATTACGGGTCGACACGTAATTATCAAAGTCCTTGCATGGAAAATATAATATGTACGGTTGTGTGAAATAGCTCGGAACTTGGAATGATTTTTGGAGAACGGGGCAAATACAATATGATAAGGGCATGGTGGATACGCCGCTGGTACATCCTATATATAAGTATCATTGTCATATTTCCTATTTGTGGCGTTCTTTCGGGTCATTCAAATACCTACGTTATTTTATTTTAATTGTGCATGTATAAAATTGCTAAAATTTCCAACAACTACGTTTATTAATTGTTCTCTTTTATTTTTTTTTTCTATTTTTATTTTAATTTCGGGACGAAATTTCTAAAAGTTGTAAGTCCTGTAACATTCGTTACTTTTCAAACCCGAAAACTCGACCCATTTTAAATTTTCGGTTTTGTTTCTATTTAAATTTATATATTTTTATAATATTATTAATTAATCTCAATTTTCAATGATGTATTTTATGTGACCATTTCTATGCAATTATACATTTCACCACCTTTGTAGTATTACGTACTCATTTAAAACATTCATAATCAAGATCAAAATTCAAGTAAATGTCCCATGAAATTTACTATAATTATTATATAACTACAACTACTACTTTTATTTTATTATTATTATTATTATTATTATTATTATTATTATTATTATCATCATCTTTTCATATGTTACTTAACTAATAAAAACTAATAAATATTTTAATTCAATAAAATTTATTAAAATAGTAAAACCTTTTGAATACCCTATTAAACAATTTTTAATTTATGTTTTAATTATATTAAATATGATTAATTTTCATAATTTCCTTAATACATAACAACTCTATATTTTTAATATAAAAGGAGGACAAATCCTCCATTATTTTCACACCTCAATCCATTCTTTTCTTAAGTTTAAGAGCACTAACAAGTAAGTTGTTACCATTTCAAGCATTTTATAGCTTTTGTTGTGATTTTATCTTGAATGTTCATACTTGTTCATAAGTTTTTCTTCATGATCATGTTACTTTTATCATAAAAATATTATATTTTGGTTTTAAGAATCATTATAATCATGGAATCCAAGATGAACACTTTGATTTTTCTAAATCTTGGATCAAGCCTAGTTATTTTGCAAGAACAAACATGAATATATATTTATCTAAATCTTATGATTCGTTAATCATCGTAACTTATAAACTTTCTTTAAATAAGATAATTTATAAAATTTCTTTTATTTAAAATATTTTACAATAGATATAACATACTTCATATCTTTGAATTAATAATTGAGTAAATTAATTATTGTTTATTTTATTTCAACATAACTACTATTTATGAGAATTAATTAATTAATTATGTTACTTGGAAACAAATGTTTAATCATAAATTGTTATTAATATTATTATTTAATCTTATATTAATAAGTTATAATTATTTGTCTACAAATCATTCTTCAACTAATAAACATCAAATGATTTATATAAACTTTATTCATTTTTGTTAAACTCATTAAAAATCCCCAAGTCCCCATTTACCATAAGTTAATTAACTTTATAATTCCGGTTACTAGTCCTTGAGTTTTTTGTATCTTCGTTATTATTTATAGTTTCGTTAGATTCAATTGCTTTGTTTGTTAACTCGCTTTGGGTTATTTATTTCAAGTTGTCTCCAATATCAAATGTGAGTTTCTCACACCCCTTTTTACGCTTTTACTCTTGGGGGTAGCATATATATCCTATCCAAATTACAATTTCGTTTATTCATTATTTACAAACTACAATTCGTTACATGGACTTGTGTGTTTATTTGCTTACTTTCTCAAAGATTACGTGCTCATGGTTTCCTCATTAAGTATGATCATACGCCCCCCTATGCACTCAGGACCTCGATGTTATGAGTGGAATAGGGACCCCCGATCCGAGTACGTTGGTTGTTACCAACGGAAAAGACACTTACTTCTGCTATTATCCGAGTACGTTGGTGCACAATCCCAATTAGAAAGGACCTTACTTGCTCATTTACACTTGTTCATGGAATTGTATGGTTTTTATGTACTTATATCAAAACTTGTGTGAACTCACCAAATATTCAATTAGTTGACTTTATTTTATATATAGCTACAGGTACTTTCATTAGAGGATGAAATGACGAAGATAATAGAAGTTAGGTTATTTAAATAATAAACAAGAAGATGTTTGTTTTTTTCATTTTCCATTGTGTTTGTTCATTTGAAATAACTCGTGTACTTGATGCTTTGGAATGAATTAATGATAATATTGTCACTTAATAGTGTCACATGTGTTTTGAGCTGTACGTCACACTCAGGCGTTTCCGCTTTAGCCGGGGTGTTACAATAGGAGAACAAGAAGTTAGGGAGATAACGAATGACAAGAAGATTGTACTTTGGGATCCATTATCCTCGAATAATCAAGAATCATGGATCCATCCAATCAAGAAATACATTCAAACTGGAGATTCCAGCCACGGAGAATCTCAAATCTTTCAAACTCAAGGTATCACAATATATTTTGTTAGATGATATGCTATACAAGAAATCACTTGCAGGTCCATACTTGAGGTGCATCGAGGATCCTGAAATCCAAAAGGTGCTCAAAGACTTTCACGAAGGGGATTGTGGAAATCACACTGGAGGTAGAGCCATGTTTTCCAGGATTCTGAGAACTGGATACTTCTGGTCGACAATGAAGAAGGATGCAATGGAATATTCAAAGAAATGTGATGTTTGCTAAAGACATGCAAACATCCTTCATCAGCCAGCAGAACCTATGTATCCTATATCCTCTTCATGGCCTTTCATGAAATGGGGTATGGATATTGTAGGCAAGCTACCAAAGGCACCAGGTGGAAAGGTCTTTATGCTTGCTATGACTGATTACTTCTCCAAATGGATTGAAGCAGAAGCATTTGTGCAAGTTTGAGAAAGGGAAGTTATATCCTTTATTAAACGAAATATTATAACTAGATTTGGTATCCCTTCTGAAATTGTTTGTGACAATGGTTCCCAGTTTATCGGGAAAAGAACCACTAACTTTTGTGACAGCTGGGGAATCAAAATGATTACTTCTACTCCAGTGCATCCTCAAGCTAATGGTCAAGCGGAGTCTTGCAACAAAATCATCATCAACAATTTGAAGAAGAAGCTAGGATCCAATAAAGGCAAGTGGGCCGAAGAACTACCTTATGTTCTTTGGGCTGACAGGACAACACCTAAGAATGCAACAGGCCAAACACCCTTCTCACTGGTGTTTGGATCAGAAGCAGTCATCCCTACAGAAATGGTGGTTCCTACAGCTAGAACAAGCATCCGTTATCCTGAGGCCAACGAAGAAATCCTTCTTGAAGACTTGGATACTGTTGAAGAACTCAGAGACCTGGCCAAGATCAGAATGGTAGATTATCAACAAAGGGTAGCTGGGGCATATAACAAGAATATAAGGATTAGAATATTTCAAGAAGGAGATTTAGTTTTGTGGAAAGCCTTCCAAAATACAACCAATCCGGCTGATGGGAAGTTAGCACCCAAATGGGAAGGTCCATATATGATTGAGTCGAAGGCAGGAAAAGGGGCGTATCATTTTTTCACTATGGAAGGCAACAGACTACCAAGAGCATGGAATGCTATCCACCTTAAGAAGTATTTCTTCTGATCGGGATCAAATATCCTTTGAGGCCTCATTATCCTTAGAGGATCAAGGATCCCAAAAATTGGTAATATCTATCTGATTACTTATTCTTTTTAATTTCTTATTATTAATTTAAGGATAACATATTCTTAACGATTTGTCTTTTCCAAGTTTTAAGTATTAATGCAGGGTTATAATAATATATTTGATGATCTAGAGGTTGGCCACCTCTTCTTTACATTTAAGGTACTTTACTATTTCCTTTAGCCTAGCCCACGATTGGGTATGACCCCCGATGGTCATATCCCCTAAGGTTTAAAGGTTTTCACCTTTCTTACGAATTAGAGTTTCTACACTCTCGCCTGTAGCGCACGCTATCCAACGTATAGTCTGGGGCAGCGGGACCAGTACACGCTTAGTGGCTGACAATTTCGTCGTCTTCGGCTATATGGAGAATCCTACGATTTATGGTAGACGTACCATACCACCGGTTTACAACATTTTCATGTTGTCTCACGTTTGGGCTAAATCCTGGTTTGGGCGAGTCCCCAGTTGACATCCGTATCTTTGGGCTTGTCCTCAGTTCTGGGCTTGTCCCCAGTATTTAGGCTTGTCCCCAGTTTAACATCATCTTGGGCTTGTCCCCAGTTCACGGGCTTGTCACCAGTTCATGGGCTTGTCCCCACTTGCACTGGCTTGTCCCCGGTTTTTTATTTGGGCTTGTCCCCAGCTTGTTGGATTTAATCCCAGCTAATATCATAAGTTATTTACGACAGGTATCCTAAGTTCAATTATAAAGATAGCAAAAGTATCAAAACTTATGGATTCAAGATCCTTATTTCTCCAAGGATCACAGAAGGCTCATTACTTATGGTAACCTAGATCTAACTAGATCTTATGGTATACTTCTACTTATTGGTTTACATTTACTTGATTTAGATCTTTATAAGTTCTTTTACGAAAGGATCCAAGCTCCTTAATTTGTTTTAACAAGGATATTCTATCCTAAAAGCTTTTTATACAAGATATTTCTTAGAACTTTCAACAAGATTAAAAATATATCAAACATATTTTCAGAATAACCAACAATATGCAAATTGACAAAAGCTAAGTTGTTATTATCATTAAGTCACCTTGATTTAACAAAAGTTTTAACCCAGATTTCACCATTCGAAAAGATGGACCATCCACCCGGGTTAAGTTGGTGGTACTAATTGTTCATAAGTGTAGGAAAATAAAAACAAGGGCATCAAAGGCTTCATCCCCACAAACAGAGGATCCATCCACCTTTGCTACCCCCGCAAATTGTCTTAAGGATCACAGATCCTTTACCCTAGTTACTACTGTCTATTACAAACCATAACCATTGTCCATAAAAACAACATTAAACAAAATAAAGAAAACGGGCTCGGGCCTTGTATTCTGTATCCTTCATTGCCCGTTTACGCGACTGCTTCACCCTCCGCGGTTGCTTCTTTTCCTTCTTCAGCCTCCTCCGTATCCTTCACTCCACTTGCACCTGCTCCACCCGCATCGGTCATCTCACATTCTTCTTCGTCCTCACCTCCACCCAAGTCAGACAAGGCTTGCTTCTACTGCTTAATGTCCCATGAGGATTTGTCAAAGGATGGCTCATTTGCCTCAGTCACCAGCTTGATCCTAGCTTGAAGAACCGATTTAGCCGCCCAAATCTTTGCCTCGTTAGTAGCCTGGTTGATCTCATCCTGTATTTGGACCGCGAGTGTGGATGCATGATCCTCGACCTGTTTCTTCTCCTTGGTCATTTTGGAGAGATCCTTATCTTTAGCAGCAGTCATGGACCTCAACGCAGCAAGGGTCTCCTCGTACTCTCCAACAATCTTCTCATGATGGCTTCGAGCAGAATTGATGGCCTATAAAAAACCAGGACATAATTAGAAGAATACTTGAACAGTAAAGATTGAAAGGATAAAGGATCCTTACGGTAGAAAGCATCTCAAAATCTCTGGTTCGGAGCTCTTTTTCCTCTTCACTCCTGACTTGGCTCGGGTTGTGACTGGACGAGATTCAGATATCGGAGTGGACTTGGAGGTCTCCTTCTTTGTGAACATACAGTCGATATCTTCGAGTGAGAACTTGGATGCGGATTTTCCTGACTTCTGAACACCTTTAAACAGTAATTCGCAGATAAGTTATTTTTTCTTTTATTGGTATTAAAATTTATTATCCTTACTTGACATGTTTGACTCCTGAAAAGCTTCGATAAACTTGGCTTGAAAGGTTCTGATTGTAGGATACAGTGATAACAATTTTTCAACTCTCTCTTCGACTCCAGGAAACTCAGACAGCAAAGCAAAGTTTTCAACTACACAAGCAATGAAAAGTATTAGTAAAATAATCGAATATCCTACCTTGGTTACCTAAGGATCCTAGATCCTACCCTTTCGGATCCACTTTTTGGAAAGGTCGGGTCCACCCGGAATGGAATCCCTTTTTACAAAGAAAAATTGATTCCTCCAGAGGGTACCATTCAGAGTAACCTCAGAGATGGGAATCACTTGGCGATGTTTCGATTTAAAGACAAAGCGTATGGAACCGTGGGTAACCAGGTTGTACAGGTAGGATAACTCCGCCAAGACGAACTTGACACCCTCCTCTTCGATTATCCTCTCTATGGTATGAAGGACTCTCCATAACATCGGCATGGTTTGGACGTAACTGATTCCCGTCAAGGTGAAGAATATTTGGGTGAAATCAGGAAAGGGATACTTGAAACCTATTAGAAATGGTTGGGCCGGAAAACAAACCCAGTTTGTTGATATGCAATCGTTGCGGGCTGTGGAATCGAAGGGTCGAAAAACGGTGTTGGCCAAGAAAAGTGACGGATATTATCAATCTTCGGATCCACAAACTTACAGATCTCGAAGGAGGGGGCTTTAAGGATACCTTGCGAGTAGAGTTCATCAGGGTCGGTATGCTCAGAAGAGGAAGAGGATACAGAAATAGAAGACATGATCGAAAGAAAATGTAAAGAAGAGAAAGAAGGATACCTGAATGACGGCTGGATGTGTGGTTATAAGATGGTTATAATCATCGAATATATAGGCGACGTATAATTATGGTTTATTGATAATAACTCCCTGACACACGTCTAGTCATCTTCTTTTTTGCAAGGATTTGAAATTCAAAATGACAGTTGTGTTACACAATCACCCGCCATTTTGGGGGCAATTGTTAGGGCATGAATTTTATGCTGAGGATCCATTATTCTTGATTGTCTTGTGGATTGATTATCCTTAAGATATGTTTCAAGTTATGAAGGATCAAGGATCCTCGATATTATTTATTGACTAATGATTGCATTTGAATGGTGATGTGTTAGCCAGGTATAACGACTTTATGACTTAGTCTACCTTAAAGTTCGGTACCGGAAGCTCTTAAGCACGCGATCAATGAACGTTGGAAGAGTGATGGACGAGTGGTGGATTATTAGGAAATGTTGTTAGTTGATATTTACTTTATAAACATTGAGATAACGATCGTTTAGAAACACTTGTATACACACACACTCAGAGCAGAACTCGTTTTTCTCTCTACACACTAGCATTCGTTGTAACATCGATCGTTATCTCCAAAACACTTGTAACCTTTTTTGTGATTAATAAATTGGTGATCGACGAGTTGTCATCACCCGGGGTTTTTTTCTTTTGATCTGAACAAGATCAAAGGGTTTTTCCTCGCATCAAATCGTTGTGTTCATCTCAATTTCGTTCTTATATTCATTGTTATCAATTTAGCACTAAACCTTACATAACATATTTAGATACATTATCCTTAGCTGATTTTTACCCTACAGAAATGGTGGTTCCTACAGCCAGAACAAGCATCTGTGATCTTGTGGTCAATCAAGAAATCCTTCTTGAAGACTTGGATACTGTTGAAGAACTCAGAGACCTACCCAAGATCAGAATGGCAGCATATCAACAAAGGGTAGCTGGGGCATACAATAAAAATATAAGGATCCGAAAATTTTAAGAATGAGATCTATTTTACAAGAAAGCCTTCCAAAACACAACTAATCCAGCAGATGTAAAGCTAGCGCCCAAATGGTAAGGCCCCTACTTGATCGAGTCAGAAGCTGGAAAGGGGGCATATCACTTGCTAACTATGGAAGGCATCATGTTACCCATAGCATGGAATGCTATCCATCTCAAGAAGTATTTTTTCTAGCCAAGATCCAGTATCCTTCGAAAATCAAGCATCCATTTAGGATCAAGGATCCTAAAATTGGTAATATCTATCTGATCACTTATTTATTTCAGATTCTTGTTATTTTAAGGATAATATATTCTTAATATTTATTTTTTTCCAAGTTTTAAGTAACAATGCAGGGTACTAGTAATATATTCGAAGATCAAGAGGTTGGCCACCTCTCCTTCACGTTCAAGGTACTATACTATATCCCTTGGCCTAGCCCACGATTGGGTATGACCCCCGATGGTCATATCCTCCAAGGTTTAAAGGTTTTCACCTTTATTATAAATTAGAGTTTCTACACTCTCTCCTGGAGCGCACGCTATCCAAGTATAGTCCGGGGCAGCGAGACCAGTACACGCTTAATGGCTGAAAATTTCGTTGTTTTCGGCTATATGGATGATCCTACGATTTATGGTAGACGTACCATACCACCGGTTTATAACGTTTTCACGTTATCTCAAGACAAAGGTTTCTAACATTTTCATGTTAGCTAAGGTTTTGGCGTTTTCACGTCATTCACGTGTGGGCTAAATCCCGGTTTGGGCGAGTCCCCAGTTAACATTCGTATTCTTGGGCCAGTCCCCAGTTTGGGCTTGTCCCCGGTTTTTGGGCTTGTCCCCAGTTTAACACCAGTTTGGGCTTGCCCCCAGTTGCACGGGCTTGTCCCCAGTTACACAGGCTTGTCCCCAGTTGCACGAGCTTGTCCCCAGTTTATTTTGGGCTTGTCCCCAATTTGTTGGGTTTAATCCCAGTTAATATCATAAGTTATTTGTATCAGTTATCCTAAGTTCAATTACAAGGATCAACACTTATGGTAACTTAGGATAATCAGACCTTATGGTATAATTTCAGTTTATAAATTTATGCTTAATTTATATCTTTATGGATATAAGGATCCAGTATCCTCAGTCTATTTTTATAAGGATAATGTATCCTTGAAACTTTATTTCAAAACTTTTAATAAAACCAAGACTATAACAGATATGCTTTCGGAATAATAAACAGCAAGAAAACAGCCAAAAATTTTTAACTTATTATTATTATTATTAAGCCACCTAAAATTACCAAAAATCTTAACTCGGATTTCACAATTCAAAAAATGGACCATCCACCCAGGTTAAACAAATGCTACTAACTGTTCATGATTTGCAGGGAGAATAAGAGGTGTTGGATATACGACCAGAGGGGAAGTTCCTAAGGAAATTCTATATGATAATTATATCTAGCTTGTCAAATCTCATATGTTTTTTGCATGAAGTTTGAATTCAAAGGCAAAATGACAGCTGTGAACTTATCGCAACCGCCATTTTGGGGGCAATTGTTTGGGCATGAAAATTTGACACTATGGATATGTTATTCTGGCATATGATATGGATCAGTTATCCTTAGCATGTGTTCTAGATCCTGTCAGGATCAAGGATCCTCAGTGCTTATTATTTACTAACGATTGTATCCTGTGTATAATATTATATTTAACAGATGTAACGGTTAAGAGACCAAGTCCAACGTATAACTTCGCAGTTAAAGCCATTAAACCATGTGATCAAAGCATGAAACGTTTATATTGAAGACAATGGCGGATTTTTAGGAAATTTAATTAATACCTTTATTATTCATAAAGTCATTAAGTTATTATCTTTTATGTATATATATATATATATATATATATATATATATATTGAGGCTATGATCAGCTAGGAAACACACACTATTCACTACGAATTCAGCAGCATACACACACACATAGCGTTAGTTGTGATACTGATCATATTCTCCAAACCTTGTATCCTGATTTTTTATATTAATAAAGTTGTGATAGACAATTGTCATCACCCGGGGTTTTTGTGCCGGTGATCCGAACCTGATCAAGGGCTTTTCCCCGTAACAAATCTGTGTGTTTGTGTTTGCAATCGATACATACTTGTTTTCATCATCATAGCACTAATCCTCACTAAACGAATTTGGATACATTATCCTTGGTAGATTTTTGTCCAAAACAAATAAAAAACGGAATCTTAAATATATGTAAACAAAACATTTTTTTATTCACTCAAGGCACAAGATTGCTTTATTTGTAAATGAAGAGTTCTCATGCATTTGACCCGAATTTACGGGTATGTGTCTCACCAAAACCATATTGCCCTTAAACGGGTTATAACATCTCACTAAATTAAAATTAATCTCACAAAATATTTGATATAAAAATCCTACAAAATAGATATATACTAAAAATTATTATTCAATTAAAATAAAGATATTATTTATAATTAAAAAACAATTTTATTGTAAAAAAAATAAGCGGGTCATTGATCTCACCAAACCCATAACTTTTAAACTGGGTGATAACATCTCATTTATTTGTGAAACACTTTCATAAAAAAATCCTAAATATATTATTAACTTATAATAAATAAAATTAAAAATCCAAAAACATATATAATATTAGATCGAATAATGTAAAACAACCCCCATAATATGGTGGATAAAAACTAGTAATATATATAAACAAACCCTCTAAAAACCTAGGTGACGCGTTGTGGTCGCTCCCCCACCCCCCTCTCAAGCCACCAGATTGCCTTAATTGTAAATGAAGGTTTTTTATGCATTTGACCCGCTTTGATGGGTATGGGGATTCTAACGAAACCTGGATAACCCTCGGGTCATAAGAACTTCTCTTAACATTTTCCCCTTTCCTCTGTCTACGAGACCTTCCTCAAAACTCACCTTATCACTGGTGTGGATTGTAATAGAGAGAAGATGGATTGGAAGTCTTTCTCTATTTTCACAATTGCAAAACCTTACCTTTCAATCAATGATCGATTTTATAGCTTCAACATCACATTAATTGCATCCTAATTTTGAATGCCTTTTCCCTTTTTTTTGCACTACTAACTTTTTTATTATGTTGATTTCAAATAAAATTCAATAGGTAAGTTGTATCCTTGCCGGTAATCTATGTAATCCTAAAATTGATTGGTTGTTGCTATATTGATGATCGACCTTTGTTAACTATTAAATATCGATAGTTCTTTGTTCAATTAGGTTTATTTTTGTGAATTTTTAATGGTTTTAAGATATATATTATATTTAGTGTTGCATATTCATTCAATTTCAAAAGGTTTTGTCTATTAGTGTTCTGATTAAGGTTGTTTCTGTTATGCCTATGTTAGCTATTAAAGATCGATTGAGGATTATGATCCTGATAACAAAATCATGACTTGATAAGTTGATGGAAATTTATGCCCTTATAAATCATGTACATTTATTATTATTATTATTATTATTATTATTATTATTATTATTATTATTATTATTATTATTATTATTATTATTATTATTATTTTATATGATTCGAGCGGTTTGTTACAAAGAAACTCTAATCTATCTAGAAGAAAACTATCGCTACTATTCATCGATGTTCAAAAGGTCTAATTGTTACATGTACTATGTTTTACAACTATTAATC
The DNA here is from genome assembly GCF_021521415.1 of Bidens hawaiensis. NCBI lineage: Eukaryota > Viridiplantae > Streptophyta > Magnoliopsida > Asterales > Asteraceae > Bidens > Bidens hawaiensis. Next base: position 1,067,403 of record NW_027491497.1, read on the forward strand.
TTTTTTTTCTGTAGGGTTGACCACATCTTGATTCGTCTTGATTTTAAGTTAGATGCTTTACCGATCAACTCCAAAATTATAATCTACAAATTTATGTTTAAATTTAATCAGACGCTTCAAGCTGAAGTGAATTAGGTTCTGTTTATTTTCAAAGTTTAAGTATCATATTATTAAATGTGGTAGCTTTAATGTTTGGGCTAAGCACTTCAGTATGTTATTCTGGTGGAGATGGACTTTGGTGATCAAACACGTTATTTTTAAAATCCATTTCATGTTGATTGCTTTTAATGTATTTTAGTACTTCAATAGGGTACTCCAGTGAATTTCACCTTGTGGTCAAATAGTTTAATTGATGCTGATTGGATATAACTTATTTTAAGGATTTACGAAATTGTTCTATCTCCTAGGTTTATTTGCATATCATAACTTGCTTTAATTTATATGCTTATTTTGCAACGTCTTTGTTCTTTTGACATCCATTTGTTTGACTTTTGGATTTACATGGTTTTGTTTGATAATAATTTTCTTAGATAATGATACCATTGGTGTTTGAAACTTCACTTTTAATCCAGCATTACTACATGTTTTACTTATTTATAAGTTTAAGTATCTAAACTGACCGGGGATGTGATTTGCAGTTCTACAAATATATGAAGAGATAATATAATTTTGCATATTACAAATGAAAAATTGTTCTTGCAACTTGCATTGCGTGATATTTCTTTGAAGTAGCAATCTTTTGAGAGTTTCTTGGTACTACACTCAAGGTCAACTGTTTCTACTCTATATGTATTACGTTTTTATGATGTGCTCTTGGGTATGCGGGTGCCTTTGTATGCTGATAATATGTAGTTTAAAACCTTTGTTTACATTAGTCTTTTGATAATTGTAGTGTCAAACGTGTGTTTTGTCTTCGGCGAAGATCGCCAAAAATAAACAACGAATACATTTTTGTGAGAAAAGACATATTTTATGAAACGTGAATAAAGTCTCTATAATTAGGTAAAAAGAAAAGGCATGCAACTTTGTTTTAGGTTTGAATAATTATTTTGTTGCAACAATAGTATGATCACAACCATAATTAGTTTATCAAAAAAAATAAAAAGAAAATAATCACTTGCAAGTAATACCAACTTTCTATCGCAAAAGGATCCCAAACACTGAAGAACATTGTTGATGTTGTTTTTGGTAGCGAGCAACAACTTAGTATCGTATACTAATGGCATTTTATCATCAAATATCAGGAATGTTTTAAAACACGGTCAATTTTGGAATAAATATCTTCGTTCATCAAATACAACAAGTTTGGAAAGTTAAACATTAAGGTGTTGGTTCTCACTTAACTGACGTGGGTCATAAATTATAAACGATCCAGTTTCAACAAAAAGCGTATTGGTTGTTGATTGAGATTCAGTCACAGTGCAGGTTCCGGATTTTGTTTAAATTTAGACCAAAATATTTAGCTCCATCTTTCAGAATTGGGGAACACAAGGTGGCATAATGGGGTTCTTGGTATTTCAAGGTATCTTCACGTTACTTTGTTCATGTTTATGAAGCGTATATGTGTATGTAACGTATATGTTTGAATGTCGTATATGTGTATCTTATACGCCAGATGTACTTATGCGATGGGACCAACTTATACACCAGGGACGACTTATACGAGCTTAAATGATTTTCTAAAATAAACGAAAGATAAACTGCATATACGTACATAAACGATAGACATGGACTTATATAATATCTGAGCTAAATATAGTAATTAGTTAATAATGAAAGGGGACGTTTAAAACGGGAAATGACTTAGAAATATGATATGATTAGGAATAGTTAAGTGATGCTTGTTAATTGATACACAGTTAGCGTGCACAGCTCAAGAAGGGTATAACCGTAAATTCAGAAAGGAATCGCTTACATGTGAGTTTCTAGCCCCATTTCCATGTTATGTTTCTGGGGCTTTGTGCATACTTGATGTGATAGTTAATACACTTACCTTAAGTGGTAAGTGTATTCCATATATGATTGATGTGGTAGTTATTATATTGATGTTATGAATGAATGCTTGTCGGTGCGTGAACGATCTTCGGATATTGCACGTATCGCTGGTAAAGGTAGTGTGTAGTATGCCTAGTATGATATAATGTATGAATGATATACGAATGTATGAGCATGTATGAAATTATGTAAATATGAAAGTAAAGTATGATGGTATGTTTGCATGGAATGAAGGGCACCGAACCCTAATAATATTCGAGGATGAAGGGAACCGGACCTTAATAATATCCGAGGATGAAGGGTGCCGAACCCTAATAATATTCGAGGATGACGAGAACCAGACCCTAATAATATCCGAGGATGAAGGGTTCCAGACCCTAATAATATCCGAGGTATGTAGGGAGAAATGCTCTTTAAATGTAAGGATAGTTACGAACGTAATGTGTAGGTAAGAATGAATGTATGTATGAAAGAACGATAATCAAGTTAAGGAAGTAATATGTATCTTCGGATACGTATAAGTAAGTATGCATTGTATATTACCTGCTTTAACTAGAACTCACTCAGCATAGCTGACTTATAGTATGCACGCAGGTAAATAGATTGAAGCAGCTGGATTGAGAGAGAGAGAGAGAGACACATGGCATGATTTGAAGGAACTGGCATCCAAAGAAGATTTGTCATGATGTTTTAATAAGCTACTCTATGTTATGTTTAAAAAAAACAAGTATTGAATGTTTGTAATGAATGGTTGACTTTTATTATTTCCGTGAAAGTTTAAATTAACTATGATAATTAGAACTGTGTTTATGAGTAAATCCAACATCAATGTAGGGCACCGGGACCGGGGCCTTATAATATTAAAATGTAGTACATCCTCCTCAAATTCTATAGACGTAGTGCCATTATAAACATCGATTTTAGTTTTGGAAGTTTTTAAAAATGGCCTTCCTAGTAAAATCGAAATGGAATTTGGTTTATCATCATATATGTCTAACCATAAAAATCAGCTAGAAATACTAATTCATTCACTTGGACCAGCACATCCTCTAATAAACCTTTTAGGTATACTATGGATCGATCAACCAACTGAATGGTCACCCCAGTCCTCTTTAACGGTCCCACATTAAGTGTTTTGAATATTCAGTATGGTGGGACGTTAATAGAGGCTCCAAGGTCTAGCATAGCTCGAGGCAAAGTAATATGCCCCAATTTATAAGGAACAGTGAAAACACCAGGATCCTTGCACTTTGGGGGTAGTTTCTTTTGTAATACTGCTGAAATATTTTCACTTAACCTGATCGTTTCAGTACCTTTAAGCTTTTTCTTTGATGCACAAAGTTGTTTTAGGAACTTCGCATACCGTGGAACTTGTTTTATGGCACCAAGGAGTGGAATGTTTACCTCTACCTTTCGAAACGTCTCCATGATTGCTTGTTCTTCCCATTCTTTCCTTGTGCCTCAACGCCTTTCAGGGAATGGAGGCTATGGATAAAATCTTACTTCATTTTTAACCGGCTTTGATGCTTCATCCTTTTTTACCATCCTCTTTTTAAACAACTTCTTCCTCCCCGTTTTTCAAGGAATGCATTGTGTTTAGGGTTTTTTCTCGGTTAGTGGGGTAATTTTCCTTGAGATTCTATCTTACTGTAACATCCTAAAATTTATAATGTTGAATAAAGAAAGTGGTGTTAGTGATTTCGCGTTTTTAATTATTAATGTCGAGTAAGGAACGGGTCTTGGGCTTAGTTATTTTATGAACTCGGCCTGCCTCGACCCGTAGGAAGCCAACCCGAGCCTAACCAAACCCGTAGTATATAAACGAAAGTTCTTGACACTTCCACCATTTTTCACCATCTTCCTTCACTTACACCCACCCAAACACTCTCATTTCTAGAGAGAGAAGCTAGAGAGAGAAAGTTCTCAAATCACAAATCCGAGTCCACAATCTTGTTCCTAATCGTTTTTGGTAAGTCCCTCTCGAAAATCATCCGTTTTCATAACCATTTCGGCCTCAAAGCGAGCAAAAAACGTAACTTGAGTTTTCGGGTCAGAAACCGCCTTGTTTTGGTGTCAAAATGCAAGCTTTTGTGTTTAAAAGTACTAGGAATCGATAGCCCTTTCAATCCCGAGCATTTCCATGTCAAAAACTTCGATTTTGGGTCAAAAATCTGGAAAATCTGGAAAACCCGTGGGTTTCTCCGTCGCCCAGCTTGAAGGAGTCGAATCAGACTCATTCGATCGAACCAGTCGATCGAATCAGTCCATTCGATCGAATGCGTAGATCGAACAAGTCCAGTCGACCGAATAGGGAAGCAACCGAATGGTCTCCAACTCATTCGATCGAATGAGTTTTGTATTCGAATCGAACGTGTTGTATTCGATCGAAACGTGTTCCTATTCGATCGAACGTGTTCCTGTTTGATCGAACGTGTTCCTATTCGATCGAACGTGTTGTATTCGATCGAACGTGTTCCTATTCGATCGAATCAAGCCAGAACCAAGTTGTTTCCAAGATTCGCTTGAAGTGAAGTTCGTTTATGAAATAAATTAAAAACCTAATGGAAAATGTGTTAAGGCGGTTATCGAAAATGAGTAGTAGTAATAGTAGTAGCAGTAATTGATACGTGTAAATATTATACAGTTAGCCGTGCGCAGCTCAAGAGGAGAATAACTATTAACGGAGAGCGTAACAGTATTCAGGTGAGTTTCTATCCCCATTCCTTGTTATGTTTTCGGGGCTGTGTGCATACTCGATGTGTTGTTAATACATTTATCCTAAGTGATAAGTGTATGCCATATGTGATATATGTGATGGATATGAATGATTGCCTGTCGGTACGCGAACGATCTTCGGATATTGCGCGTACTGTCAGGTCAAAAATAAAGGTACGGATATTATATATCGAAGATTTATGAACATTACAAATGAATACTTGTCGGGGCGTGAACGATCTTCGGATATTGCACGTATCGACAAGAGGTATGGTTGTTAAATGAATGATGTAAAGAACGCCTAGGGTGTTCTTATGCTATGATGTAATTATTGTATATGTGAAGTAGGTGTATGCAGGTACACGAATGGTATGTGAGTTCTATGATCGACATAGTAAGTTAGGATGGCAAATCCCTCTAGCTTTTGTCGGACATAGACTCGGCTGGTGATGGCGTAGTTGAGGACTGCGGGCCTTATACGTAAGGTAGATGATAGATGTAAACGTAGTTAAGGACTGCGGGCCTTATACGTAAAGTAGATGATAGATGTAAACGTAGTTAAGGACTGCGGGCCTTATACGTAAAGTAGATGATAGACGTAAACGTAGATAGGGACGGTGGGCCTTATACGCGTTACAGATAATAGACGACAACGTAGTTAAGGACTGCGGACCTTATACGTATTATAGATAGGCATCAGCATAGGAAAGGACTGTGGACCTTATACGTGCTGTAGTTGTATTGTGGTAGCATAGGGGAGGACTGCGGACCTCGTACGTGCCATGGTTTAGGTTGCAACATAGGGGAGGACTGTGGACCTCGTACGTGTTGTGGATGTAGGATGGTATAGGGAAGGACTGCGGACCTTGCACGTACCATAAAGGGTGAACATAGGTAAGGACCGCGGACCTTTTACGTGTTCACGACCTTGAGTACGGGTATAGACGGCGGACTATGAACGTACTCTCGGTAGACTGAGGTTAGTGGTTATAAATATGTGTGTATGTATGGTAGTAAGTGTGTATGTAGAACAGAAGGGTAACTAGTGAAGTATGGATATGTATCTACGGATATGTATGTATGTGTATGTATTGTATGGCGTTCGATTAACTAGAACTCACTCAGCGTAGCTGACTTTTAGTATGCACGCAGGTGAGCTGATTACAGAGTTAGCATGAGGACGACACACGGCATGGATTGAACGGCTGGCATCTGAAGAAAGAAGTAAAGATGTTTTAAATATAAAGTTTTGTGTTATGGTATCAAAGAAAAAGTTTAACGTTTTGTAACAAATGATTGATGTTTTATATTCCGCGAAAAGTTTTAATAAACTCTGATTGAAGAACTGTGTTTATGAGTAACTCCGACGCTAAAGTAGGGCTACCGGGTTCGGGGCCTTACAAGTTGGTATCAGAGCATAAGTTCGAGAGATTTAAGCATCCTACATGCTTAGACTCGAACAGAAAATGGGATTTAAGTAAGAAAGGAAAGAAGATGCCAGTTCAAGAATGCCATGTGTCGCTCAAGCAAGATCAGTAAAGGTAAGGTATATGATTAAATGATATATGTTAATGAGAAAGGAAAGATATGTGAACGTCAGGGATAGGAATAATTGATTGTTTGATTTGACAAACTGCTTAAGTAGAACCAGCACAAATAGACTCATAAAGGGAAGTGTATAGGACACGGAAGGTAACGTGATCAGCTAATCACAACTGGCCACTGTTATTACCTGTTAAGCCTTACTATCCTTGTACTAAATAGTTCCTTGAGTGATGATGTTTGTGTTTTTCCCTTTTAGAATACGGATGGCTGGAGCTGGAGAATTTGTGGAACTGGGGTCGCACAGGACGTCGTGGCAGGCCTCGTCTTGTCCGGCAACCCTCGGTAGAAGAAGCTTCCCACACCGAAGATGAAGGAAGCGCAGCTGGAGGAGACCAGAACAACAATGAAGAAGTTCAACTTAGCCCTGCAGTTCAAGCAGCCATTGTTCAAGCTGTAGTTGCTGCTGTGAAGAACCTGAATCCCGAAGGATCTGCTGGAAGCCGTGAGCGAACTGCTGAAGGGGCAGGGGGTGATGGTAAGGAGGTTGGGGAAGGAGAAAGAGGGGCCCTCGAGCGAGGATAAGTCTGTGAAAGTCGATGATAGGAGAAGAGGACAAGGTGGGTGCAGCTATAAGTCCTTCAAAGGATGCGACCCGCCGAAGCTGACTGGGTTGGGAGACGCAATCGCTACTCTCCAATGGATAACCACTATGGACAAGGTTATCCGCATTAGCGAATGCCGTCCCGACCAAGCTGTGGGTTATGCTACTCAGTCATTTGTGGAAGAAGCTATGTATTGGTGGGAAAGTGTGGAGCAGAGAAAGACTAGGGATGAGATCAAGGCGTTGAGATGGGACGATCTGAAAGAGTTGGTGATGAAGAAGTTCTGTGCAGATGCAGAGGTTGAAAGGACGGAGATGAAGTTCCTGAATTTGAAGGCCGGTATGATGACGCATCGTGAGTATACTACTGAATTCAGCCGACTATCTAGATTGGTGCCTGATATGGTTGACACTGAGGTCAAAAGAATCAAATGTTATGTGAGGGGATTGCCACAAAAAGTCCGCATGTTGGTCAGGGCAAATAAACCTGCTACTTTTGACTCTGCTGTTGAACTCGCAGAAGTGGTTTATGCTGACCTGGCTGAGGACGATGTGGTGGTGGGGGAAAAGAAGGAGAAGAAATGGGCTACCTCTGCTAAGCGGTCTGGCGAGATGGTGACAACAACTGATGAGAGGAAGGCCAAGGTTGGGAACAAGGATGCATGTAAGACGTGTGGGCAAGTGCACCTGGGAGAATGCAAGACTGGGACAGACAGGTGCTATCGGTGTGGAAAGAGTGGGCATTATTCTCGAGAATGCCCTGATCGTCCAAAGTGCTTCAAATGCGGAAAAGCTGACCACATGGCTAGGGATTGCAAGGAATCAGGGGCGGTAGGTGCGAAAGGATGAAGACTTTGGGAAACTGCAGAGAGGAACACCTGATGAAGGAATAATTGCTCATGCAATGGTTTTATTAAATTACATTTGCTTAAGAACTTGTTTTGTGTTAAGGTCTAAAACTTATGTTTATCTGTGGCGTGTAATTATTTTGAGTTTGGTTAAGAATGATTATTATGTTATGGTGAAATGTTGTTTTAGACAATAGTGTTAAAAGTACTAATCGAAACCCTTAGAAGGATGAGATGAGTCTTGGTGCATCGAGGGTCTCATGGACAAGCTACCTTAAATAGCTAAAACACATGACCACCATTCGATGGCTGTAAAGTCGGAAGTAGGAAGGGTAACTCAGAAAGCGAAGGCATTTCTATAAAACGTGTAAATGTAAGAAGTTTTCCTGTTATAGGGAATAAGTTAGGTTTCGGGGACGAAACCTCTTTAAGGAGGGAAGACTTGTAACATCCTAAAATTTATAATGTTGAATAAAGAAAGTGGTGTTAGTGATTTCGCGTTTTTAATTATTAATGTCGAGTAAGGAACGGGTCTTGGGCTTAGTTATTTTATGAACTCGGCCTGCCTCGACCCGTAGGAAGCCAACCCGAGCCTAACCAAACCCGTAGTATATAAACGAAAGTTCTTGACACTTCCACCATTTTTCACCATCTTCCTTCACTTACACCCACCCAAACACTCTCATTTCTAGAGAGAGAAGCTAGAGAGAGAAAGTTCTCAAATCACAAATCCGAGTCCACAATCTTGTTCCTAATCGTTTTTGGTAAGTCCTCTCGAAAATCATCCGTTTTCATAACCATTTCGGCCTCAAAGCGAGCAAAAACGTAACTTGAGTTTTCGGGTCAGAAACCGCCTTGTTTTGGTGTCAAAATGCAAGCTTTTGTGTTTAAAAGTACTAGGAATCGATAGCCCTTTCAATCCCGAGCATTTCCATGTCAAAAACTTCGATTTTGGGTCAAAAATCTGGAAAATCTGGAAAACCCGTGGGTTTCTCCGTCGCCCAGCTTGAAGGAGTCGAATCAGACTCATTCGATCGAACCAGTCGATCGAATCAGTCCATTCGATCGAATGCGTAGATCGAACAAGTCCAGTCGACCGAATAGGGAAGCAACCGAATGGTCTCCAACTCATTCGATCGAATGAGTTTTGTATTCGATCGAACGTGTTGTATTCGATCGAACGTGTTCCTATTCGATCGAACGTGTTCCTGTTTGATCGAACGTGTTCCTATTCGATCGAACGTGTTGTATTCGATCGAACGTGTTCCTATTCGATCGAATCAAGCCAGAACCAAGTTGTTTCCAAGATTCGCTTGAAGTGAAGTTCGTTTATGAAATAAATTAAAAACCTAATGGAAAATGTGTTAAGGCGGTTATCGAAAATGAGTAGTAGTAATAGTAGTAGCAGTAATTGATACGTGTAAATATTATACAGTTAGCCGTGCGCAGCTCAAGAGGAGAATAACTATTAACGGAGAGCGTAACAGTATTCAGGTGAGTTTCTATCCCCATTCCTTGTTATGTTTTCGGGGCTGTGTGCATACTCGATGTGTTGTTAATACATTTATCCTAAGTGATAAGTGTATGCCATATGTGATATATGTGATGGATATGAATGATTGCCTGTCGGTACGCGAACGATCTTCGGATATTGCGCGTACTGTCAGGTCAAAAATAAAGGTACGGATATTATATATCGAAGATTTATGAACATTACAAATGAATACTTGTCGGGGCGTGAACGATCTTCGGATATTGCACGTATCGACAAGAGGTATGGTTGTTAAATGAATGATGTAAAGAACGCCTAGGGTGTTCTTATGCTATGATGTAATTATTGTATATGTGAAGTAGGTGTATGCAGGTACACGAATGGTATGTGAGTTCTATGATCGACATAGTAAGTTAGGATGGCAAATCCCTCTAGCTTTTGTCGGACATAGACTCGGCTGGTGATGGCGTAGTTGAGGACTGCGGGCCTTATACGTAAGGTAGATGATAGATGTAAACGTAGTTAAGGACTGCGGGCCTTATACGTAAAGTAGATGATAGATGTAAACGTAGTTAAGGACTGCGGGCCTTATACGTAAAGTAGATGATAGACGTAAACGTAGATAGGGACGGTGGGCCTTATACGCGTTACAGATAATAGACGACAACGTAGTTAAGGACTGCGGACCTTATACGTATTATAGATAGGCATCAGCATAGGAAAGGACTGTGGACCTTATACGTGCTGTAGTTGTATTGTGGTAGCATAGGGGAGGACTGCGGACCTCGTACGTGCCATGGTTTAGGTTGCAACATAGGGGAGGACTGTGGACCTCGTACGTGTTGTGGATGTAGGATGGTATAGGGAAGGACTGCGGACCTTGCACGTACCATAAAGGGTGAACATAGGTAAGGACCGCGGACCTTTTACGTGTTCACGACCTTGAGTACGGGTATAGACGGCGGACTATGAACGTACTCTCGGTAGACTGAGGTTAGTGGTTATAAATATGTGTGTATGTATGGTAGTAAGTGTGTATGTAGAACAGAAGGGTAACTAGTGAAGTATGGATATGTATCTACGGATATGTATGTATGTGTATGTATTGTATGGCGTTCGATTAACTAGAACTCACTCAGCGTAGCTGACTTTTAGTATGCACGCAGGTGAGCTGATTACAGAGTTAGCATGAGGACGACACACGGCATGGATTGAACGGCTGGCATCTGAAGAAAGAAGTAAAGATGTTTTAAATATAAAGTTTTGTGTTATGGTATCAAAGAAAAAGTTTAACGTTTTGTAACAAATGATTGATGTTTTATATTCCGCGAAAAGTTTTAATAAACTCTGATTGAAGAACTGTGTTTATGAGTAACTCCGACGCTAAAGTAGGGCTACCGGGTTCGGGGCCTTACAAGTTGGTATCAGAGCATAAGTTCGAGAGATTTAAGCATCCTACATGCTTAGACTCGAACAGAAAATGGGATTTAAGTAAGAAAGGAAAGAAGATGCCAGTTCAAGAATGCCATGTGTCGCTCAAGCAAGATCAGTAAAGGTAAGGTATATGATTAAATGATATATGTTAATGAGAAAGGAAAGATATGTGAACGTCAGGGATAGGAATAATTGATTGTTTGATTTGACAAACTGCTTAAGTAGAACCAGCACAAATAGACTCATAAAGGGAAGTGTATAGGACACGGAAGGTAACGTGATCAGCTAATCACAACTGGCCACTGTTATTACCTGTTAGCCTTACTATCCTTGTACTAAATAGTTCCTTGAGTGATGATGTTTGTGTTTTTCCCTTTTAGAATACGGATGGCTGGAGCTGGAGAATTTGTGGGAACTGGGGGTCGCACAGGACGTCGTGGCAGGCCTCGTCTTGTCCGGCAACCCTCGGTAGAAGAAGCTTCCCACACCGAAGATGAAGGAAGCGCAGCTGGAGGAGACCAGAACAACAATGAAGAAGTTCAACTTAGCCCTGCAGTTCAAGCAGCCATTGTTCAAGCTGTAGTTGCTGCTGTGAAGAACCTGAATCCCGAAGGATCTGCTGGAAGCCGTGAGCGAACTGCTGAAGGGGCAGGGGGTGATGGTAAGGAGGTTGGGGAAGGAGAAAGAGGGGCCTCGAGCGAGGATAAGTCTGTGAAAGTCGATGATAGGAGAAGAGGACAAGGTGGGTGCAGCTATAAGTCCTTCAAAGGATGCGACCCGCCGAAGCTGACTGGGTTGGGAGACGCAATCGCTACTCTCCAATGGATAACCACTATGGACAAGGTTATCCGCATTAGCGAATGCCGTCCCGACCAAGCTGTGGGTTATGCTACTCAGTCATTTGTGGAAGAAGCTATGTATTGGTGGGAAAGTGTGGAGCAGAGAAAGACTAGGGATGAGATCAAGGCGTTGAGATGGGACGATCTGAAAGAGTTGGTGATGAAGAAGTTCTGTGCAGATGCAGAGGTTGAAAGGACGGAGATGAAGTTCCTGAATTTGAAGGCCGGTATGATGACGCATCGTGAGTATACTACTGAATTCAGCCGACTATCTAGATTGGTGCCTGATATGGTTGACACTGAGGTCAAAAGAATCAAATGTTATGTGAGGGGATTGCCACAAAAAGTCCGCATGTTGGTCAGGGCAAATAAACCTGCTACTTTTGACTCTGCTGTTGAACTCGCAGAAGTGGTTTATGCTGACCTGGCTGAGGACGATGTGGTGGTGGGGGAAAAGAAGGAGAAGAAATGGGCTACCTCTGCTAAGCGGTCTGGCGAGATGGTGACAACAACTGATGAGAGGAAGGCCAAGGTTGGGAACAAGGATGCATGTAAGACGTGTGGGCAAGTGCACCTGGGAGAATGCAAGACTGGGACAGACAGGTGCTATCGGTGTGGAAAGAGTGGGCATTATTCTCGAGAATGCCCTGATCGTCCAAAGTGCTTCAAATGCGGAAAAGCTGACCACATGGCTAGGGATTGCAAGGAATCAGGGGCGGTAGGTGCGAAAGGATGAAGACTTTGGGAAACTGCAGAGAGGAACACCTGATGAAGGAATAATTGCTCATGCAATGGTTTTATTAAATTACATTTGCTTAAGAACTTGTTTTGTGTTAAGGTCTAAAACTTATGTTTATCTGTGGCGTGTAATTATTTTGAGTTTGGTTAAGAATGATTATTATGTTATGGTGAAATGTTGTTTTAGACAATAGTGTTAAAAGTACTAATCGAAACCCTTAGAAGGATGAGATGAGTCTTGGTGCATCGAGGGTCTCATGGACAAGCTACCTTAAATAGCTAAAACACATGACCACCATTCGATGGCTGTAAAGTCGGAAGTAGGAAGGGTAACTCAGAAATCGAAGGCATTTCTATAAAACGTGTAAATGTAAGAAGTTTTCCTGTTATAGGGAATAAGTTAGGTTTCGGGGACGAAACCTCTTTAAGGAGGGAAGACTTGTAACATCCTAAAATTTATAATGTTGAATAAAGAAAGTGGTGTTAGTGATTTCGCGTTTTTAATTATTAATGTCGAGTAAGGAACGGGTCTTGGGCTTAGTTATTTTATGAACTCGGCCTGCCTCGACCCGTAGGAAGCCAACCCGAGCCTAACCAAACCCGTAGTATATAAACGAAAGTTCTTGACACTTCCACCATTTTTCACCATCTTCCTTCACTTACACCCACCCAAACACTCTCATTTCTAGAGAGAGAAGCTAGAGAGAGAAAGTTCTCAAATCACAAATCCGAGTCCACAATCTTGTTCCTAATCGTTTTTGGTAAGTCCCTCTCGAAAATCATCCGTTTTCATAACCATTTCGGCCTCAAAGCGAGCAAAAACGTAACTTGAGTTTTCGGGTCAGAAACCGCCTTGTTTTGGTGTCAAAATGCAAGCTTTTGTGTTTAAAAGTACTAGGAATCGATAGCCCTTTCAATCCCGAGCATTTCCATGTCAAAAACTTCGATTTTGGGTCAAAAATCTGGAAAATCTGGAAAACCCGTGGGTTTCTCCGTCGCCCAGCTTGAAGGAGTCGAATCAGACTCATTCGATCGAACCAGTCGATCGAATCAGTCCATTCGATCGAATGCGTAGATCGAACAAGTCCAGTCGACCGAATAGGGAAGCAACCGAATGGTCTCCAACTCATTCGATCGAATGAGTTTTGTATTCGATCGAACGTGTTGTATTCGATCGAACGTGTTCCTATTCGATCGAACGTGTTCCTGTTTGATCGAACGTGTTCCTATTCGATCGAACGTGTTGTATTCGATCGAACGTGTTCCTATTCGATCGAATCAAGCCAGAACCAAGTTGTTTCCAAGATTCGCTTGAAGTGAAGTTCGTTTATGAAATAAATTAAAAACCTAATGGAAAATGTGTTAAGGCGGTTATCGAAAATGAGTAGTAGTAATAGTAGTAGCAGTAATTGATACGTGTAAATATTATACAGTTAGCCGTGCGCAGCTCAAGAGGAGAATAACTATTAACGGAGAGCGTAACAGTATTCAGGTGAGTTTCTATCCCCATTCCTTGTTATGTTTTCGGGGCTGTGTGCATACTCGATGTGTTGTTAATACATTTATCCTAAGTGATAAGTGTATGCCATATGTGATATATGTGATGGATATGAATGATTGCCTGTCGGTACGCGAACGATCTTCGGATATTGCGCGTACTGTCAGGTCAAAAATAAAGGTACGGATATTATATATCGAAGATTTATGAACATTACAAATGAATACTTGTCGGGGCGTGAACGATCTTCGGATATTGCACGTATCGACAAGAGGTATGGTTGTTAAATGAATGATGTAAAGAACGCCTAGGGTGTTCTTATGCTATGATGTAATTATTGTATATGTGAAGTAGGTGTATGCAGGTACACGAATGGTATGTGAGTTCTATGATCGACATAGTAAGTTAGGATGGCAAATCCCTCTAGCTTTTGTCGGACATAGACTCGGCTGGTGATGGCGTAGTTGAGGACTGCGGGCCTTATACGTAAGGTAGATGATAGATGTAAACGTAGTTAAGGACTGCGGGCCTTATACGTAAAGTAGATGATAGATGTAAACGTAGTTAAGGACTGCGGGCCTTATACGTAAAGTAGATGATAGACGTAAACGTAGATAGGGACGGTGGGCCTTATACGCGTTACAGATAATAGACGACAACGTAGTTAAGGACTGCGGACCTTATACGTATTATAGATAGGCATCAGCATAGGAAAGGACTGTGGACCTTATACGTGCTGTAGTTGTATTGTGGTAGCATAGGGGAGGACTGCGGACCTCGTACGTGCCATGGTTTAGGTTGCAACATAGGGGAGGACTGTGGACCTCGTACGTGTTGTGGATGTAGGATGGTATAGGGAAGGACTGCGGACCTTGCACGTACCATAAAGGGTGAACATAGGTAAGGACCGCGGACCTTTTACGTGTTCACGACCTTGAGTACGGGTATAGACGGCGGACTATGAACGTACTCTCGGTAGACTGAGGTTAGTGGTTATAAATATGTGTGTATGTATGGTAGTAAGTGTGTATGTAGAACAGAAGGGTAACTAGTGAAGTATGGATATGTATCTACGGATATGTATGTATGTGTATGTATTGTATGGCGTTCGATTAACTAGAACTCACTCAGCGTAGCTGACTTTTAGTATGCACGCAGGTGAGCTGATTACAGAGTTAGCATGAGGACGACACACGGCATGGATTGAACGGCTGGCATCTGAAGAAAGAAGTAAAGATGTTTTAAATATAAAGTTTTGTGTTATGGTATCAAAGAAAAAGTTTAACGTTTTGTAACAAATGATTGATGTTTTATATTCCGCGAAAAGTTTTAATAAACTCTGATTGAAGAACTGTGTTTATGAGTAAATCCGACGCTAAAGTAGGGCTACCGGGTTCGGGGCCTTACACTTACTCACCGAGGTGGCGAGTTGTGCCATTTGTTGTTCCAAGTTCTTGATGCTAGCTTCAGTCTTCTGTTGGAATATGTGAGTGCTAGTGGCAAGGCTTTTAACAATGTCTGCCAAAGACATTCCCGAGCTACTCGCTTGTTGTTGTGCAGAAGGTTGTTGTTGAGGCTAGAAGTTATGTTATTGAATAGGCATTTGGAATGGAGGTTGTGATTGCTATTGTGGAGGTCTTTGCATGTAGTTCATATTAGAAGGATGCCCCCAATTTTGATTACCTCGAGGCTGCTCATATTGTCTTGAATTTTGTCCCGGGTAACCTCCCATTGCATGTGCTTGTTCAACATCTTCTTGCAATGTAGGGCAAATATTAGTAGGATGCCCAAATTGTAGACAAATACCACAAGCTCGGGCTTGTGGTCGAACACCCTTACTCTTCAGTTGCATGATGACTTTTGTTAGTTTAGCAAGTTGAGTTTCAATGCGAGGAGTGTTCACTTCATTGGCTCCTCCTGGTGTATCATCATACCATCCATCTTCTTGTGCCTAATGTTTTGTATCTTCTGCTATAGATGTGATTAAAGCTCGGATTTGAGTTGGTGTTTTATCGAGTAGACTCCTCCACTAGAGGCATTTTTCAAACGCCTCTCCGTTGGTGCCAAACCTTCACAAAAGAAGTATTTGATGCTCGGATATGCCATGTTATGGGCATCGAGCACATAACTTTTTGAACATTTCCCAATAAGTATGTAAAGCTTCCCTTTTTGCTTGTTTAATCCCGATAATTTCTATACATAGGAGGGAGGCTTTAACTTCCGGGAAGTAATTGTCCCGGAAAAGCATTGCAAGATCATTCCAAGTGGTTACCGACCCCGGTGGTAGGTAATAGAGCCACTATGTTGCTGATTGTAGAGAAAATGGGAATGCCCTTAGCTTGAATTGGTCTTGTGATGCTGTGTAGCTTCATGCCTGAACACACAACATGGAACTCCTTAAGGAACTTGTGAGGGTCCTCATTTCCTAGACCTCGAAAGGAGGGCAATATGTGAATGAGACCGGATTTCAGCTCGAAGTTCTCCATAGCATGGTAGTTAACGCAAAGTGGTTGTTGGGTGACATCATGGGTCCCCCACTGTCTAAGTGTTTGTTCAGATGCTAAGGTGGTGGCTTCAGTAGGTGAGTTTGGTTATTGGGTTGGTGATTGTGGTGGATTTATTTGTAGTGATACGGTGTTTGAGGGGCTTGGTAACTTCTTTATGAATTTTACTTGCTTTCTTAATTTCTTTGACGTTTTCTCTATCTCCAGGTCAATCTCAAGTGGTGTACCTGAACGTAAAGATCTGGATGTACCTGAATGAAAAGATCTTGGCATAAAATAGTTAAATCGTTGTATCCCCAGCAGTGGCGCAAATTTGATGGGTGTTGAATCCAACAAATAAAATAAACCAACCTACCACACTAAAAATATTATGAGCCGAAGTAAGGTTCATGTCCTCAAGGATACGATTAAATTTATTATACCAAAACGTTCATATGTGCAGATACAACTAATTTAAAATGGGGGTTTTCGATTTAAACTTAATCTAAATGAAACAACAAACTTTATTAAAATTGTGAATTCAAATATTTAAACACTAATTCCAACACTAAGGCAATCTTGATTCAATTATAGCTTATGATTATTAACAGTTATGGTGCAATAATTTTTAGTTGAACGGTTTGTAGCAATACTAGACGTCACGTCATTCGGACATCCACTCTATCTAATGTCTAACCACACGTTCTTTGGTGAGTAGAGCCAGCCCTCTACTCCAACCTCACACTTTTCGGATGTTAGTGTGCGGGTCGCGTGATAGAAGTATCGATTAAAATCAAACTCCCACGCCGTTTAGAATGTTTAATTAGATTGTATGATTCTATAACGAGTTTAAATTCATACAAACGTAAACCATTATTTGTTCCTTTTATCAAAACTTAAAATCTGATTAGGGTTTTAAATCTTAATGAACTTTATTAGAAAAGTTAATAAGTTGATCACGTTTATTAAAATTCTAATATATACCATAATGAACCGGCTTTAAATCAAGAATCACACAAACAAACCATTAAAACA
Organism: Bidens hawaiensis; assembly: GCF_021521415.1. Classification (NCBI taxonomy): domain Eukaryota; kingdom Viridiplantae; phylum Streptophyta; class Magnoliopsida; order Asterales; family Asteraceae; genus Bidens; species Bidens hawaiensis. The sequence goes on from NW_027491497.1 coordinate 1,084,626, forward strand.
AATCACACAATTGTTTCACATAAGTTTCGAATCTAATCAAACCCTAGTGTCGAAACTAAAATTAACAAAAGAAACAATTTTACTTCATTTTTAACCGGATTTGATGCTTCATCCTTTTTACCATCCTCTTTTTAAACAACTTCTTCCTCCCTGCTTTTCAAGGTAATGGCAAAAACATTATGTTTATGGTTTTTCTCGGTTTGTGGGGGTAATTTTCCTTGAGATTCTATCTTACTCACCGAGGTGGCGAGTTGTGCCATTTGTTGTTCCAAGTTCTTGATGCTAGCTTCAGTCTTCTGTTGGAATATGTGAGTGCTAGTGGCAAGGCTTTTAACAATGTCTGCCAAAGACATTCCCGAGCTACTCGCTTGTTGTTGTGCAGAAGGTTGTTGTTGACGCTAGAAGTTATGTTATTGAATAGGAATTTGGAATGGAGGTTGTGACAGCTATTGTGGAGGTCTTTGCATAGTTAATATGAGAAGGATGTCCCCAATTTTGATTACCTCGAGGCTGTTCTTATTGTCTTGAACTTTGTCTAGAGTAACCTCCCATTTCATGTGCTTGTTCAACATCTTCTTGCAATGCAGGGCACATATTAGCAGGATGCCCAAATTGTAGACATATACCACAAGCTCGAGCTTGTGGTCCCACACCCTTACTCTTTAGTTGCATGATGACTTTTGTTAGTTTAGCAAGTTGAGTTTCAATGTTAGGAGTGTTCACTTCATTGGATCCGCGTGGTGTATCATCATACCATCCATCTTCTTGTGCCTAATGTTTTGTATATTCTGCTATAGATGTGATCAAAGCTCGAAATTGAGTTGGTGTTTTATCGAGTAGAGCTCCTCCACTAGAGGCATTTATCAAACGCCTCTCCATTGGTGCCAAACCTTCACAAAAGAAGTAATTGATGCTCGGATATGCCATGTTGTGGGCATCGAGCACATAACTTTTTGAACCTTTCCCAATAAGTATGTAAAGCTTCTCTTTTTGCTTGTTTGATCCTGATAATTTCTATACGTAGGAGAGAGGCTTTAACTTCTAGGAAGTAATTGTCCCGGAAAAGTATTGCAAGATCATTCCAAGTGGTTACCGACCCCGGTGGTAGGTAATAGAGCCACTCTATTGCTGATTGGAGAGAAAATGGGAATGCCCTTAACTTGAATTAGTCTTCGGTGATGTTGTGTGGCTTCATGCCGGAACACAAAACATGGAACTCCATAAGGAACTTGTGAGGGTCCTCATTTCCTAGACCTCGAAAGGAGGGCAATATGTGAATGAGACCGGATTTCAGCTCGAGGTTCTCCATAGTATGGTAGTTAACGCAAAGTGGTTGTCGGGTGACATCATGGGTCCCCCACCGTCTAAGTGTTTGTTCAGCTGCCAAGGTGGTGGCATTACCTTGAAAAGCAGGGAGAAAGAAGTTGTTTAAAAAGAGGATGGTAAAAAGGATGAAGCATCAAAGTTCTCCATAGCATGGTAGTTAACGCAAAGTGGTTGTTGGGTGACATCATGGGTCCCCCACCGTCTAAGTGTTTGTTCAGCTGCCAAGGTGGTGGCATCAGTAGGTGAGTTTGATTCTTGGGTAGGTGATTGTGGTGGATTTATTTGTAGTGATTGGGTGTTTGAGGGACTTGGTAACTTCTTTCGGAATTTTTCTTGCTTACTTAATTTCTTTGACGTTTTCTCTATCTTCGGGTCAATCTCAAGCGGTGTACCTGAACGTAAAGATCTGGATGTACCTGAATGAAAAGATCTTGGCATAAAATAGTTAAAATCGCCATATCCCTAGCACTGGCGCCAATTTGATGGGTGTTGAATCCAACAAATAAAATAAACCAACCTACCACACTAAAAATATTATGAGCCGAAGTAAGGTTCATGTCCTCAAGGATACGATTAAATTTATTATACCAAAACGTTCATATGTGCAGATACAACTAATTTAAAATGGGGGTTTTCGATTTAAACTTAATCTAAATGAAACAACAAACTTTATTAAAATTGTGAATTCAAATATTTAAACACTAATTCCAACACTAAGGCAATTCTTGATTCAATTCTAGCTTATGATCATTAACAATAATGGTGCAATAATTTTTAGTTGAACGGTTTGTAACAATACTAGACGTCACGCCATTCAGGCATCCACTCTATCTAATGTCTAACCACACGTCCTCAGTGAATAGAGCCAACCCTCTACTCCAACCTCACGCCTTTCGGATGGTAGTGTGCGGGTCGCGTGATATAAGTATCGATTAAAATCAAACTCCCACGCCGTTCAGAATGTTCAATTAGATTTATGATTCTATAACAAGTTCAAATTCATAGACAAACGTAAATCGTTATATGTTCCTTTTATCAAAACTTAAAATCTGATTAGGGTTTTAAATCTTAATGAACTTTATTAGAAAAATTAATAAGTTGATCACATGTATTAAAATTCTAATATATAACAGAATGAACCAGCTTTAAATTAAGAATCACACAAACAAACCATTAAAACAATTCACACAATTGTTTCACATAAGTTTCGAATCAAATCAAACCCTAATTGAAATTGTGAATTCAAATACTTAAACACTAATTCCAACACTAAGGCAATTCTTGATTCAATTCTAGCTTATGATCATTAACAATAATGGTGCTATAACTTTTAGTTGACGGTTTGTAACAATACTAGACGTCACGCCATTCGAACATCCACTCTATCTAATGTCTAACCACACGTCCTTCAGTGAGTAGAGCCAACCCTCTACTCCAACCTCACGCCTTTCGGATGATAGTGTGCGGGTTGCGTGATATAAGTATCGATTAAAATCAAACTCCCACGACGTTCAGAATGTTTAATTAGATTTTATGATTCTATAACGAGTTTAAATTCATAGACAAACGTAAACCGTTATTTGTTCCTTTTATCAAAACTTAAAATCTGATTAGGGTTTAAATCTTAATGAACTTTATTAGAAAAATTAATAAGTTGATCACGTGTATTAAAATTCTGATATATAACAGAATGAACCGGCTTTAAATTAAGAATCACACAAACAAACCATTTAAACATATAACACAATTGTTTCACATGAGTTTCGTATCAAATCAAACCCTAGTGTCAAAACTAAAATTGATTTAGCCGAACATGTTGGCGAGAACAGTCAAACCAAATACAAAGAAAAACACAAAAATAAAGCTTACGAAACCAAAATAATCAAATATTGTTGTTCTTTATCTTCGAAGTTGCTGACGTCCAAGATTCTTCCACACCAGTGCCCTGATGCTTTGATTTATTTAAGTTCACCAAATGGATCAAGTCTTGGGCCTGCGAATTCAACGGCCCATCTATAAATTAAAAAACACATTTTATGCCCTTCATCACACATTCCGTAAATCCAAAACAGGTTTCTTTAATTAGAGTTGATAACTTTTTCTTTTCCAGCAATTACTGTTTTAACACCAGTTTGCATTTCGGCATCTTTCTTCTGGGTCAATCCAATTCAACACAATCCATCATTTAGCTCACTTTCTTCATATCTCAACCAAATAGTGGCATGCCCATTTTTTTGGCTCATCGTCCGTCTTTTGTCCACTATCATATTCTCGATCTCCCCGCACCTACAAAAAACAATAAAAACAATCCAAAGCAGATCCCGTTCCACAAAACATGGATTTCACAAAATAATTTGATATATGTACGATAAATGTATTATATATGGCGAAAATTGAGTGTTTAAATGTTATAAAATGCCAAGAAGTGAAACGAACATCGGTTTTCCATCACGTTCGTTACAGTGCATAATTAAAATAGCACTGAGTCGAAACGAATTCAATTGGTTTCGGTTATGTACGTTACGTTACCAAATCTAAAACAAAAGTGTCAGTAAAACCATATCGTTGGTAAAACTTGAGCATTGTTGACACCGGGCGTTGCAGCGGCAAGTTGACGCGAATAACCGTTTACAAATCAAATTAGAAACAAAAAAGAAACAAAATAATATAAACTAGTTGGTCCAATAAAACTCTGCCAAGTGGACCAATCATATACAATGTGGCACCAAACTTTTCAATTACTATATAACTAGTAATTTACTCGCGCTTTGTGCGAACCCGGGCGTTGCAGTGTCGAGTTAATGAAAATTCGGTCGGTATTGTTTACGATCATTACGGTATCGGAACTAAACCTAAAAAAATATTCGTCGAATTAACATACTTAGAATAAAATCTAAAAAAATATAGCGCCACTCTAATAGTGTAGGTAAAACAATGTTTATTCGGTCGGTAAGACCCGAGTTGCGATGGTGCGATGACAAGAATTCGGTAGGTATTAGTTACGTTGGTAACGGTACCATAAATTCGTCGAACTAATATTATAAAAGATTAGCCTATTATAACAAAATATTTAAAACAAAGTGTAATTGGTCGGTAAAACTCTGGTGTTAGTAAAACCCAAACGTTGTTAGTCCCTGACGTTGAGAAAGTGAGTCGAAATGAATTCGATCGATTTCGGTTACGTTCGTTACGATACCGGAACTAAAAAATATAAAAAAAATCGAGGTGAACAAATAGCATGGTCCAATGGCAGAGCACCATGTGGCCCAAACAGATTACTACGGCACCAACTTTGTGTTTTACTATATATATATATACATATATATATATATATATGTATATATATGATGAGTATCATTACAGAACTCTTAAATTATTTAAGAACTTGAAGGAACTCTTGAAAACTAAAGTTTTTTATAAAAATTTTTGTATGTTAGTGTGATTTGAGTGTAGTTTTATCATTATTTATATCTATATTTACGATTACAATTATGAAAATTAGTTTTTACACATATCTAAACTTTTTTTTTCATATATGTAAATTTGTTATTACATAAATTTTAAATATATGTAAACTTGTAATTTATATATGTAATCAAAAATTTATATATAAAATATGGTAAAACTAACCTCAAACAATGTTAATATATGAAAAAAATTAAAAAAAAATGTTTGGTTCTTATAAGTTTCTAGAAGTTCTTCATTTTTTTGGAGTTCTCAGATGATAATAACCATATATATATATATATATATATATATATATATAATATAATCTGAAATGTAATTAATAATAATCTGAAATGTAAACTCGAATGAAGCTGCTTTATGTCCCGGCCAGTGCTAGTTGATAGAAACAACCTGATCCGTTTTATACATTTGGAAGTGTGATAGAATTTTATTATTTCTAATAAAGTGAAGTGTAAGTTCAAATAATGTTGTCTTAAGCTTATGCCTATAAGGCTGACCGACCGGTGCAGTTGATCGAAACAGCCGGAGTTTTATTTATTTCAACTTGGCAGCGTATTCATAACAATATATTCATTTGTTACGACGTCATCACTCAGCGTCCACAGCAACACAGCCGCCAACCACAACTACAAGCTACCCAGTTTAAGCAAAAGCACGGTCTCTCCTCACCAGAGCTTTAAAGAAAAGCTTCTTGTGCTGATTTTGTATCACCCTCCGCACCTCCTTAGCCGGAAAACCAAAAGTCAGCTCCAACGCCACATCTTCCCATTGACTCATCACATTATCCTGCCCTGCCAGCGGGAACCATTCGTTTTCATCTGAATTCAACCCGAAACCTACCATTTCAAGAGTTTCCTTACTGAATGCTTCAATTACAACAGGATGGCCAGGCGGAATTACAACCACCATCCCCCGTCTCAATTTTGAGCTCACTTTTTGGTAATGCGGATGAATTTCACCACTACCGGAGGCTTGCTCGGACAAGTGAGGACACGCCATTTCAAACTGACTGACACCGTTCGACACCATCAGCACCAGAGTTGCCTTGGTGTTGTAAAAGGGTCCCGCCATTGATCCCTACAAAAGTTAATTTAAGATTATAACCAAATTATATATCTTGCGCTTGATTTTCAAGAGAAATCAAGGAAACAAACCAAAGTAGCCAGCAAAATCTCACTCACAATTTCACTCTCATAAGACCAAGACCATCTATAGTGAGGAGAAGTATAGCCAGCAAAATCTCACTCATAAAGACCACCCATAGTGAATGAGAGGAAGCATAGAGAAATTTTTTAGGAAAAATTCCTAAAATGACCCATTTATAGAATGTGTTTTCAAGTTTATCCCCACTAATTCAAGTTTCCCACTTTGTTCATTTGTTATCTCGTCGCCTACGACATTATAACGAACACCGACGATCCGTTACTGAAACAAATAGGTTAACGACACGTTGCTGGAATCTGTTGACGATGCGTTATGTTGCTAACGAAGGATAGCGGCGATGCGTTATGTTGCTAACGTAGGGTAGCGACGATGCGTTATGTTGCTAACGTAGGGTAGCGGCGATGCGTTATGTTGCTGCTACCTTGTTATGACAACACAAGGGTTCCACGATGCGTTATGTTGCTGCTACCTTGTTATGACAACACAAGGGTTCCACGATGCGTTAGTAATAACGCATCGCCGCTACCCTACGTTAGCAACATAACGCATCGTCAACCCTATGTTATAGGTAACGTAAGGTAGCATCGATGCGTTATGTTGCTAACGTAACGCAGGGTAGCAGCGATGCGTTATCTTGCTGGGTAGCAGCGATGCGTTATCCACTAACGCATCGTCGACGACCTATTCCGGCCAGACTCCCGCCACGTGTCATTATCCTATTTGTTTCAGTAACGCATCGTTAGTGTTCGCAATCATGTCGTCGGCGACGAGATAACAAAGGAACAAAGTTGGAAACTTGAATTATTGAGAATAATTTTGGAAACACATTCTTTAAATGGACTATTATGGGAATTTTTCAAATTTTTTATCGGCCAAAGCATGCGGGGCCCACTCACTTTTATCAATTTTTTATTTTTCTAATCACTAAAATTGTAACACATCTTACTATATCCTTTAAATACAATTTATCCTCTTGTTGAGAGGCGTAACATGACATTTTCCATTTCCCCCTACCACTGTGCAGGGCCTAACAATTTGTAAGATTTTGAGATTGTTTTGAGACATAAAATATAGTAACTCTAATATAATTATATGGTTTAGCTAAACCAAACAGAACACATAGCAAAAACCAAATATATAGAAATAACATTAGTAGACTATCCATAAGTGCTAAGACAAACTATACTAGTAATAATAATAACTAGCTGGTATAAAAGAGGCAGTGGAAAAACGCACCTGAGTTATGTTGTAGTATGAAAAGGCGACGTTTAAATCTCCTAGAGCAGGAAAATCTTTGGAGTTAACCTCGCAGAGGATTCCGTTCTCGTTTGCCACTGAAGGTTCTTTCTTGTAGATACTTGTATGTCTACCCTTCCCCGTTCGCTCACCGAAGGGCCATAACCCCAGCTCAGTATTTCTCGATACCCCTGAAAAGCTCGGACTGATCAGCGAATTTCTGATGAAACCTACCTTTAGCGTGCTTGGTTTCTAGTCGAGCTGCGAAGTGATCAAAGACATAAGGGTTGTTGTCGTTGCTCCGGCCTGGTTCAGGTTGGCTTGTGGTGGGGGTTTCTATCTCCCACTTGCCCTTCTTATCTATATGGTACTTTTCGCAGCTTTGTGTGCACCTAGGCTTGTCGTCTTGGTCGGTACCGATAATCTGCTCGCACTTCTTCTTGCAAATCACCATTTCCTGGTTCGGATCACTCGAACCAGAACTTGTGGAAACAAGAAAGGTGGCTACAAGTAACAAGAATGAAACACAAATCTTGCATTTGGACACCATCTTTTCCGATTTATAAGTTTGAACAGAGAACCATCATGTATAGTTATTTATACAGTCTTCGAGCAAATTAGCAGTTGAGGTGGCGGATGAAAGGATGAATATATTTGACAAGTGTTGAAGTTGCTACATACGTGTTATGGTTTCTTTTTGTTTTTTCTTTTTAATGTTTTTATCTATGATTTATTGTGTAAGAGTAAACTATGGTTAAGTCTGAACATACCGACAAGGCCAACACAATATTAACAATGGTTTGTTTGGTCTAACCATCGATGGTCAATGCCATGTCGATACTATGTACACCCATAATATGCTAAAAGATAAAATATTTATATTGTTAAGATATAATTCTTTAAAAAAAAAATAATACCATGAAATCTTATGTGTCGCTCTTAGGTTGTCTCTCCATTCACTAGAGCCACCAGATTGCTTGATTTCTAAATGAAGGTTTCTCATGCATTTGACCTGAAATCACGGGTATGGGTCTTACCAAACCCAGATAGTTTTTAAATGAATTATAACATCTCATTTATTTATGAAACTCTTTCATAATCAAACAATAATTTTCGCGGGTCATGGGTCTCGCCAAACCCGGATAACCCTTAAACGGCTTATAACATCTCATTTATTTGTGAAATAACTCATTAATCATTAAAGAATAATTTCCACGGGTTATGGGTCTTACCAAACCCTAATAGCTCTCAAATGGGTTATAAGATCTTATTTATTGGTAATACTTTCTTCCTCAAACCCTAATTTAATTTATCTTATTTACATGTTATCCATTATTGGTCTATCATCTCCATCGCCGGTTAACTTCCGTTACTGCCCGCCATCGTCAACTGCATCAACGTCCTCTTTTCATTAGACAAATATTTGTGTTCACCTTTGTTCATTTAAAAAAATAACATGTTCGTGTATTTTTGTTCCCTAAAATTCTAAAAAGCCTACACATCTCAATTGAAAATACCTAAACGCAAAAAAATATAATAACAAACTAACACACACACACACACACACACACATATATATATATATAAAATTAAAACAAACTATGTTAAAAAATAAAATAAATCATCATAAAGTAGCAAAAACAATTAAAAACAAAAACTTAAATAAACTCCCGTATCCTCCCGTGTTACGGGAGTTTATTTAAGTTTTTGTTTTTAATTGTTTTTGCTACTTTATGATGATTTATTTTATTTTTTAATATAGCTTGTTTTAATTATATATATATATATATATATATATATATATATATATATATATGTTAGTTTGTTATTATATTTTTTTGCGTTTAGGTAGCAAAAACAATTTAAAACAAAAACTTAAATAAACTCACGTAACACGGGAGGATCAAACTAGTATATATATATATATCCACTCCAGTTGTGAAAACTCTGAAAACTCATTTGTGTGGTTTATATCCAGCCACATATGCATAAATGTATTATATTCTAAAGGGTATTTGGGTAATTTGCTACACTCATTCCTTTTCTCTCTCCCTGCACGTTTTTTTATTCAACCATCACATTTCTATTTTCAAGATCCAATCTCCTAAACTCGTCCTCGAATCAACGCCGTACCGTCCTTCAATTCGTCCGTTAGAGCACTAACAGGAGTCCATACACGACCGGAAAACCTCCTTTGATTGAATATCTGCGATCGGAACATCGCCGTAGTTAGCGGCGAGTGGATCCGGACCGTCGATTGTGACGCCGACGACGGCGGATGCAGCGGCGGTGGCTGCCATGGCTTCCTGACGGCGGCGGATGTGTTCATTTGTTTGTTTCAAGATGTGTTTTAGTTTAATAGATGTGTCCGATTAAACTAAGAGGGTCATGCTATGCATACACCAGCCCTCTGGTGTGGGAATAAGGCTATACGACTCGTATAGGGCTTATACGAGTCATATAGCCCTAACTTATTGACCTGTGTACGAACATGTCAGTGTGGCAGCTTTTTGCAGTCTATACGAGCCGTATAGACCCTATACGAGTTGTATAGATTTTCTAGCTCATATAGCCTACGTAATTCGTCTGACATATACGACCCGTATAGGGTCTATACGACTCGTATATACAGCATGTTAGCATGTACTTTGACCAGAGATATTTAATTACTTTTCTGGTCTATACGACTCGTATAGAAGGTATACGACTCGTATAGACCAGGTATCAGATTTTCTTTCTCAAACCATGTAAGATTTGTGTGTTGCTTTGTAAGATAATACAAAAGGTTGTATGTCTTATTGTAACATTTGGGTATAAGCCTAAAATATGATAGATTTGTCTGATGATTTATGATTTTATATAGAAAGTTGTTTGACCAATTGTAATATTAGGATTTAATAATCTAGTGAATATAATATAAAGAGGTGTTGTAAGTTTTTCAATTTTTATCATTTTTGTTCTTTCTTAGTATCTTCTCATATTATCTAGATCATGTTTTAGTTTTTGTAAGTTTTAAACGAATGGAGTTTTTCACATCGATGTTTGACAATAATTATGAATAAAGTAATTTTAGTGGAAATTATGGAGTTGCCGGTGATTAAAATTGTGAAGCTACCGGTGGTGAAAATTATGAAGTTACTGGCGGTGAAAATTCAAGCAACATGTCCATTTTTCAACCGATAAGGTAAAATCATAAAGTATTCTTTTCTAACTATATTTTTCAATCGTATACATTATCTTTGCCAACAAATAATTTTCATTACAGATATTTATATCTCTTGATGAATTCAAGAACTAGGCTCAAAAAATAGGTCGGGAGAAAGGTGTCGTCGTAGTCACCGAACGAACGAAGAACAACGCCGCGGGGGATGTGATAAAAATATTCCTTATGTGTGATCGCGGTGGAGTATACAAGTCAACCGCGGAATTTAGACGTTCGGGTACAAGAAAAACTAATTGTCTGTTTCAATTAGTTGGAAAATATCACAATGAATACAACAGTTGGGCATTACGGGTGAGCCATGGTGACCACAACCATGAACTCGCTCAACATATGGAGGGTCATCCATACGCTATGAGGTTGACTGAAGATCAGAAAACTAAGGTGAGAAACATGGACCGAAATAAATCGGCGCCACGTGACATTTTAAGTTTTATTCAGGGAGAAGACGAGACAAATGTGTCCTCGCTCCGAACCGTGCATAACGAAACATATAAGGTACGTAAGGAGATATTCCAAGGCGAAAGTAACATGGAGGTTCTTTTCCGACTTTTCGGTGATAAAGGTTACACCCACGATTTTCACAAAAATTCATCCACCAATGCCATGGAGGATTTATTCTTTATGCATCCTACTTCCTATATGATGTTTCGTGCTTTCCCTCACGTGTTGATTATTGACACGACGTACAACACAAACGAATACAAGTTGCCGCTTGTACAAATCGTTGGTGTAACTTCGATCGGAAAGACGATTACGATTGCGTTGTCTTTTATATCGAAAGAGACGGAGGATCTACATGGGTGTTAACGAGGCTTAAGTCGATGTTACACAAGTGCATGATGCCACGTATGATATTGACATATAGGGATCTTGCGTTGATGAATGCTTGTAACGTTGTATTCCTGGATGCAGCAAAAATGCTATGCAGATGACACATATCTCAGAATTTTAAAAAGCATTGCAAGAAAAGTTTTGTCCGGGGTAATAAAAACTGGGAATATCTTGAAAAACTATGGAGCTCGTTAATTCATTCTCCAACGCTAGATGCATACGGGTACAATTTCAAGCGACTTCATGACGGATTAACCAGCAAGCATAAAAGTAACTTTTTGTTTCTCTCAACTTCGTTGTTATATGTATGTTTGATGGTATATTTGTTTATGTACTCATGTTCGTCTTTTTTTTCTTTCTTTTTTTACATATTTAGGAGTATTTGATTACGTGAACACAACCTGGCTTGTTAAGTACAAAGAGATGTTTGTGCCGGCATGGACCGATCAAGTTCTCCACTTCGGGAATAGTACAACCAACAGGGTTGAGAGCGCGCATGCTCTTCTCAAGAAACATTTACTTACTGCGAAGTCTACGCTTGAAAATTTTGTGGGTGTTATCGATCAAATCGTGAAGTTGCAGCAAAAAACCATAAAAGGAACATTTGAAGATAGTCTTAACAAAAAGATGAATGACCACGACATCCCACTATTCAAGGAGTTATGAGGTAATGTGTCAATTTTAACCCTAGAACTATTAGTTAAAGAGCTTAAACGCATGAACAGAATCATTGAGCATGGGTATGGGTGCGGATGTCATATTCGCACCAGTTGTTCATTGCCATGCGCTTGTATGCTTTCTAACTATTTGACTGCATACGAAACCATTCCATTAGATTCAATTGATATCTTTTGGAAGAAGTTGGATTTTAATCCATTATATATTGAGCAAGAGGAAGATATTAATTGTGACAGCGCTGTAGAAGCATTCAAACAAGAGTTTGAGAAACAATCTGATGGTGGTAAAAGAAGCATGTTATCAAGGTTCTTATAGAACCCTAGTTTTCAAGCCACTACGTTTCATCCCTTCCAACGCATTATAGAACCCTAGCTTCTTATCAGGTTTTCAAGCCACTACGTCACCAATTTCTCGTCAATTCCGGTAAGAATTATATTTGGATCTCATCTCGTATCAACATCTATTTACTAATTTCTTGTTTAACTCTGGATTTCATCTCGTGTTTTCGTTGATTCCGACTACATCGTTGTCAAATCTGGAATTCACACCGTTTTTTTTGTTGATTCCGGCTTCATCGTTGTTTAAATCTGGATTTCATCACGTTTTTTTGTTGACTCCGGCTTCAACATCTTTTAATCTGCAATAAGAGTAGGTTTCTATAGTTATTGACTTATTAGGGTCGGGTTATTTGGGTAAAAGGGTATTAATCGGGTTAGTCGGGTCAAATAGTATTAATCGAGTAGGGTTTGTATGTTATCGGGATCTGTTATCGTAATTGTTTGGTTGGTTGTTTGCAAGTGTTGTGGTTTTCTCGTTTCGTTTTTGACCTGTTCTCGGTTACTCTTATTATCGTCGTGTTGAATGCTTTTAGAAAGCTGGTACTTTTTAATCTAAAGAATCATGGTTCCGATAACTAAATGTCACCGTTTTATCATTTATGTGTTCGTTTTTATTAATTTAAACTTTGATCTCATGATAATAGACTAACAGTGATATGTTTTGAAGTAAGAATTGACTTTATCGGAAGATTCAAATGCTTAATTTTACATTTTGTTCCTTTTTATTTATTATCTGTCTAGTTGGTTATCACCAGAAGACTAATTCAACTTTTTAAGTGTGGTGACTGTTAAGTCGGGTATTTACGGATGTTCGGTCATGGATAATTTTGTAGAGTTTGGAAGTTTACAAAATTGGTTGTTTAGTTGTGTATTATATAGAAAATTGATAGAATTTAAGACTGACGTTAAAATATCTTAAGATAATAATTATACTTATGAAATGATTAATTGCATTATATGCCTAACATTATAATGTTTCGCTTATTTGCATATTATGCCACCCCGAAGAGAGCGTTCACCCACTCCAGACCCGGAGGATCAACCTGAGTTTCTGGATAGTCATGTATTTCTCCAGTTCCCGTGACACCGAAGAACGTGATGGGCTTTTTAGGTTTCTTCGTATGTCTTTTGTTGATCCCCATTGAGTGGCCTTTCTTGGAGGAAGTGTCTTAAAGAAACCATGTTGAGGCTATTATCGGGGTAGACACTCCTTGGAGGCGCATGTTTGATGCCGGTAACGCAATCGGGTATCGAGAAATAACACTAGAGTTCTTATCCACTTTCAATTTTAATCCAGTGCCGATCGAGTCGATTCATACCGCTGTTGTATCCTTTCGTTTTGTATGACCTTACTCTACCGCGGTTTGCGGTTGCACTTGGGTTCTACACCGAAGAGGAGACGATGACTGATTTATTCTTGGATGCTCGTACACAGGCTACCCTAGCAGAGTTGTCAGGTTGGTGGCCTCAGATTGGCGATGGAGAATATGGTTCAAAGGCTAGGGCTAGTGCTTTGAGAGACCCGGTGCACCGATATCTCTATAAAATTATTACGTATACGATTGCCGGGCGGGGGGGGGGGGCGGGGGGAAGTGAGTCAAGCAGACTAATATGTTCTTCTTGCATTCTCTTTTTGCACCTGCTAGGTGCAACCTAGCGCATTGCATTGCCTCATACTTTGCTAACAGATACCAGTTTAGGGAGGAGTCCTCGATTGCGTGCAGCGCCTATGTCACGAACCTTGCTATGGGACTCGATTGTTTTTAGAAATGAATCAGGCGTTTTATGACAGAAAAATACGTGCAGAATCTGATCGGTAAGCAGACATGTGGGTTGATGAAGATCACTAAAAAGGTTGGGAGGCAGACTCGTTTCATTGCGGTGCGAGAGCCACAGCCAGAGCCAGAGGCAGAGGCAGAACCAGAGCTCGAGCACCCGGTGCCACGCCATCATGTGATTAGACCAGTGCCGCCGATCCCAGTACATGTGGATGATATTTTACGTGAGCTTGTTGCTATCACTCGCCGTATAGATGCTAGGGTCGCATGGATGATGGAGTGGATGATTACGCGGGCGAGGGAGGAGGGTCGTACATTTCCAGCACAGTCGGGCATACTTGGTTCACCGCCGCTAGAGTCACATGAGGCCCCACCACAGTAGTCGTTATTTTATTATCGGGTGTTTAGATGTTGATGTATTTTGAACTTGTAGTCGTTATTTTATCATCAGGTGTTTAGATGTTGATGTATTTTGAACTTTATATTTTGGACCTTATGTTTGGGACCTTTTGTTTTAGATATTATGTTTTGGTCCTTATGATTACATGTTTGTTTGGTTGCTTAGTTAATTATCGCGTATGGATTATTATAATTTTGATTATTATGTTTAAAAAGTTTTTCTTTTACAAGCGCAATCAATTAGAGTAAAAAAATGAAGATAAAGTATTTAAATGCGTTAAATAATGCGTCACCCGACAACTTCTATTTCATTTGTCTTGTGTCTATAACGCATTAAACAACTATAATATTATAAATCATGAAGGCTATATTTCAAAAGCTGAGTTAACACGAGCCAAAACATCTACACCAACAAATGAAACTAAAAAGTCGTTACCCCGAAACGCTCATGTTGTACGTAGGTTGTTATGTATATTTTTATTTTGTAACCAACTCGGGTGTTATTTTTAATATTATGTAATTTTAAAATTGAAAAATAAAACTATACGAGTCAAATAGACCCTATACGAGTCATATAGCCAGCCCTATACGAGCCGTATAGGGGCTATACGATACAAAAGAATAAAACCTGACACTTCTGCTTGAAAATGACTTGACTATGCACCTATACGAGTCGTATAGAGCCTATACGACTCGTATAGGCTACCCTGGTGTATGAATAACCAACATGGTATATGTATAACCCAGGCCAACTAAAATTATGAAGATTATGGCTTCCTGCCAGCGAATGTGTCCATGGCTTCCTACCATGGCTTCCTGACACGCGACAGCGAAGACGGTTAGGGTTAGGGTTTTAGTTTAATAGATGTGTTCATTTGTTTCAAGATCAAGATCAAATCCTATATTCTTTATATGGTCTTCATAATCTTTGTGACATTCGTCAAATTTCGGATCTCGATTTGTATCCATTTTGTAAACTTTTATTATACAAACCCGACTCAACATTTTTGTTTCCTTATTTAACTATTATATAATATTATTATATACCTCGATCGTAAATAAATTGATATTTGTCATACTATACTATCGTTAAGAAAAATATAAGAGGTTCAAACGGATATTCTTAAACTCGTTATAAACTTTAGAAACCTTTAAACGTGTGTTAAACAACGATTGAAACTTGGAGGGCTTGTTTTGAAAATATGTATATACATATATAAACAACCAAACCAAACCCTAGACCAAATATTACAAACAAAAACCACTGCCGCCTCCCTTTTTCTCATTTATTTTTCTAGCGCCGAATTCCGGCGGCCGGCGCATCTCCGGCGAGTCCCAACACACCACCACCTTCGACCCCAAACACCCCCTCCGCGATATCCAGCTAAGCCACCCCGATTTACTTTTGTCTTTCCCTTCCCCCGCAATTCCGGCGAAACCCCTGTTTCGACAACCTTTTGCCGCCGCCGCTGACGTCGGAGCACCGCTGTGGCTGCCGTGCTATCTCTCTCTTGCCGTGCCCGCCGTCTCTCTCTCTCTGCATTCTCTCTCTCTCCCCGCCGTCTCTCTCCCTATTTCTCTAGCTCTCTCTACGGCTCTCTTTCTATCTCTCTCTCTGTTCGTTTTCCGGCGCGTCTCCGACGGCCGGAATTGGCTCCGTCGACCTACTGTTGCTTCGTCTCCAGCGGGTTCGGCTCGGTTCCTTCTCGGTATAGAGCCACAACTCGTGAACATGAAAAAGGTATATAATTTGGGGTTTTGGTATTATGAGTTTTTCATAAATTGATTTCCAGATTTAAATGGTTAATAGTGGGTTGTGTATCGGTTATATTCTTTGCTTCGGGTTGGATGGATATGGAGTTATTTTTGATTTGGGGAAATGGATATGTTATTTTTATTATGGGTTTAAATTAACAATTGTTATTTTGGTTCGGTCGGTTTGTACATAAGTTATTGAACTAGAGGTCTCGGGTTCGAGTCTCATCCTAGATCGGTTTTGTTTCTTTTTATACTTAATAAATTTATTATTACTATTAGTATTTAACATCAATACATAAAGATTATATATTAATATTATTACATATAACTTACTATTATATTTATTTATCATTAATATTAATATTATTATTATTAGCATTATTCTTATAAATATTTGAGTTATTATTATTTATAAAGACCATATTATTATTATTTATTAAAAATCATATTTCTATCATGTATTTATTAACAATAATATTTTTATACTTATTTTGTGAATTCGTTTAGAAATCGAACCAACATCAAGTATGGTATCATTATTTACTATCAATATTATTTATTTATTATTATTATTTTAATCAACAACACTTTAACTAATACCAAGACTTTTATTCTATAACTATTATTATTAGTATTATTAATAATAATTATTGTTATAATTATTATACTATGTTAGTATTATTAGAAATGGTTATTGTTATTATTATTATCTTATATATCTATCTATCTATACATATATATATAACATACTTTAAAATCATTATTATCATTTCTATCTTTATCATTAATAATATTATTACAAACTTTATTATCTATTCTTTTTTATAAAACCGAACTCTTAAATTAAACCCGTCTTGTTTCTATTTAATATTGGTTTAGTTATTTAAAAGCTCAATAAAATAATATTATTTTATTTTAAATTAGCAATTTTGTACGAGTCCCTAATCATTAACAAATTAACCGGTAATCCGATTTACAACCGAACCTTCTCATTCAATGTTTCCAATATAGTTTCATTATGGTTTCAAGTTCATTAATATATTTTATTTATTCGTTTTCAATTAGCTTTCAAGTCGGATTCGTTCGTTTCGTTTACAAGCTTTCTTTATGTCGATCACTTATTAGTTTCTCAGTTCATCAGTCGAGGTGGGTACTTTCATACCCCTTTTTCCATCTTCCGTTTTGGGGTGACATTTCATACTTATCAAACTAAATGCTTTATTTACTTGAATCTTAAACCCACAAACGTGATTGTATACATTATTTAAATACTTGCTTGATTGGTGTTCTATGCTATATGTCTATGTGTTTATCACTTTCAGTCATGGGGGAAGTCTATAAATCCGTGATCTATCTGGTATTCTCTTATAGCACGGTGTTGTTAACGTAATGCAATTAACGATATTCTATTAAATCCTGAACCATCTGGTATTCTCTTATGGCAGGTGTCGCTAACGTAAGTCTATTAGCGATTTTATCCAAATTATGGTTTTTATTTATTGTTTCGTATACAAGTTTTGTGGCTTTTTATTATTATATACTTATATGCTCAAACTTATGAATTGCTCACCAACCTGTGTGTTGACAAACTTTATATTATGAAATGTTACAGGTTTGACTTTTGTTGACTCGAGAACTTGACGAAAAACGTTATCAAGACTATTAGGGTATTAGTAAAACAAACAATATGATTGCTACTTGTATTCAATTTGTTTGTGTGAACGAGATGTGTTGTTTATTGATTTATGAAATAAAATGAGTTAATTAAATATTGTCACTTCAAATAGTGTCTTGTGTTTTTGGGCAATCGGTTGCACCCCGGCATGTTCCGCCGCCTTTGGTCGGAGTGTGACAGATTGGTATCAAAGCCACAAGACTATAGGATATGTGATTAGACGTAACGACCTAGTATAGTTTTTCCTTTAGGGTCCTTATACGTGTTGCCTATACGTGTTTACCCTGCTTGATTGTTCAATGCACATGTTTATTTATATACTTATTTATTTTATCAAATCATAAATATACACATACACACACTTTCATAGTACTTCAAGGTATCCTTACCTTAAAACGCAAAAACATTAGTTTTTATTGTGTTTTATGAATCACGAGCTTAACTTGGATCTCGTTGTTTCAAATCTTAAAGATTGTCTCATATGAGATGACCACTTTAAGTAGTCGAATACGAGCGTTCCGCCCGCCATCCTAATTTTCGGTGTTAAAACAAAAGAACTACGGTGATTTCGTGGACTAGTGTTTTAACATGATGTATTCTGATTTATTGTTTTTGCTATAATCATTATTTGAGTCGAAGACATGAAAAAGACGCGGTGGTACGTGCACATGTTTAGACCCTAACATGGTATTTTTGTAATAAAGGTTTTTAGTGTCGGAATATCAAGTCATGGTGGTTCATGCACGATTTTTTCCGCCTTAAAATCTTAAAATATTATTATTACGTTTCAAGAATTTAAACCATTTTCCTTTATTTTGTTATAAATTCTTATCATAAGTTTTCATTTATAAATGTTATATTTTTCTTATTGTTAATATCTCGATTTTATATGGTAAAGTTTTACACCAATTTTCCCATTTTGATTTCACAAGGATTTTTATTGCAATTTCGTTCATTAAAATCTCTTCGTTATAGAAAGGAAAATAAATAAATAAATATATGTATATATAGAGTTTGATTTATTCATAATAATTTTTAATATGCCATTTATTTTCATTAAGACGATTTACGAACAAAAAAAACCTTATTATATAAATTTCATCATATTAAGAAGGTTTTATGATAAATTTCACCTCAACTTTTCAAGTAAATTTCCTATATATAAATTTAAATTGTCTTTAAAGTCCTTGTACAAAAATCTTATAAAAATTTTATTTTTGTAACTATTCCGTTTATTTTAGACGATCACTCCAAAATTTTAATTATTTAAACTTCTCATGACATTTTTAATTATACTATATTATAAGATACAAGTGGTAAAATTTTTCACTACCCAATTTTATTTTCATAACAACTTTCATCATGCAATCTTTGGTTCATTATAAATTTTCGCAAAAAAAAAATACATCATACGATTTGTCCGCGTTTTAAAATTCTTATGATAGTTTTGCATAATTTTTCAAGAAAGTCATAAACTTATAGCTTGTAATATTCTTGAAACTCTCATGCAAAACTTCATAGAAATTTTACTTTAAAGACAAAAATCATTTGCTTGTGATTTCTCGATTTACAATGCCGGTCATTTTAACTTACCATGATATTCTTCATCACACGATATTAAATAACGAACTTGGTAAAAAAAAGGGGGATTTCATTTCGCAACTTTATATTTCCAAAACGACACTCATCATTCAATATTGAGAGCTCATAACAAATTTTAACATTCAACTTACGTATTTTAAATTCCCTCATAAGCAAAAAAAAATATATTTATATTAATCTTTATAAAAAAAATTGTGTGATTCACACGCTCGGATCTCAAAATAAATTCTATTTATATAATATATATTCATATATATATTAGCTTGAAATTTTTTTTATTATCAAAATCTTCATGGATGCTTCAAACATTAATTTCAAAATATGATATTTTCAAAATTAATACTTATTACTTGTCAAAAAAATCTCCCTATACGCAACCACGAGCTTCCAAACACCCGTATCTCATCTCATACTACCATCCTAAATCAAACCATCCTTACATTCCAAAAGTTTCCCGCGCACACAAATATTCCCTCAATATGAACGAAACCTAACACATCAACGTTATACCCTCACCTACTCAAAGCCCATGCAAAATCCAAGATGTACAACATTAACCCAACAAAAAGCCTTAAATACCAACACCTCTACGCCACGAACACCTATCAAACTCACTATCCAAATACTTCAAAGACACCGACAAACACACCCACAAAATGCCTTGAACATATACAAACCAAAGCTTACCCAAGTATGACTTAAAATCCTTCGACCCATACTATGTCGAGTCACAAACCATATCGCCACATCGTTCCCATCCAACCATAGAGTTTGATATCAAAATAGTAACCCAAACACTCCTTACCAAATACATGTATAAACTGAAACTCAACCCAAACTAGTCAAGATCAAATTATCCAACTTATCAACTTAACCCGAGCTCAAATAAGCAAAAACCTCACCTAATAGCCCAACCATTACTCATACAAATCATCCAAGCCTAAACAACTCAAACGACCTAAATTCAACAAACCTCATAAATCCAACTCAAGAAAAAAATCAACTACGCAAGCCAACTGAAACACACTCACTCTTCACCAAATTTCCAAACCATTCACCATTCGAAGCCTAAAACCCCTCCCTACACATGCAAGTTTCGTTTTTTTTCTCAATTTTTTTTATTTATATATATACAACTAGTGTATTTATAACAACCTCATGTGTTCAAATAATCACTTATAGATTATAAACTCTTTCAAGATTTACGGTTTACATGTTATCTCCATATTTTATAAATTATCTTTGTAAAATGTAATATTGTCATGACAACAAAATTTAATTATGAGGATTTGCTTTCAAAGGTTAATAAACGATTATATGTATGATTTCAAGATTTTAAATATTGTCACCTAAGGTGATAAACCTCTTAATAACTTTATAAATACGAGATTTCATTTTGAATGTTGAATGTAAGTTTTATTCAATAACAAATTACAACTTTCACCATATTGCATAAACTCAATGACCATGGCGGTGCAAATCTTTTGGGACGCGTTTATAAATATCTATTATTGTTACACAAATTTTTGCTCAATAATGATTTACGCAACTATTACCTCTTATTATCACAAGCCTCATCACTTTATATAATTTATTTTCATCACAATGACTTTATGTATACAAACTCCTTTAACAATTTGGGTTACAAGACTTACATTCAATAATGATTTAAATATTTTCCCTAGCAATGCGTTACCGCGATGCCTTGTTATTATGTACATTTCTTAGAAACAATAAAACGACCTTACTTAAGACCTCATTTTCAGTTTTAGTCTATTAAACGCTACGCGATTTACATATTTCGACATTAAATTCGAGTTTCACAATTATTGCGATTTTATTTTCATTTGATGAGATGTTTCGATGACAATATTATGCACATGAGATTTCATTTTTGTGTTTTGATTTTCGTGACCGAATGCAAGCTATTCAATAACAATTTGTGTAATACTTTCAAAACCTTAACTTCGCCAAAATCTCGTTTATCTTTTAAACGATATTATCATGACTATGTTATTTATATTTGAGCATTTATGTAAACACGATTCTATACATTATTCTTTATCATTTCATCTAATCTATTAACGGCCTATGTGTGGCTGTCTACAAGTTTTGGCGCTATTAGAAACCGCTATTATAATGACGATTATATAAATGGTTTCACAATAGTGGCCGTATCCACGTTTTATCACATTTCATTGATTGTTTTGATTGTCAATCAAATACTATTTTATTTATATTGATACACGTATGCGTCACCCCAAAGAAACTCACCTCATTATCGTGATTTCACGCAATCTTATCCTCAAATACTTATAACCTCAAGTTTGTTCACGTGTGAAACTCATCGTACGACGTTATTGCAAGTTGTATGATCGTTTATCCCAAACTTATGTGATCTTTTATTGGACTTTTCATTTCTATTTATCGAGTTCCATCTTATCAATTTTATTTTGTACCTCGATTTATAGACTTTGGTAATTATCTTGATGACTTCTTACTTCGGATCTTATTTCATATTGTTTACCCAATTTATTATTATTATTATTATTATTATTATTATTATTATTATTATTATTATTATTATTATTTATTTGATCATCCTTACTTAATTTAAGCTGAATTGTTATTTTCGCCTTGGTTTATATTCTAAGACTTTAAACTGTTTCAATTATGTACCCCATTTTTTCCTACTTATTAAAAAGTCAATTCCGAAATTTTCAACCGCTAGTACTGTTTTGTCAATATTGGTAAAATTCAATAAATTTATTTGCGCATTTAATAGTTAAAGATTTCAAATAAACATGTCTCTTAAACCACACAATGGAACGAACCATTTGGACCATACGACGATCGAAATAATTATGGGTGCACACTTAATTATCGAAATCCTCGTATGGAAGTCATGGTAAGTACGGTTGTGTGAGATAACTCAGACCCGAGGATGATGGCAGAAAAACGATAAAAATGCGAAATCATGATAAGGGCATGGTGGATACGCCGCTGGTACATCCTACATATAAGTGCCTTTATTATGTTTCTCATTTGTAACGTTTATCGGATCTTGATTTGTATCCATGTTGTAAACTTTTATAATACAAACCCGACTCAACATTTTTGTTTCCTTTCTTAACTATTATATAATATTATTATATACCTCGATCGTAAATAAATTGATATTTGTCATACTATACTATCGTTAAGAAAAATATAAGTGGTTCAAATAGATTTTCTTAAACTCGTTATAAACTTTAGAAACCTTTAAACGTGTGTTAAACAACGATTGAAACTTGGAGGACTTGTTTTGAAAATATGTATATACATATATAAACAACCAAACCAAACCCTAGACCAAATATTACAAACAAAAACCACTGCCGCCTCCCTTTTTCTCATTTATTTTTCTAGCGCCGAATTCCGGCGGCCGGCGCATCTTTGGCGAGTCCCGACACATCACCACCTTCGACCCCAAACACCCCCTCCGCGATATCCATCTAAGCCACCCCGATTTACTTTTCTCTTTCCCTTCCCCCGCAATTCCGGCGAGACCCCCTGTTTCGACAAACTTCTGCCGCCGCCGCTGACGTCGGAGCACCGATGTGGCTGCCGTGCTATCTCTCTCTCTTGCCGTGCCCGCCGTCTCTCTCTCTCCTCGCCGTCTCTCTACCTATTTCTCTAGCTCTCTTTACGGCTCTCTTTCTATCTCTCTCTCTGTTCGTTTTCCGGCGCGTCTCCGACGGCCGGAATTGGCTCCGCCGACCTACTGTTGCTTCGTCTCCAGCGGGTTCGGCTCGGTTCCTTCTCTGTATAGAGCCACGACTCGTGAACATGAAAAAGTTATATAATTTGGGGTTCTGGTATTATGAGTTTTTCATAAATTGATTTCCAGATTTAAATGGTTAATAGTGGGTTGTGTATCGGTTATAGTCTTTACTTCGGGTTGGATGGATATGGAGTTATTTTTGATTTGGGGAAATGGATGTTTTATTTATACAGCTTGTCTCTTCTCTACGGTTTGTGGATACAATCGTGATTTCAAAGGTATCATTCTTTTATTGAATTTTTTGATTTGGGGTTTTTGGTTTATTTACTACTAGGTTATTAACCCGTGTACGACACGAGTGGAAATATTTAAATTTTCGAACAAACACATGTCATTTGAAAGGACAACATAAGTTGTTATATGTTATTCGGGACGACAACATACTTTAAGTTGTAAATAATATTGGTACGAAACCAATGATTGTGAAATACAAAGATAAACCCAAATAACATTCAAATTACAATCTTTGAAAACATAATCAAAACTTAAAATGTAAAATTCATAAGCTACCATCGAGAAAAAAAATCAATTTTTTTTATTAAAATGTCTAACTTTTAACTTTAAAATGTCATATTTGTTTCGGTAAATTATACATATTCCATACATTTTCTTTTGAGCTAGTTTTTCGTCAAATATTATTCATGACTGGCTTGTATTTGAATTTTGTTAGTTTCAAGAGAAAATGAGCTATGATTATAAAATGGTTATGTAAGGCCCCGTTACCGGTAACCCTACTTTCGTGTTGGATTTACTCATAAACGCAGTTCTAAATATCAGAGTTAATTAAAACATTCGCGGAATATAAAAGCTTTCATAAAACATTTCATAACAAAACACCTCTTGTCTTAAAGCAACATCTTGTCTTTCAAAATAAACAAAACATTAAACTTAAACGTCTTGAGTCTTCCGATGCCAGCCCCTTTATTCAGTGCCACGTGTCTCCTCACGCGAGCTGCCTCATCCTACTCACCTGCGTGCATACTAAAAGTCAGCTACGCTGAGTGAGTTCTAGTTAATCACATAATCATACAATACCTTCTTACATTTCATACTTAACCTCTTAACTTTCTTACATACACACGTAAGTGCATATACTTTCATTCTTACCTTCATACTTCCTTTACATACATAATCATACGTTTTAAAGAGCCTTTCGCCCTATAACCTCACAGATATTATAAGGGTCTGGTCCCTAACATCACAGATATTATAAGGGTCTGGTCCCTAACATCACAGATATTATAAGGGTCTGGTCCCTAACATCACAGATATTATATGGGTCTGGTCCCTTTGTTTCGTGTAACTGTACCATACATGTTCATACATGCTTTCCTTGACAATACGTGCAATTTCCAAAGAGCGTTCACGTACCATCATCATAACATACATACATTATGCATACATCATATATTCATACATACATCATACTTATCAATCATATCTTAACTACCACCTGACGGTTCATGCAATATCCGAAGATCATTCACGCACCGTCAAGCAATCATCATACGTAAATCATACAAGGCATACACTTATCACTTAAGATAAGTGTATTCACTATCACATCGAGTATGCACACAGCCTCGAAAACATAACAAGGGAGTGGGGCTAGAAACTCACCTCAAGGCGGTTGCGTTCACCGTTTACGGTTATCCCCTTCTTTAGCTGTGTGCGACTAATTGTATAATTATACGTATCAATAACTATCTCTACACATAACGTCTTTCTAGTTTAATTATTACCCTCAACGAACGGGGGTCCGGGGGCAGCGCCCCTGGCAGCGGGGTTCTAGGGGCGGCAACCCCTAGCGGGGTCCAAGAGGCAGAGCCCCTGGCTGGGGTTAAGCTGTCTTATCACATTTTCAATTAGCATTTTGAATCATTGAATAATATGCTACTTAAAAGTTCAAGGGTTTATTTGTAATTAAATCATTCTTTTTCTAAGTCCAGGGACTGTTCTGTCATTTTATTAAACTTTTTAGTTCGTTATTCAATCTTTAACGAATTGACTTATCTTAGCGAACTGGTCATTTGTGACGAACTGAGCCCTCTAGCGAACTGGACCTCTGACGAATCCGTCCTTGTACGAACCAGTCCACATAGCGAATCAGTTCAAGTAACGAATTGGACCTTCTAATTCGTTATCTCCTTTAACGAATGGCTATAACGAATGGCTATAACGAAAGGGGGGGTGTTAATTCGTTACTTTTCCTTAACGAATCAGGACACGAACTAAGGCTAGTTCGTTATTTTTCCTCAGCGAATCTACTTAACGAATCACCCTTAATTCGCTAAATTCCCGTTAGCGAACTAGGGTTAGGTCAGGGAATGTCAGAACATTCCCTGACATACCCTTAACCTCGTACTACTTTTCCGGCGCCGTCATTGCCGGAAGGCCGCCGGAAAAACGCGAACTCACCGGAAAAATGATTTTTAACTCGTTTTTCACCGTTTTTCGTCACGTTCGATCCAGATCTGAGCTAGGGTGATCCCTAAGCTCATCATAGGTTCGGTTTATACCCGATTCCACCCGGATCTCGTGATTTAAACGGTTTAACGGTGTCGGCTCGTTGTTTCGCAACTTTATCTAACGGGTTAAGCTCATACAATATTAAACTATCATTACCTCGGACCGGTGCTCGGTTTCCTTCTTGATTTCGGCTAGAGATAAGGAAGAACTAGAGAGAAATCTTAAGTGTGTGTTTTGGGTGGTGTATGGAATGTGTGAGAATGAATTAAATGAGGGATTAATGGTTTATATAATTATGGATCACGGGCTTAAGCCCATGGTCCTTTCCTCTTTCTTTCATAATCCAAGTCCATAATCCATATCCATTTAACCCAACACTAGCCCAACTCGTATTCTATTTCTCTAAACCGATAACGACCCACTATAAAATAGACGATATTTATTCTATTAATAAAACCGAAATCAGGATGTTACAAGCCTTCCCTCCTTAAAGAGGTTTCGTCCCCGAAACCTAACTATTACATAAACAAATTCGGGTAAAACTTGCGCATCTCTTCCTCCGCTTCACAAGTAGCATCTGAACCCTTGCGATGCTTCCATATCACATTCACTATAGGTATAACCTTGTGACGAAGCTGCTTCTCCTTGCGGTCAACTATCTCGATAGGTTGCTCAATGTAGTTCAACTGTTCATCAACCTCAATGTCCATTAATGGCACGTGGGACGTGTCATCAGCTAGACATTTTCTCATATGAGAAACATGGAAGGTTGAATGGATTTCTTCTAACTATTTGGGTAAATCCAGTTTATAAGCTACTTCACCCACGCGATCTACAATCTTGAATGGTCCAATGTATCTCGGACTCAACTTTCCTCTTTTTCTAAAATGGATAATTCCTTTCCAAGGCGAGACCTTGAGCATCACATTGTCACCAACGTTAAACTCAATCGGTCGTCGCCGCTTATCAGCATACGACTTCTGTCTGTCTTGAGCAGCTTTCATTCTTGCCTTGATCTGATCGAACTTCGAAGAGGTTTCTTGCACAACTTCTAGGCTTCCCATCTCCTTCTGACCAATATCTCCCCAACATACGGGAGTTCTACAACGTCTCCCATACAACATCTCGAATGGTGGCATACCAATACTTGAATGGTAACTGTTGTTATAAGAGAACTCTGCCAGATGCAGATGGTCATCCCAACTTCCACCAAAGTCTAGAACACAAGCACTTAGCATATCCTCAAGGGTTTGGATCGTCCTTTCAGACTGTCCATCTGTTTGGTGATGATACGCTGTACTAATGTTCAACCTCGTTCCCATAGCTTCATGGAACTTCTTCCAAAATCTCGAAGTAAACCGTGTATCTCTATCGGACACAATTGATAACGATACTCCATGCTTAGATACAACCTCTTTAATGAACAAGCTTGCTAACGTTTCTGACGAGATAGCCTCTCGTATAGGCAAAGAGTGAGCACTCTTGGTCAAACGGTCCACAATCACCCAGATGGTATCATGGTGCTTAGCTGTACGAGGTAGCTTAGTTATGAAATCCATGGTGATGTGTTCCCATTTCCATTCTGGTATCTCCAAAGGTTGCATCTTTCCATAAGGCTTCTGGTGCTCTGCCTTGACTTGTAAACAAGTTAAGCATTTACTGACATAATCTATCACATCATTCTTCATTCTTGGCCACCAATAATCTCTTTTCAAATCCTGGTACATCTTCGTAGTTCCTGGATGAATTGAATATCTTGACTTATGAGCTTCATCAAAGATTCGACCTCTGAGATCTCCATGGCGTGGGATCCACATACGGTCAAACCTAGTCTTAACACCATGAGTGTTTTCCATTAGCTCGTATTGTTGGCCGTAAACTCTTTCTTGCTTTACCAACTTCTCGTCTACTAGCACCTCTGACTGCACCTTGATGATTTCTTCGAAAAGGTTTGAATTCATAATCAATTTGTATGACTTCACAGTTGCAAGGACTTCCTCATTCTTACGGCTTAGTGCATCGGCGACCACGTTAGCTTTGCCAGGGTAGTACTTAATATCGCAGTCGTAATCCTTTATGAACTCCAACCATCTTCTCTGTCTCATGTTCAATTCTTTTTGCTCGAAGAAGTACTTTAAACTATTATGATCTGTGTAGATGGTGCACTTAGTACCATACTGATAATGCCTCCTTATCTTTAAGGCATGCACTACTGCTGCTAGCTCCAAATCATGCGTCGGATAAGTACTCTCGTGGACTTTCAACTGTCTAGACGCATAAGCTATCACCTTCCCTCGTTGCATCAACACGCAACCTAGCCCTTGATGCGAGGCATCGGCACAAACAACTAAATCCTCGTCACCATCGGGTAGAGCAAGGATTAGAGCTTGCGTGAGTTTCTTATTTAATTCCTCAAAGGCTTCTTCTTGAAACTTTCCCCAACTGAATACTACCGACTTTCGGGTCATACTGGTCAATGGTGCGGCTATCTTGGAGAAACCCTCGATGAATCTCCTATAGTAGCCAGCTAACCCTAAGAAGCTTCGTATATCAGTCGGATTCTGTGGAGTTCTCCAATTCGTTATTGCCTCAATCTTAGCTGGGTCCACGGTAATCCCTTCAGGATTAATCACGTGACCTAGAAATTGCACTTCTCTTAACCAGAACACGCACTTCAAAAACTTGGCATACAACTTATCTTTTTTCAGAGTCTCCAATACCTCTCTCAGATGCTCAGCATGGTCAGACTCGTTCTTTGAATAAATCAATATATCATAAATGAAGACGATAACCGACTTATCCAACATCGGCCGACACACCCTATTCATCATGTCCATAAATGCTGCAGGAGCATTTGTTAGACCGAATGACATTACGAGGAACTCGTAGTGTCCATACCGCGTTCGGAACGCTGTCTTAGGGATGTCTGCCTCTTTCACCTTAAGTTGATGATAGCCTGATCTGAGATCTATCCGTGAGAACCAACTTGAACCTTGCAGTTGGTCAAACAGATCATCAATCATTGGCAAAGGATATCTATTCTTCACCGTAAGCTTATTCAACTCACGATAGTCTATGCACATTCTCATACTTCCATCCTTCTTCTTTACGAATAACACTGGTGCGCCCCATGGGGAAACACTTGGTCTAATAAAACCCTTGTCGAGGAGTTCTTGCAGTTGGGACATCAATTCTTTCATCTCGGACGGAGCTAGACGGTAAGGTGCTTTCGCGACGGGTTGGGCTCCTGGTATTAAATCTATCTGGAATTCTATCTCTCGCTCCGGTGGTAACCCCGGTAGATCCTCAGGGAACACTTCTGGGTAGTCACACACGATAGGAACATCTTTCATTTCTTTCGTCTCGGCCGTAGCATTGACAACATACACCAGGTAGGCACCACATCCTCGTCGTAATAACCCTTCGGCTTTTATCATCGAAATAACGTTAAACCCTGAACTTTCTTTATCACCGTAAACCGTCACCGCACTACCATCTAAAGACCTTAGCTTTATTATTCTACTCTTACATACTATCTGAGCTTCAAACTCAGACAACCAATCCATTCCCAAGACTACATCGAACCCTCCTAAGGTCATAACATACAAAGTAACAGGGAACTCATGTCCCTCTAACTCTATCTTACAATCCTTAACCATTTTTGCTATTTTAACCGAAGTGTCACTAGCGGTTTCTACTATAAAAGTTTCAGACACTCGGCAGCCTTTCATTTTAGCTAGTTTACTAAATGTCGTAGCTACAAAACTTCTATTCGCACCAGAATCAAATAATACGGAAGCAGAAATGCCGTTTACTAAGAACGTACCGGTCACGACATCAGGAATCTGTCTAGCTTGTTCCTGGGTCAGCATATAGGCTCTAGTCCTCGGCCTTGCTTGATCAGAATCTTTCTTCCCACTACCTCCAGCCTCACCTTCAGTGCACTCTCTTGCCATATGGCCTGTCTTGCCACATTTGTAACATGTTGGCTTCGCACCGCACTCATTGGCATAATGCCCTACCATCCCGCACTTATAACAGGCATTCGACCCCATTCTGCATTCTCCACCATGACCCTTTCCACATTTGGGACAAACATCAGAACTTCTACCCCACTTGCACTCACCACCATGCATCTTTCCGCAGGTCTTACACGATCTCTTCTCCGACACTTTCTGCTTCTTATCTTTGGAGTTCCATAACTGAGTATCGGGTCGCTTAACAGGAGCAACCCACTTCTTATCTTTCTTTTCCTCTTCCACCACTGCGTCATCCGCAGCCAGGTCAGCATAAACCACCTCTGCGAGTTCGACAGCAGAGTCAAAGGTAACTGGTTTACTCGTCCTGACTAGCATGCGGACTTTCTGTGGTAATCCCCTCACATAACACTTGATTATCTTAGCCTCAGTGTTGACCATTTCGGGCACCAACCTAGACATTCGGTTGAACTCAGTGGTGTACTCACAATGTGTCATCGTCCCAGCTTTCAAGTTCAGGAACTTCATCTCCGCCCTCTCAACCTCGGCGTCAGCACAGAACTTCCTCATCACTAACTCCTTTAGATCCTCCCACTTCATCTCTTTGATCTCTTCACGGGTCTTCCTCTGCTCCACACTCTCCCACCAATACATAGCCTCATCTTCAAATGATTGGGTGGCATAACCGACAGCTTGGTCAGGACGACACTCGCTGATTCGGATAATTTTATCCATGGCGGTTATCCACTGAAGAGTAGCGATTGCGTCTCCTAAACCAGTCAGCTTCGGTGGGTCGCATCCCTTGAAGGACTTATAGTTACACCCACCTCGGCCTCTCTTCCTGTCATCGACTTTCACAGACCTTACCTCACTTGAATCACCCTTTTCCCTCTCATCATCCTTCCTACCATCACCACCTGCCCCTTCAGCAGTTCTTTCACGGCTTCCAGCAGACCCTCCAGGAGTTATATTCTTCACAGCAGTGGCAACAGCTTGAACAATAGCTGCTTGAATTGCGGGATCCAGTTGAACCCCTTCGTTTTTGGCTGGACCTCCTCCAGCTGCACTGCCCTCATCCCCGGTGTTAGAAGCTGTCTCAACCGAAAGTTGCTGGACACGACGAGGCCTGCCGCGTCGCCCAGTGCGACCTCCAGTTCCAGCAATGTCTCCAGGTCCAGCCATCGTATTCTAAAAGGGAAAACACAAACATCATCACTCAAGGAACTATTTAGTACAAGGATAGTAAGGCTAACAGGTAATAACAGTGGCCAGCTGTGATTAGCTGATCACGTTACTTTCCGTGTCCTATACACTTCCCTTATGAGTCCATTTGTGCTGGTTCTATCCTAAACAATTAATCAATCAAGTAATTCTATCCCTAACATTCACATATCCTTTCTTTAGCAATCAAGCTAACATTAACATACATATTTAATCATACACTTTACCGTTACTGAGTTTGCTTGAGTGACACATGGCATTCTTGAACTGGCATCTTCTTTCTTTTCTTACTTTAATCCCATTCTCTGTTCGAGTCTAAGCATATAAGATGCTTAAATCTCTTGAACTTTGCTCTGATACCAACTTGTAAGGCCCCATTACCGGTAGCCCTACTTTCGTGTTGGATTTACTCATAAACGCAGTTCTAAATATCAGAGTTAATTAAAACATTCGCGGAATATAAAAGCTTTCATAAAACATTTCATAACAAAACACCTCTTGTCTTAAAGCAACATCTTGTCTTTCAAAATAAACAAAACATTAAACTTAAACGTCTTGAGTCTTCCGATGCCAGCCCCTTTATTCAGTGCCACGTGTCTCCTCACGCGAGCTGCCTCATCCTACTCACCTGCGTGCATACTAAAAGTCAGCTACGCTGAGTGAGTTCTAGTTAATCACATAATCATACAATACCTTCTTACATTTCATACTTAACCTCTTAACTTTCTTACATACACACGTAAGTGCATATACTTTCATTCTTACCTTCATACTTCCTTTACATACATAATCATACGTTTTAAAGAGCCTTTCGCCCTATAACCTCACAGATATTATAAGGGTCTGGTCCCTAACATCACAGATATTATAAGGGTCTGGTCCCTAACATCACAGATATTATAAGGGTCTGGTCCCTTTGTTTCGTGTAACTGTACCATACCTGTTCATACATGCTTTCCTTGACAATACGTGCAATCTCCGAAGAGCGTTCACGTACCATCATCATAACATACATACATTATGCATACATCATATATTCATACATACATCATATCTCTCATCATACTTATCAATCATATCTTAACTACCACCTGACGGTTCATGCAATATCCGAAGATCGTTCACGCACCGTCAAGCAATCATCATACGTAAATCATACAAGGCATACACTTATCACTTAAGATAAGTGTATTCACTATCACATCGAGTATGCACACAGCCTCGAAAACATAACAAGGGAGTGGGGCTAGAAACTCACCTCAAGGCGGTTGCGTTCACCGTTTACGGTTATCCCCTTCTTTAGCTGTGCGCGACTAACTGTATAATAATTATACGTATCAATAACTATCACTACACATATCGTCTTTCTAGTTTAATTATTACCCTCAACGAACGGGGGTCTGGGGGCAGCGCCCCTGGCAGCGGCGTTCTAGGGGCGGCAGCCCCTAGCGGGGTCCAAGGGGCAGAGCCCCTGGCTGGGGTTAAGCTGTCTTATCACATTTTCAATTAGCATTTTGAATCATTGAATAATATGCTACTTAAAAGTTCAAGGGTTTATTTGTAATTAAATCATTCTTTTTCTAAGTCCAGTGACTGTTCTGTCATTTTATTAAACTTTCTAGTTTGTTATTCAATCTTTAACGAATTGACTTATCTTAGCGAACTGGTCATTTGTGACGAACTGAGCCCTCTAGCGAACTGGGCCTCTGACGAATCCGTCCTTGTACGAACCAGTCCACATAGCGAATCAGTTCAAGTAACGAATTGGACCTTCTAATTCGTTATCTCCTTTAACGAATGGCTATAACGAAAGGGAGGTGTTAATTCGTTATCTTTTCCTTAACGAATCAGGACAAGAACTAAGGCTAGTTCGTTATTTTTCCTCAGCGAATCTACTTAACGAATCACCCTTAATTCGCTAAATTCCCGTTAGCGAACTAGGGTTAGGTCAGGGAATGTCAGAACATTCCCTGACATACCCTTAACCTCGTACTACTTTTCCGGCGCCGTCATTGCCGGAAGGCCGCTGGAAAAACGCGAACTCACCGGAAAAACGAATTTTTAACTCGTTTTTCATCGTTTTTCGCCACGTTCGATCCAGATCTGAGCTAGGGTGATCCCTAAGCTCATCATAGGTTCGGTTTATACCCGATTCCACTCGGATCTCGTGATTTAAACGGTTTAAACGGTGTCGGCTCGTTGTTTCGCGACTTTATCTAACGGGTTAAGCTCATACAATATTAAACTATCATTACCTCGGACCGGTGCTCGGTTTCCTTCTTGATTTCGGCTAGAGATAAGGAAGAACTAGAGAGAAATCTTAAGTGTGTGTTTTGGGTGGTGTATGGAATGTGTGAGAATGAATTAAATGAGGGATTAATGGTTTATATAATTATGGATCACGGGCTTAAGCCTATGGTCCTTTCCTCTTTCTTTCATAATCCAAGTCCATAATCCATATCCATTTAACCCAACACTAGCCCAACTCGTATTCTATTTCTCTAAACCGATAACGACCCACCATAAAATAGACGATATTTATTCTATTAATAAAACTGAAATCAGGATGTTACAGGTTATAGAAAATATGTGTGGTTTATTTAGGCATACATCTTGATATTTACACATAAATATAAATTGGTCAAATAAAAAAAATGAAAACTTTCATGTGGTTGGAAATCATCAAAATCTTTTAGATGTCATTGAGAATTGGTCAAATAATGTTTGTTGATATTGGGATAATACTACAATTAGATTATATTGTTAGAATTTGACAAATCATAATTATAGTATTTGTTAATAAAATTTTGAATGAAGTTAAAACATGCATGTGTGCTTTGTATATGAACAAAAACATATAATTATATAAAACTGTAATCAATAAATATATAAATTATTATAAAAGAATTTTTATTTTAACTTTTGTATAAGAGACATTCAATGACTTTATAGTTAGATCTATTAAATCAAAAGATATGGTTCCCTTTTATGAATAAAAAAAATTAATAAATTTTCAAAAAAAATTTAAAAAAAATATATAGTGCAGTTGTATTGTAATAGATAATTTCGACATATTTATAAAAATTTTAATATCAAATTGGTTAATTAGTCAACTTCCAAAAAACATGAAAAGTTTTATTATTTTTGAAATAATAAAATGGTATTTTTTATTTTAAACATTAATTTTGACATTTAGGCATAATTAAAAAAATGGTCAAATATAAGAAAATAAAAAGGTTTGTTGAGGTTGAAGAGTATAGAAAGTTTTAAAAAGTTTGTTGCTAATTGGTCAAATTCTGAATTTAATCAGGTTTAAATGTGTTATGAATATTAAGAAAAAATTAAGATACAAACGTAAAAAGTGTTAAACTAAATGTAAAAAACAAACATTTAAAATAAGATTGAAATTAAAACTCTATAATATATTAAAATTCGGTTTTTTAACAAATGATGAAATTAAAACTCTATAACATATTTTTGTAACAATATAAGATTGATTATCTTACTATAGATAATTTAATGTCTTAAAGAATAATCAACTAAATTTCATTTCCGGATTATATAATAATCAATTGAATTACATAAATTGTGAAAAATAAATAAATACATGAATAATAACATAAATATGTATCAATATTAAACAAAATAAAAAACAGCTTATCAAACAATCCTCAATCCATGAAATTAGCTATATCAAGTTGGAGATAATAACCTGAAATGATAAACTAAATATTAATATTAATATCACATAGTAAATAAGTTACAAATTATGGAAGATTTGAATAATGTGAAAAAATGTAAAATTGATGTTATAATTTACAACCGGGAAATTTGAATCGCGTTACCGGAAAAAATAAATAGTGAAGATCTCCATTGAATCTTCGATTTTGATATATAACCTAAAGAGATTATAAGAAAAAAATCATATTATTATTAATATAAATACAAACAAAAACGGAAAACAATAATAATTGTAATTGATATAAAACCTTTCCGGAATAATATGATAAGAATATCAAATAGAGTATGAAATATAATTACCATAATAACATTAAGAATAATATGATAGAGTATCAAATAAAACCTTACCGTAAAACCGTAATAACTTCAACTTATAAATTAAATCTTGGGTTTTGATATACAACCTAAAGATATTATAACAAAATGATATAACATTTAAAATAAATATAAAACCCTACCGGAAAACCGTAATAATTTCAACATATCAATTCAATCTTGGATTTTGATATAGAATCTAAAGATATAATAACCAAGTAATATAAAAATTAAAATAAATATAAAACGTTACCGGAAAATCATAATAACTTCAACATATCAATTCAATC
Source organism: Bidens hawaiensis (assembly GCF_021521415.1). Taxonomy (NCBI): domain Eukaryota; kingdom Viridiplantae; phylum Streptophyta; class Magnoliopsida; order Asterales; family Asteraceae; genus Bidens; species Bidens hawaiensis. Next base: position 1,119,938 of record NW_027491497.1, read on the forward strand.
TTGGCTTTTGATTTACAACATAAATGTATAAAAATTAATATAACAGTTAAAATAAATATAAAACATTACCGGAAAACAATATAACCTTACCAGACAAACATATAACAAAATCGGCCATTATTGGATATAGGAGACGATGGGGGAATAAACCGAAAGAGAGAGGAAACAGAGAGAGAGAGAGATAGAGAGAGAGAAAGATAGAGAGAGATTAAAATGGTTTGGCCTTTCAATCTTGAGATTTATATAATGTAAATGACCTGATTTAGTAAGTTTTTGAATTATTAGAATAATTAAAATAATTAATATCATAATTACATTAATAGGTTAATTATGATGTTTGACCAGATTTTAAAAATATTTAATAATTATTAATAATTTTGATTGTCTAGTATTTTAATTTATTTTATAATTTTTTACTCACATGAATTATTAATAATCATTGATTGTATAATATTTTAATTTATTTTATAATTTTTTTATTCACATGAAAAATAGAGAAGTGGTAGACAAAAATGGAAAGTTTAAAAATTCACCAATAGGAAGAAGCCATGTTGAATTAAAGTCTATTGTTTTAATAGTATAGTTAGATTGATTTGTCATATGATCATTCACTACCATTAGAACATATCAAACATTTTGAGAGAAACATAGATATATAGATTACCAAACAGAAGTTGTAGAACAAACCAATTTTGGCTCCAAACTCCTGCTTGATCACGGCACCATACTGAACATCTAGCTTGTTCGTTATTTCAGTAATTATAAGCCATTCAACATGGAGAAATCTTTACTGCCATAAAAAATACAAAATTGTGTCATAGCAAAAGAAAAGGATTCACAAAATTATGCGTATTGCGACATTAAGTTATTCAAAATACAAAATTAATATAATTTTTGGTAGAAAATATTATTGATGATAATACATTTTCGGTAGAAAATATTATTGCCGAATCAAGAAAAAACCCTAACGTAACAAGAACTGTAAACATCTAATAGTATGTAATACCTTAGCATCATTAACTTCAGTTGACTGAACATAACCGGCAGGCATATCACATCTGAATAAAAGATTCCGATAGGCATATCAGATCTGAATAAAATATTCCGGTAGGCATATTGATGACACATGGATGATGATGAAGATGATGATAAGACAATGTGATAAGGGATTGCCGGATCGAGAAGACATGTCGATTTTGAGTGTCGATCTTTAAGGGACCTGAATGAATTGGAAAGACGAAAGAATGATTTAGGCTTTATCTAAAAGATGAATGTTGTTATGCGGTTACTGTAGGTTCCCTGGACGGATCACACGAGATATCCCGATATACACAGGTGCGGAATCCCTGTGTAGATCGTTACGGACGTAGGACACAAACACACGAACACACAAATACGATAAGAACAAACTCACGTTATATTAATAACTCAACACGTGATATAATCACAGTTACAGACTCTCGACCTCACGTCACTTGACTCACTGAATTACACGTAACTTGAACTCTTCTAAACAGTAATCCGTAACCTATATAAATACAGGACAACTTCGCCTCAGGCGAAGTTGTCCATAACTTCGCTTGTTCAACAAGTTCGCCTAGGCGAACTTGTCAACAAATTCGCTTGGTTAACAAGTTCGCCTAAGCGAACTTGTCAACAACTTCGCTTTAAACAAACAAATACATAAACAATATTACAGACTCGACTACAGACATTAGACATATGAACTACTGACATTTATGCACCAACAGACTCCCCCTTGGCAGTAGCTTCATATCTTGATCTTTCAGCATCTGTCATGTAATCCTGTATCTTCACGCGTGCACTCCTTCTCTAACACACACCGACACAACCCGTTGATACTTTCTTGCTTCGTCCTTCCAAGCTGGAATATAAAAGATCTTTTTCTCGTTAAGCACCTTCAGATCAGCTTGCGATAAGTTAACAAGATGCATCGGATCGTAAACTCTAAGAATCTCTTGTTCATCCTCATCTTCCATCACTGCCTCCGCTGTCTCACAATCAACGAACCACCACTTTAGGTCTTTGAGCACATCCTTGGGCATAAGCTTCATCGGTACTTCTTTAAGGCACCGGATTGGTTTATACTTCATAACCATCCAAGGCTTTCCATCAGCTCTCAAACCTCTATCCTTGTCTTCAACAAGTTTCCCTTTCTGTGGTTTCAACAGCTCAAACTTCTTTTCCTTTATGCTCTCTTTCCATACGATTTTCCCGATGACTCTAGCCATATTATCATCACTTCGATTGATCAACCCCAATCTGGCTAAGTCTTTAACCTCACACTCAGGCAGTGTGTTTAACGATCTCAACATTCTTCTAAGGTACTGAATTCCATCATATCGTTTAATCACGAAGAGCCGCAACTGCTCATCATAAATCCAGCATATAATCCCTTTCTTTGCTTCAGCATAGCCCATAATATTGTAACTCTTTTTGAACATGGTAGGGACTGCCGGTTTCTTCATTTTGACGAACCATTGAGCATATCCTTCCTTCCACCTCGGCTGCTCTTCCCATTCAGTATCTTCAACTGCCGTCTGATCACCCATATCGGCCTTCTCAACCTCTGGAATGTCATGTTCGACATTTTCCTCTACTATCTCTCCTTCCTCAATCTCATTTTCCTCAATCTCAATCTGCTCACCGATCTTCTCAATCACATCACTCGGCAGCACATCTTCATCAAACAACACATCATCGCTGAACATATCATCGTCAAGTTCCTTCAACGCATCAATCACGTCATCATCAACCAACACCACATCATCACCACCAGAACCACCAGCCGCGTCGGCAGACTCCCCCTGAGCTGTGGAAGTACCAAGAGCTTGAGAAGTTCTTGGCAGCTCACCACCTGCATCTTTCGATGCATTGGGATCATCGTCTCGGTCATTTCTTCTTTTCGTCCTTAGCTCGTCGCCCTTACAGCTCATCTCCCCCTGAGATGCCAAGAACTCCTTCAAGGCATCTATAATTTTCCCATGCTCAACCAGGAGGGATGACTGTAGTTGATTTGCTTCCACTAGGCGTTGAATAGTCTTCGATTGCTCTGCCACGATCCGCTCTAGTGAAGCTATTCTCTCTGAGTCTGACATAGGCGTAGGCGAGACATCAGAAGTAGGTGTAACCGCAGGTGGTACCATACCTGATAACCCTGCAGTAGTGACGACCGTTGACTCTACAAATCGTGCAGCTACCAACGACTGAGTAAGCGTTGGAGGTGGTAGAGACACAATCTCCGGAGTCGACGTCTAGATAGTAGTGGTAGATGGAATGCTAGCAGATGATGTAGCCGCCACGGGAACATCCGCAGCGCTTATACTTGTAACCTGTACAGAAGTAGGAACGATAGACATACCAGACAGTGCAGCCGGAGCAAAAAGTACCATCCTTGAAGTCTCTCCAGCTCCCATACCAGCACCTGTCCTTTCCCTTCTTGATCGTCTTATCAGCTTATGTATATCTTCTTCCTCTTCTGACTCATCATCATCCTCCGTTCTCTTTCTCTTCCCAAAAGTTCTCTCTCGAGACACCATCAACCGTCTCCCCTCATCCATGATCTCATCCAAATCTGAGTCAGCCATCGACGTTGCTGCTCTAGTAACACTCACACCCGAACCTTGTGCAGCAGAGACCTGCACCTCTTCATGTGTAACAACTTGATCCATATCGAAATAACCTTGACCTCCAAAGACAGCATCAAGATCTATATCCTCTGCAGCCGACACAACAGGCACAGCAGGTGCAGCTTGAGTTGCTCTTGCTTGTCGCGGTTGAGGATCTCTGAACTCGTCCCCACCAGCAGGAACATACTCTGGGTTGATTAAAAACCAAAACAGTGGAGTATGCCTTGGACGACGTTCAGGGTTGCTCCTCGCACTCGAAGTGCGGCATTGAGCAAAGATACGTTTGCTCACAGATTCCACGTATCTTATTGGTCGTCTCTGAGGTAGATTCGGAGCCACATGGTTCAATATCATCTGGATGAAACGTGGATACATAATGAACCGCTCCCGAGCCATCGCCCTTCTCTGTCTGTCAATCTCGTAAAAGACCATCTGACTAAAACTATAGCGTTTATTTTAAGTCAGTGCAGTCATTGCGGCTGCATGGTCACACCCATACCGTCAGTGCCCGCCTTCCTTCCTGACATGCAAACTATCATGACGTGCATAAGGAAGCGCCACTGACCAAGTAGAAAACCCTTCCGTCTCTGTGAATCGCCTAATGGACCAGAATAGCCCATTCGGAGAAACGCTCCATCACGAAACGGAGCCACAAACTCAGTTGGGTCGTCCCTCGTCTCTTCTCCAAACCGTAACGCCACCCGAATCTGTTCAGAATTGAATTGAACCTGTTGATTGTTCACAGTCGCTCGCATGACCGGGGGCTCAACACGACAGTCGTATTCTACCGTCTGCCAAAAGTATTCGATATTTGGTAAGGATATCGGCAGAGTGTTCGTGATGGCATGAAAAATCCTCGAGCGTATGAGGAAAGTAATAATCTCGCGGTAATCCTCAACGCCGCTCGCTTCCGGGTCAAGGGTGATGTACATATTGTGACCCGGGAAAAATTGCCGTTGGTTATCACCATCGTCTCCTCCTGCACCTCCAGCACCGGCAACATCATCCATCTCTGCAACAAACGAACCAAGTTAGATAAACGTTAATGAATAACACAAGTTCACTGGTTACCATGAGCGAAGTTGTGATAAACTCTGTATAGGCGAAGTTAAAGATGAGGCGAAGTTGGGAACAACTTCGCTTCAGCATTAAGTTCGTCTAATTAATATTAAGTAAAAATGATCTAGGCGAAGTTAATCTTAACTTCGCCTCATCACAACATCGCCTCAGGCGAATTTAAGTTTCCGGCGAATTTAAGTTTCAGGCGAAGTTACGGATAACTTCGCCTAAACCCTAACTTCGCCTGAATCTGAATCGGCGACAGTTCGAATGATTCAAGCATGAAGATCTGAAGTTTTCAGGGTATTTTGACGATATAGGACTTTTAAACTCTAGCGTTTAACAATAGGTTGACGATCAGTTTGTACATGCCCACGTGAAAACGAGTTTTGAAATCGGGTTTAATGGTTGGTCGTCCGAGGTTATTACCCGGTTGTCGAAACAACCTTAGATTAATCAAAGAACATATAACATCAGATAAAAGAACCCAAACAACATTTAGATCGGTTTGAAATCGAAGAACAAGTGAACAAGTATGGATTCGTAATGACAAGTTCGCTGTGAAAAATCGGTGGATATAAGTTCGCTGAATAATGAACTGTTTGACTCTAAGAATTCCTCATATAGGGGTGAAGTTATACAGGCGAAGTTACGGATAACTTCGCCTAGGCGAAGTTATCCACAACTTCGCCTGTTCAACAACATCGCCTATATATTTACAGAATTTAACCTTATAAGTTTAACATTTTTCCAATTAAGTTATAAAACTTTCCTTTAAGAACTAAACGACACGATCAAGTCCAAGTAACCTGTTTAAAAAATACAACTACAGAAAAGGAAAACTTTTAACAATTAAAGTATAAGGGATCAAATTTCAGTCTCGATAGGGACTGCTACGTTTTAGAAAAGATCCGAACAGGAATCATACTAAGTATGTGACTGACACATAGATCCGTGTTTAGCTGTATTATGACATAAGGAAACAGGTTGTAAGCAGGTAATATACTTAAGATGGTTTTCATCGTTTCTGTGATACGAGTTAGGTTCAATTATGCCTCAAAATTTAAGTGGGCAACAACTCAGAAATATTGATGCCTCCTATCTCTCCTCAAAGCGTATTTGGCTTTCCCCAAGTCACCCCGAATTGACCTCGACCCATAGTGTCTGATTAAGTTGTAAGTATTCTTGATCTGCTTCCCGTTCTTCTCTCTTACTCAATGATTGTGAAGTCTTGATTTTGTCATCACTAATATGTTTCAATAATTCCAAATAAAATTATTTTTTTTTTTTGAATAAACATAGACTTCAAAGCAGAAATTAACTGCAAGTCCCGAATCTGGATCACTGCAGTATCTTGAGACGCTATCTTCACGGGAATCAGAACACACATGGGCTCGTGTATGACTGGGTAATCGCTTTTCTGCCTATCATTCGGAAAGATATATATGAAGACATGCAAAACTCTTAAGGAGTTTCCACGTAAAATCAAGTAGATTTAGTTTGTATCACGTCTATTTTTACGCACCATAAAAAGTTACCATAACATACAATGACTGTCCTAAAGCCTTTTAAGCCTAATAACTTCACTAGTTAAGCACACAAAGTTAGTATATCTATCATTTTCCAGGGTTGGATCAATTTTCCGTTTAACATAGCAAATGTACTTCTTACGAAGGAACAGACTTGAAAAATAATTTCATTTCCCATTTCTTTCAAAATTTTAACATTAATCGCCCCAACCAATACAAAGTCTTCAGGTAAACGGCTATCCCGAAGATCCAATGGATCAGCTGGACCGACCACATACTAGTATGTGTCCTTCTAACTAAGTATGATCGACTAATTGTAAGCGAAAGAATGAAAAACTTATCATAAACCGCCCCGGTCACGATCAGTAATCTGGTTAATGGCTATCCTCAAAATCTACAAGTAGAAAATGAGGACCAAAACATATCCGAAGACAAGTCCTTCAAACTGACGTAACCGACATATTTTTAAGCGATTAATGACGTTTTTTTTTTTTTTTTTAATATCAAGAAAAGCATGGTTACTCGGGATTGATCATCCCATTCAGTTCAATAAGGTTTTGAAATCTGGATTTGTCAAACGCTTTAGTATATAAATCAGCGAAATTATCAAGCGTATCCACCTTTTCAAGCACAATCAATTTCTTCTCAGCACAATCCCGTATAAAATGATGACGTATGTCAATATGTTTAGTTTTACTATGTTTCACGGGATTGTTAGTTACTGAGATAGCAGCTGTGTTATCAATGCAAATAGGAGTAAGTAAGAAATTCAGACCATAGTCGCGCAACTGTTGTTGAATCCAAAGAACCTGAGAACAGCAGTTGGATGCTGCCATGTATTCTGCCTCACAGGTTGAAATTGCGACTGAAGTCTGCTTCTTGAACTGCCACGACACCAATCTGCCACCAAGAAACTGACATCCTCCAGTTGTTGACTTCCGACTCTGATTGCACCCTCCATAATCAGAATCTGTGTAAGCGACTAGCTCCAAGTCTCCTCCTTTCGGGTACCACAACCCCAGCTTCGGCTTGCCCTTGAGATACCGCAGTATCCTCTTTGCACCTTTCAAATGAGATTCTTTTGGATTTTCCTGAAAACGTGCACAAAGACAAACAGCAAACATTATATCAGGCCTAGATGCAGTTAAGTACATTAAAGAACCTATTATTGCCCGATATTGAGTTGGGTCCACATCTGCATCACCGTCTACTTCAGCACCCAATTTGTGATTGACGCAGATTGGAGTATCATATGGAGAACTGTCCTCCATCTTGAAGCGCTTGAGCACATCATGAACATACTTCGTCTGATGAATGAACATCCCGTCCTTCTTCTGATCAACCTGCAATCCTAGAAAGAAAGTTAGTTCACCCATAGCACTCATTTCAAACCTTTTCTTCATGACGGCTTCAAAATCTTGACACATGGAGACTTTTGATGCAGCAAATATAATGTCATCCACGTAGACTTGTACCAGCAGGAAGTCGCTACCATCTCTTTTGAAGAACAACGTGCTATCAATTTTCCCTCTTGCAAAACCATTCTCGAGCAAGTAATCCGATAAAGTTGAATACCAGGCACGAGGTGCCTGATGTAATCCATACAACGCCTTGCTCAACCTGTACACATGATCTGGAAAGTCTGGGTCAGGAAAACCCGGAGGTTGCTCAACATACACAACCTCATCAACTTTCCCATTCAAAAACGCACTCTTCACATCTAGCTGAAACACCTTCATCTTTTCATAAGCAGCAAACGCTAAAAACAATCTTATGGCTTCCAACCTGGCGACAGGAGCGAACACTTCGTTATAATCAATCCCCTCTTGTTGATTAAAACCTTTAACGACTAGCCTCGCCTTGTTTCTTATAATAATCCCCTTATCATCTCTCTTGCACTTAAACACCCATTTTGTGCCTATCGCATGCACATTCTTTGGTTTTTCAACCAAAGTCCAAACTTCCATCTTCTCGAATTGAGCCAACTCTTCTTGCATGGCTTCGACCCACGAGCTGTCCTTTAAAGCCATTTGATAATTCTTTGGTTCAATCTGACTTATAAAGCAGGTGTACAGGCATTCATTGATTATTCCTGTCTCCTTAATGCTTGTATAAACACAGGTATGTTCATTCAAGCTACTTCTAGTTTGTACACCTGAGGACACATCACCAATCTCATTATCCAAAGGGTGATCTTTATGAATTCTCGTGGTCGGAACAGAACCAACATGCAAATTATCTTCCAAATTAGAAGAGATCTCGTCAATGGTTGTTTCTGGCTGAGAGTGAAATGGATTGAAAAATTCTTCTTCAGTCGAGGCAGCAGGGGTACCAGTAGAGTTTGATGAGGAAGGTTGACATTTATCAATCAGCTGTCTTTGCAATAGATTTTCTTCCTCATCAAGTATCATCTTCGTCGCAACTCTTTCTTCTTCTTCAGAAATTTCCAACTCCGGTATGTTAAAAGACTTAAAAAGCTTAACATAGTCGAAAAGCTCAGCAGGTCCATTGCTTGGTTTTGGCGGTTGGTAACTTGTGATGTCGGTGTTACACACCAACTCCACCTTGCAGGTCGAAGTATTGAAGACACGTCTGTTGGGAGTACCAACAACATAACCGACTAAGATTCCTTCATCGGCTACTTCGCCAAATTTAGAATTTGTCTTCAAGATCGAACAAGGGGATCCGAATAGTTCAAGACCACTCAAGTTGGGCTTCCTTCCATGCATAAGCTCGTAACACGTTTTACCAAGTCTCTTAACAGTTAACACTTTATTCAGAACATAGCAGGCTGTAGCAACTGCTTCAGCCCAGAACATCACCGGAAGCTTCGAATCTGCCAGCATAGTTCTGGCTCCTTCAATTAAAGTTCGGTTCTTCCTTTCAGCCACTCCATTCTGTTGCGGAGTATACGGAGCGCTGTATTGGTGTTCAATTCCTTTCTGAAGACAGAAGATCTCCATCTCAAAGTTCTTGAACTCCGTTCCATTGTCACTCCTGATGAACTTAACTGTTTTACCCATGACGTTCTCAACTTTGGTAATCAAATTCTTCACCATTTGAGCCGTCTCATCTTTCGATTTTAGAAAATATACCCAGGAATATCGCGAGTAGTCATCAGTGATCACCAAGCAGTAAGAAGTACCTCCTAGACTTTTTGCATTCACGGGACCGAAGAGATCCATGTGAAGCAGTTCTAGAGTACTGGCAATAGAGTTGACCTTCTTGGTGAGATGGGATTTCTTGTGTTGCTTTCCCTTCTTGCATGCTATACATTTGTCTTCAAAGTTAAAACTTTTCAAGGGAACGCCCATCACAAGTCAATTCCTGACAATGTGGTTCATCTTCCGAAGATGAATGTGCCCCATCCTCCTGTGCCACAATTCGGATTCCGATTCGCTTGCTTTCGTCATTAAACATGATTCTTCCGTGGCCATTTCAGTAGACCTCATATCCATCACATAAGTATTTGTATCACGTGGAGCTTTCATCACTATCCACTCGTCTGGTATCTGAAAACCAGGCTTCAACACGATCGCCTCATTCTTCGTGAAATGAACAATGTACTCCTTGTCACAAATCTGCTACACACTCAGCAGATTGTGCTTCAACTCTTCTACAAAGTTCACATTCTCAAGAGTCATTTTTCCATTGGACACCGTTCCTCTTCCAGTAATTCTGCCTCCACTTTCACCGGCAAAGCTAACTCTCGCTCCTTGAACAGGTTTTAAGTCGTGCAACAAGTATTTGTTACCCGTCATGTGCCGGGAACAGCCGCTATCTACAATCCAAAGACTGTGGGCAGCCCTGTTCAACTGTTCCTGCACAATAAAGCAAAGGATTAGAATCTAGGGACCCAAGACTAATTGGTCTTGGATCTATACATCCCGTACTTCTGCTTTCCAAAGTTAGCATCTGGATAATTCCTGTCAGTCCTATTAGGAAATCTCATTGGAAATTGAGTGTGAGGCCTTCCAAACCTATGTATATTGAAAGTATTATATCTTGTGGTTTGGTTATTAGTGTCACACCCGGCCCTGAGCGGCGGAAACAGCCGGGCGCGCACGAGTGGGGATTGATAATTAAGCACGGGCCATTGCAAACATTCAAAGATTTTCATTGCGCATGAAAAGTTTAATACAAATACATTACATTGATTAAAAATTTCATAAAAACATCCAAGTATAAAAACTGTTGAAGATTTCCACGCCATATCCCCTTGCGCGGCGGGAACAACCACGCGCATCGAAGGGATAGAACTAAAATCTTCCAAAAAGCTAGTTTTAGATGTTCAGCGTGAGGTGCTCTAAGTGTGACTCCATGCGCTACCTAGTTATCTCCTGAAAGACACGTAAAAACATTTGAATCAGTATAAACTGAGTGAGTTCACAAGTCTTAGTAACTTGATAAATCGTATTGCATCATAATCTTGATACAAATCATTCTGAAACATAATTCTGATAGCATCATTAAGACACATGCTTGGTAAAACATAGTTCTATCAACATATTTTGATAAAATCGTTCCGCGGGTTACGCGCGAACACTTCTAGGAACTGTGCTCGTCTATGCAAAGTGGCGCTGCCACTACGAGCTAAAATAAGTAATACCGTCCCGCGGGTTACGCGCGAACGTTTCAGGAAAAATGTGCTCGTCCATGCAAAGTGGCGCTGCCACTACGAGCAAATCAATAATTCCGTCCCGCGGGTTACGCGCGGACGTTGTGCCGGAAAACAAGGCGCTCGTCCATGCAAAGAGGCGCGACCCCTACGAGCGGGCTCAAACCCATAGTACTGCCCCATGACCGTACTAGGCACTCGTCCATGCAAAGAGGTGCGACCCCTACGAGTGGGTGGATCAAACCAGCAGTCCCTACCCTTAGAGTTCCAATGGTAAAGTGATCACTTACTCGAGTTCTAGCGCACATACATCGAAAACCTTAGATAACCGTTTGCATTGCTCATCATGAAAAATAACTTAAACACATAATCGCTTGCATAGCTTGTAAGTATACCATGATAAAACATTATTTAAGTACGTGTCCCTCGCCCCGAAAACAGTTTAAAAATAGTGAAAACAGTGAAAATAGGGGCTGTGAGACTCACCTGTGGTTCTTGTTAAGGGATTAAATCGAGATTCGGGTTTTCTTGGTGTTGGCCTCGGAATTGAAGGTCTAGTAACAGGATCGGAAATGAAAACAACGGATGCTTGGGGGAGGATTAGTGCAAGTTTGCAGTTCTTTGGAGTGTGTTTTGGGTGATAATTTGGGTTACATATTTATAGGCAAACTCAAGGGAACACAATCCCTTGCTTTAGGGGATTGTAATCTTTTCATATCTAGGGGTAATGATGATAAAGTATGGAAATTGTTATTGTTTATTATTTATTTAAAAGTGGAGGAGTGGACAAAAGATCTTGATTTGATTTGGACAGGACATGCAGGTCTGTGGTTGGTGAGAATAGGGTGGCTGACAGTTGACTTTTCGTGTTACAGTGTGCTTTTTCAGGTACTTTTGTCAGTGTACAGTAAAAAGTGGAAAATCTCTGAAACACGCTACTGTTTCCTTTTGGGCGGGAGTAATCTCCTTATGTCTGGAGAATAGACTAAGTGTTCTGTGCGCATCACTTTGTGCGCATAGCTTTCTGCGTGAAGGACATTTCTTTGCTGCGGGTAGGTGCGTAACCTTCTCGCAGTTAGGGATATTGAGTTTCATTTGCAGATTCTCCAGGTGGTCTTGGTATTTCAACATAGTGATCAGTCATGTTGAAGTCAATTCCATCTTGGAGCTTCAGGCAAACTAGCTCTCAATGTTCCCGCCATGCGGGGAGGTTAGTTCCCTTCCGCACGCGCATAAACGATTTAGGATGCACCCGCCTTAGCATCATGCGGGATGGTCAACCCATAGACAACATAACGTTAAGTTACATGAAAACATAAAGCCAAAACATTCGCGCATGGCGCATCTAACATATGCTCACGCTGGTTCTTAACATGGTGCGCTCGCGCAGGACGCACATAACAAATGCACGCGCTGACTAACATGGCGCGCTCGCGCAGGGCGTACATAACAAATGCACGCGCTGACTAACATGGCGCGCTCGCGCAGGGCGCACATAACAAATGCACGCGCTGACTAACATGGCGCGCTCGCGCAGGGCGTACATAACAAATGCACGCGCTGACTAACATGGCGCGCTCGCGCAGGGCGTACATAACAAATGCACGCGCTGACTAACATGGCGCGCTCGCGCAGGGCGCACATAACAAAATTACCTAATATTTAGGTTGATTACTTGGTTTAAGGGATTGGGAATTTACCGGGTGTCACATTCTCCCCCTGTTAAGCGAATTTCGTCCCGAAATTTAGGAGACGTTGCTGGCAGAAGCCATGTTCTGAAAGAGGTGTGGGTATTTCTGGCGCATCTGGTCTTCTCTTTCCCAAGTGAATTCAGGCCCACGCCTCGAGTTCCATTGAACCTTTACTAACTTGATTCTGCTTCTGCGTAACTTTTGTTCTTTCCAATCGATTACTGCTATAGGTTCTTCTACGAAGTGCAGCTGTTTGTCGATGTGAATCTCTTCCGACGGCAAAATCAACGTTTCGTTAGATAAGCACTTTTTGAGGTTGGACACATGAAACGTATCATGAACTCCACTGAGTTCGGCGGGTAAACGGAGTTTATAAGCAACCGGACCGATCCTTTCCAGGAACTCAAATGGTCCAATGTAGCGCGGATTCAACTTTCCTCGCTTGCCGAAACGGGGGACTCCTTTCCATGGAGAGACTTTCAAAAGTACTTTATCCCCTACTTGAAATTCCAATGGTTTCCTTCGCACATCTGCGTAGCTCTTCTGTCTGTCGCGCGCTGTCTTAAGGCGATCCCTTATCTGAAAAATCTTGTCTGTTGTTTCTTGGATCAATTCTGGACCAGTCATTTGCTTGTCACCTACTTCAGCCCAGCACAGTGGGGATCTACACTTGCGCCCATACAGAGCTTCGAACGGCGCAGCCTTAATGCTTGTGTGATAGCCGTTGTTGTAAGAAAATTCAACCAATGGGAGATGAGTATCCCAGCTACCTTCGAAATCGATTGCGCACGCGCGTAGCATATCTTCCAATGTCTGGATTGTTCGCTCGCTTTGCCCATCCGTTTGAGGATGATATGCCGTACTCATGTCAAGACGAGTACCTAAAGCCCCTTGTAACGATCTCCAAAACCTTGATGTGAACCGACTATCTCTATCCGAAATGATGGACACTGGGACTCCATGTTTTGAAACTACTTCTCGAATATACAGTCGGGCTAACTTTTCCATCTTATCGGTTTCCTTGATCGGCAGGAAGTACGCTGACTTAGTTAGCCGATCCACAATAACCCATATTGTGTCATAACCCCCAGGTGTCCTTGGCAGTTTGGTGATGAAGTCCATAGAGATTTGTTCCCACTTCCACATGGGAATTTCTGGCTGCTGAAGCAACCCTGATGGTTTCTGGTATTCAGCCTTCACCTTCGAACACGTCAGGCACTTACTGACATATGTCGCGATGGCGCCTTTAAGATTGGGCCACCAATACAGCGTTTTAACATCTTGGTACATCTTGTCTGCGCCAGGATGTACGGAATACCGCGTCTTGTGAGCTTCGTTCAATACCTGCTCGCGCAATCCTCCCTTGAGAGGGACCCATATGCGGTTAGCGAAATATAGATTGCCGTTCTCTTTAAGTTCCAAACTCTTAACCATACCCCCAAGGCATTCGTTTTTAACAAACTCTGATTTCAAGGCTTCTTGCTGAGCGTCTCGGATGCGAGTAGAGAGATCTGCGTGAATGGTCAACCTTAGAGCCTTGACTCGTAGCGTTTTTATTCGCTCCTTCCTACTTAGCGCGTCTGCTACCACATTCGCCTTTCCAGGGTGGTACCTAATTTCACAATCATAATCATTCAACAACTCCACCCATCTCCGTTGCCTCATGTTTAAATCCTTTTGATCAAATATATGTTGAAGGCTCTTGTGATCCGTAAAGATTATACACTTTGTACCATAGAGGTAATGGCGCCAAATCTTTAGCGCGAAGACAACCGCTCCAAGTTCTAAATCATGCGTTGTGTAGTTCTTTTCATTGGTCTTGAGTTGGCGTGAGGCATACGCTATGACTTTGTCTCGCTGCATAAGGACACATCCAAGTCCCTGATGTGAAGCGTCGCAGTAAACAACAATGTCATCCATCCCCTCGGGCAAAGACAAAATTGGCGCACTACATAACTTCTGTTTCAACATTTGAAATGCTGTTTCCTGATTTTCGCCCCAAACAAACTTCTTGTCTTTCTGGGTTAGCGCGGTCAGAGGTAGAGCTATTTTGGAGAAGTTCTCAATGAAGCGTCGATAGTAGCCAGCTAGTCCTAGGAATTGCCTCACCTCAGTTGGGGTTTTTGGCGCTTCCCAGTTTTCGATGGCCTTGACTTTGGAAGGATCAACGTGTATTCCTTTCTTGTTTACAACGTGACCGAGAAAGTGAACTTCTCTAAGCCAAAACTCGCACTTGGAAAACTTCGCATACAACTTTTCTTTCCTCAACAATTCCAAAATCAATCTCAGGTGTTGCTCATGCTCGGCCTCGGTCCGTGAGTAAATCAGAATATCATCTATAAACACAATCACAAACTTGTCCAAGTATGGTTTGCACACGCGGTTCATCAGATCCATGAACACAGCCGGCGCATTAGTTAGCCCGAAAGGCATCACTAAGAACTCATAATGGCCGTATCTAGTTCGGAAGGATGTTTTCGGCACAGTTTCCTCATGGACCCTAAGTTGGTGGTATCCTGACCGTAGATCTATCTTCGAATAATAACTGGATCCCTGCAACTGGTCAAATAAGTCGTCAATCCTCGGTAAGGGGTACCGATTCTTGACTGTCAGCTTGTTCAGCTCCCTGTAGTCAATACACATTCTGAACGAACCATCCTTCTTCTTAACAAACAGTACTGGAGCTCCCCAAGGTGAAAAGCTTGGGCGTATGAAACCCTTATCCAATAGTTCCTGTAACTGATTGGATAGCTCTTGCATCTCAGATGGAGCTAATCGATAAGGCGCTCGAGCTACTGGCGCAGCTCCTGGGACTAAATCAATACGAAACTCGACTTGTCGCGGCGGCGGTAATCCGGGCAAATCTTCAGGAAAAACTTCTGGAAATTCGCGCACTACTGGTAAGTCTTCAATTCTTCGCTCATCTCCTTTCTTCTCTACGACATGCGCCAGGAAGGCGTAGCACCCTTTCTTTAGGCACTTTCGCGCCTTTAGGCACGAAATCAGTTTCGTCGCAACTCCCCTTCTTTCCCCTTGAATTACCAAGGTTTCTCCGTTCAACAGTGGGATCCGAACCTGCTTCTCATGGCAAATGACTTCCGCGTGGTTCTCGACTAACCAATCCATACCTACCACCATGTCAAAACTTCCCAAGTCTATTGGCAACAAATTAATATTGAACCCGTGACCTCCCATGACTATTACACATTGATCAGTTCTTTCGTTCGCGCATAACTGCCTACCATTGGCTAGTTCTATAGTATAAGGCGTGTCTAGCCTACTGGTTGCTAGGCCTAGGGAGTCTTTAAACTCAGCGGATATAAAACTTAGGTCAGCGCCAGTATCAAATAAGACAGATGCAAAATGTCCGTTAAGCAAAAACGTACCGGTTACCACATTCGGCTCTTCTTTAGCTTCGCCTGCGCCGATCACAAAAGCTCTCCCGCGAGCTTGGTTCCCCTTTTGCGGGCAATCCCGACTAAAATGCCCTGGCTTCCCGCATGCGTAGCAGTTGTCGCTTGCTCCAGCTTCTCTGACACGGCAATTCATCGTCTTGTGCCCTGGTCTGCCACATTTGGCACATTCGATTCTTGCGCATTCACCCTCGTGGTGATACTTGCATTTGCTGCACCATGGGCGAGGCCCGCTGTATCCTTTTCGTGGTGGCTCCGCGGCCTGAATCGCGTAAACCCTTGCGCTTTCCTGCTTCTTAAACGGTGGCTGCTTGGAGTCGGACCCTCGGTGGTGGGAGTTCCATTTCCTCTTGGGATCAGAGGTTCGCTGCTCGTTTCCGCGCGTAGTCAACATACCCGCACGGATCGTATCCCTTGTAAGGGTGATGGCCCGCGCTACCGCCTCATCAAAGGTTGGAGGCGCTGCGGCGTTGAGCGGAACCCTAACAACAGGAGGTAACCCAAAAATATACCTCTCGATCTTCTTTTCCTCCGTGTTTGCCATGTCTGGCACCAACTGGCAAAGTTCGTTGAACCGGTTGTTGTAGGCGTCGATATCCGTTCCTACCATGGTGTGGTTCCAGAATTCCTGTTGTAGACTCTGGATTTCTGCGCGAGAGCAGAACTTTCTCATCATCATCTCCTTCAGTTCCTCCCAGGTCTTGTGGAGAGCAACTTCTCGCCCCAATGTTTTCGTTTGAAGCTTCCACCAAGACGAAGCTGCTTCTTGGAACATGCAGGTCGCGTAAAGGACCTTCTGGTTCTCACTACATCCGCTAATGGAGAGAACTGTCTCCATCTTGTCAATCCAGTTGTAGAGCCCAATGGCCCCTTCGGTTCCCTTGAATGGCCAAGGCTTACAGGCCATGAATGTCTTATAGGAGCATCCTTTGTCCAAGGCTCCTGATTCGGGTTCTGGGGTCTCATTCTGACGACCCTGACTTGATTCGGCCTTGCTGGCCTCATGTGTTGCGATTGCTTGCGCGATTATTTCCGCGAGTTCCTCGGGTGTCATGGTAATTCCTTTGGCTTTAGTTGGAGGCATTCTCGCTTTAAAAGAGTGAAAATATATCAGACTTAGCGCATGTATTCTGAGCGCATAATGTTATCATTATTTACTACAGTGTGACCCGTGTTCCTAAGTGTGTGTATAGTTTCCTTTTGAAAATATTTTCTTTGAAAAATATTTCATGCGATTCCCCAACGGTTATAGTCTAGGTTAAAACTTCTTTTCCTAGTTCGCTATAACCAGTGCTCTGATACCAATCTGTCACACCCGGCCCTGAGCGGCGGAAACAGCCGGGCGCGCACGAGTGGGGATTGATAATTAAGCACGGGCCATTGCAAACATTCAAAGATTTTCATTGCGCATGAAAAGTTTAATACAAATACATTACATTGATTAAAAATTTCATAAAAACATCCAAGTATAAAAACTGTTGAAGATTTCCACGCCATATCCCCTTGCGCGGCGGGAACAACCACGCGCATCGAAGGGATAGAACTAAAATCTTCCAAAAAGCTAGTTTTAGATGTTCAGCGTGAGGTGCTCTAAGTGTGACTCCATGCGCTACCTAGTTATCTCCTGAAAGACACGTAAAAACATTTGAATCAGTATAAACTGAGTGAGTTCACAAGTCTTAGTAACTTGATAAATCGTATTGCATCATAATCTTGATACAAATCATTCTGAAACATAATTCTGATAGCATCATTAAGACACATGCTTGGTAAAACATAGTTCTATCAACATATTTTGATAAAATCGTTCCGCGGGTTACGCGCGAACACTTCTAGGAACTGTGCTCGTCTATGCAAAGTGGCGCTGCCACTACGAGCTAAAATAAGTAATACCGTCCCGCGGGTTACGCGGCGAACGTTTCAGGAAAAATGTGCTCGTCCATGCAAAGTGGCGCTGCCACTACGAGCAAATCAATAATTCCGTCCCGCGGGTTACGCGCGGACGTTGTGCCGGAAAACAAGGCGCTCGTCCATGCAAAGAGGCGCGACCCCTACGAGCGGGCTCAAACCCATAGTACTGCCCCATGACCGTACTAGGCACTCGTCCATGCAAAGAGGTGCGACCCCTACGAGTGGGTGGATCAAACCAGCAGTCCCTACCCTTAGAGTTCCAATGGTAAAGTGATCACTTACTCGAGTTCTAGCGCACATACATCGAAAACCTTAGATAACCGTTTGCATTGCTCATCATGAAACATAACTTAAACACATAATCGCTTGCATAGCTTGTAAGTATACCATGATAAAACATTATTTAAGTACGTGTCCCTCGCCCCGAAAACAGTTTAAAAATAGTGAAAACAGTGAAAATAGGGGCTGTGAGACTCACCTGTGGTTCTTGTTAAGGGATTAAATCGAGATTCGGGTTTTCTTGGTGTTGGCCTCGGAATTGAAGGTCTAGTAACAGGATCGGAAATGAAAACAACGGATGCTTGGGGAGGATTAGTGCAAGTTTGCAGTTCTTTGGAGTGTGTTTTGGGTGATAATTTGGGTTACATATTTATAGGCAAACTCAAGGGAACACAATCCCTTGCTTTAGGGGATTGTAATCTTTTCATATGTAGGGGTAATGATGATAAAGTATGGAAATTGTTATTGTTTATTATTTATTTAAAAGTGGAGGAGTGGACAAAAGATCTTGATTTGATTTGGACAGGACATGCAGGTCTGTGGTTGGTGAGAATAGGGTGGCTGACAGTTGACTTTTCGTGTTACAGTGTGCTTTTTCAGGTACTTTTGTCAGTGTACAGTAAAAAGTGGAAAATCTCTGAAACACGCTACTGTTTCCTTTTGGGCGGGAGTAATCTCCTTATGTCTGGAGAATAGACTAAGTGTTCTGTGCGCATCACTTTGTGCGCATAGCTTTCTGCGTGAAGGACATTTCTTTGCTGCGGGTAGGTGCGTAACCTTCTCGCAGTTAGGGATATTGAGTTTCATTTGCAGATTCTCCAGGTGGTCTTGGTATTTCAACATAGTGATCAGTCATGTTGAAGTCAATTCCATCTTGGAGCTTCAGGCAAACTAGCTCTCAATGTTCCCGCCATGCGGGGAGGTTAGTTCCCTTTCGCACGCGCATAAACGATTTAGGATGCACCCGCCTTAGCATCATGCGGGATGGTCAACCCATAGACAACATAACGTTAAGTTACATGAAAACATAAAGCCAAAACATTCGCGCATGGCGCATCTAACATATGCTCACGCTGGTTCTTAACATGGTGCGCTCGCGCAGGACGCACATAACAAATGCACGCGCTGACTAACATGGCGCGCTCGCGCAGGGCGTACATAACAAATGCACGCGCTGACTAACATGGCGCGCTCGCGCAGGGCGCACATAACAAATGCACGCGCTGACTAACATGGCGCGCTCGCGCAGGGCGTACATAACAAATGCACGCGCTGACTAACATGGCGCGCTCGCGCAGGGCGTACATAACAAATGCACGCGCTGACTAACATGGCGCGCTCGCGCAGGGCGCACATAACAAAATTACCTAATATTTAGGTTGATTACTTGGTTTAAGGGATTGGGAATTTACCGGGTGTCACAATTAGCATTGTTAAACTGAGTTTTGTTTCTGTGAAAACCTGAATTAGTTACATTTCGGAACTTTGAATGGTTTTCATTTTTAGCAGTATTAAAATTACCATTAGGCTTATGCTCAGTTTTAATAGGCCTCACACCTCTGAATTTCGGCGTCAGAGGGCAATCTGCAACAAGATGTCCTAACTTATTACACCTAAAACAACACCTATGCTCCTTTTTCTTTTCAAAGGTTGTTTTGGATGTCGAGGCTGTGTTACCGTCCGTTCGTCTCACATAAGGTGGGACGTACGGGTTGAGTGGAGTACTCTTTTTATAGGTTTTATCTTTTTCTTCACCAGTGGGTAACACTACCTTCTCTTTTGTCTTACCCGATTCGGACAACTTATCCGAATCTGATGAGACTGGACTTGTAACAGAAATTTTCTCACTTGAAACAGGCGAACTCGTTTCGCCACTACTAACACTTGGTTCTTTACTCGTAACCTTGATTGGAACTGTCTGAGGAACATCAAAATCAACAGATTTCTGAACACTAGGGTTAAAAGTGTAATTGTGGTTATAAGGTGGTGGAACCTCGTGATAACCAATTCCTCCCCTCTTCGTAGAGGTACCTTGATCACTAACAAGGTGATCAAGAATAGCTGAGGAATTTCTGAACTGCTCAAGTTTTCGGTTCAGTTCCACCACTTTCACCTGGTGGTCAGCAATCTGCTTTTCTCGTTCAGCAATCAGTTTAGTCTTTTCTTCTAAAACCTCATAACTTAGATCAATTACTTCAATTTTTTCAGCAAGTTTTGTTTTTAAGCTTTTAACATCTTTTTCACACGCTTTTATTTTAACTTTGTAACTGTTTTCTCTTGCTTTCATAAAGTGATGATCTTCTTTAAGAGTTTTAAATTCAGCATCTAAACGAACATACTGATCAGTTATGGTAGCAAGTTGCTCAGACAAATTCTCACATTTAGTACAAATAGGTTTAGAACTTACCTCGGATAGTTGATCCTTGTTATCTGCCATGAAAGCTTTTTCCTTACCAGTAGCTTTCTCATCTCCGGTAATCTTCTCACATTCTTCATTCTCAACCTTAGCCATATTTGCCTGCTCACTAGTTTCATTCGAATGCTGGTTCCAGTTGTATTCACCTGCTTCTCTGGACATCATGGCATTGACTTCTTTATTACTCCCAGTGTGCTGTGCAGACCGGCCTAGAGTTGTCGAACCCTGGCCTGCCACCAACAAACTTTCTCCCCGTCTTTCTCATAAACTTCTTCATTCTCCTCACTATCATGGCCATCTGCCATTGTAAATCCATTTCCTCCAGATCATCAGCATCGATCTGGTCATAGTCTTCATCCAGCCTCGCTGGATCAACAACCTTTCCTTGAATATAGTTTTCATATGAAGCAATAAACGAAGCATAGAGGCCAAACTGCTCTTCAGCAGATTTGACGCTCATTGGCATCTTAGAGTAATTATTGCTTGAGGAACTTGAAGATCCACTACTCTTGCTTGCTGTCTGTTGAGTACCACTTGATCCACCCGCAACAAAGCAAACATCCCCATTTGAGTTTACTGACACATGCCCCTCCTGTGAAGACTTGGCACCCGACTCGCTCTTCGAGTAGTAGGCGGCAGAATCAGTCTTTGAACTTGAATTGGAGTTTACTTTAGCACCGTACATGCCTGGATCTTGAACCTGATCCATAGATGTTTCTTTTCTTACCATATTAAGCTCAAAAGTTCTGAGCTTGTTGACAGTGGTTTCAAGATCATAAGTAGGGAAGTCCTTGTCTTCCCTCATCAGTACAGTATACATCTCCCATTTTGGTGGGAGGGCATCGAGAAGCTTTTCCACAATCTCTTCTTCTCGGTAGGAAATGGAGTAGTTACTCAATTCAGTCATTAGATGATAATATCGAGTGATAATATCATCAAGAGATTCGTTCTTCAAGTACTTAAAGACTGAAAATTGAGTTTTGAGCAACTTTATCTTTGAAACACAAATACCTATATTCCCTTCAAATCTGTTCTCAAGAGCTTCCCAAAGCTCTCTAGCTGATGTATACTTTCTGAACGTATGGAGGATCTCCTGTGGAAGAGCCATTGTGATTGCTGCATGAGCCTTGCTTTCGGCTTCATACATCTTTTTATCCTCCTCTTCCATTTTACTGTATTTCTTGATTTGGTCTCGACCCTCATACTCCATGACTGGTGGAATATATCCATCTTGGATGCATACCCACATTTTCGCATCCTGGTACTTAACGTATTGTATGAACCGATCCTTCCACGCGACAAAATCGGTTCCCTTCAGCAACCTTGGGGCCTTTGTAGCTGACCCCGCTTCAACTTCCATCTTTACAAGCTCCGAAATGTTGATCGACGACATCCTTCTTGAAGACTAAGAAACCCGAAAAATTCTGAGTAGGCGAAGTTAAAAAATTTCCTCTGAACAGTACTGTAGGCGAAGTTAAGGATAACTTCGCTTAAGTAATAACTTCACTGGATCTTTCTTAAATTCGCGTGACTGGGCGAAGTTGAGAATAACTTCGCTTAGGGTAAGCGAACTTAGAAAGTAGGCGAACTTGATGAGAACTTCGCTGAGTTAGGCGAAGTTGAGGAGGTAGGCGAAGTTGTAAATAACTTCGCTTCTCCTTATATCTTCGCCGAAACCCTACGTATCCTGACGGCAACTTCGCCTGATGAACAGCAACTTCGCCTGACGAACTCAAACTTTCTGCAGATCTGAAAATCGGATTTTAACGAAGTTTTTAACGGTTTAAAGGCTTGAACACACTGGTAGGAAGCTAGAATGAGCAAAAACACCAAAAACTCGTCCCGCGAAAAGTCGAAACGGGACAAATTCTACACCCGCGTGAATATCCCGAACCACACAATCGAGCAAAAGCTCTGATACCAATTGTAGGTTCCCTGGACGGATCACACGAGATATCCCGATATACACAGGTGCGGAATCCCTGTATAGATCGTTACGGACGTAGGACACAAACACACGAACACACGAATACGATACGAACAAACTCACGTTATATTAATAACTCAACACGTGATATAATCACAGTTACAGACTCTCGACCTCACGTCACTTGACTCACTGAATTACACGTAACTTGAACTCTTCTAAACAGTAATCCGTAACCTATATAAATACACGACAACTTCGCCTCAGGCGAAGTTGTCCACAACTTCGCTTGTTCAACAAGTTCGCCTAGGCGAACTTGTCAACAACTTCGCTTGGTTAACAAGTTCGCCTAAGCGAACTTGTCAACAACTTCGCTTTAAACAAACAAATACATAAACAATATTACATACTCGATTACAGACATTAGACATATGAACTACTGACATTTATGCACCAACAGTTACTAGATAATAATAGGGTTGGATAAATATAATACCCAGTTCGGAAAAGGTGTGTGATGAGAGGCGGGAATTTGTAAGGCCCTGTTACCGGTGCCTCACATTTGGACGTTGGATTTACTCATAAACACAGTTCTAAATATCAGATTTAATTAAAACTTTACGTGGAATACAAAATTTTCATAATATTACATAATAATTCATAACTTATCTTGAAACATTCATCTTGTCTTTCAAAATCAAAACATAACTTATAAAACACAACAAGTCTTCTAATGCCAGACTCTTATTCTTATGCCATGTGTCCCCACTCAAGCCAGCTGTCTCATCCTACTCACCTGCGTGCATACTAAAAGTCAGCTACGCTAAGTGAGTTTTAGTTAATCAAGCAACTTACATACAACCATTACATGCAATTATATACGTGTCCGAAGACACATAGTCCATTATCTATACTGCTTACCTTACCGCTTAACCACTTACCTGTCACTTACGTCTTAGCCACTTGTTTGTTGGAGTACGTAGAGGCTTACCTTCTCACGTTCTCTCGTTATGCCACTTTAATAACGGAGGCACGTAGAGGCTTGCCCTCCCATGTTCTATCATTATGCCACTTTAATAACGGAGGCGCGTAGAGGCTTGTCCTCCCACGTTCTCTCATTATGCCACTTTAATAACGGAGGCACGTATAGGCTTACCCTATCATGCACTATCGTTATGCCACTAACACCCTTAATAGACACCTTACCACTTCTATCACACTTTCATCTACTTGTCTACAACACACTTCCTATCACTTTAACATTTACATAATAAGCAAGTCACACCATAACATTCACACACTTATAATCACTTAGAGAACATTTCCCTTGCCGACATGTGCAATATCCGAAGATCGTTCACGTACCGACAAGCTTTCTTTCATAACGTTCATACATCATCCTTACATTACATACAATATTCATATCTTTATTTATAACCTGACAGTACGTGCAATATCCGAAGATCGTTCACGTACCGACAAGAAATCATTCGTATCTATCACATATATCATACATGGCATACACTTATCAGTTAAGGTAAGTGTATTAACTATCACATAGAGTATGCACACAGCCCCGAAAACACAACAAGTAAAGGGGGCTAGAAACTCACCTGGATCCTGTTTCTTTCTCCGTTTATCGTAATTCCCTTCTTTATCTGTGCCCTGCTAACTATATATAGGGTACGCGTATTAATATTCATCCTTTTTGCACTCCAGTTGGAAATGACTAAGTCTGGTATGATCGGTTGGCCTTGTTTAGATTTCATTTACTTATTATTCTCCCTACGAACCCTAATATAAGGCTTTATAATTATTTTATTATTATTTTCTCTTTCCTAAAATATTTTATTATTATCTTAAGACTCGATTATTTAAATATTCTTTTAATATTCTTTTCGTTATCGAGTTCACTTCCCTCCTCGGTAACCGTCATGTGTTTACAAGTATGTTTGTATTTAGACGTATGTGTGTGTATGAATAGGACATGCGGGCTATCCCATACTTGTGGACCTCCAAATACAAAATAATCAAATCACTCTTTAATGTAATCTAACTATAAGTGATCGAGTGTAAGGAACGCAATAGGGCTCGGGTTGTAATCGGGCTTGGCTAAGCTTAGGACCGGGTTTTGATAAAACAAGGCCCAACTCCTCCTTAACTATACCATCAGGTCCAAATCTTTAACCCAAGTATTTGAGCCTGGTTAGAAATTGGGCCGGGTTTGATATTATACAAAGCCCAATCTCCTCATCATAACCATCTGCTCATTCTTTATATCTTCTTCATCTTCTTTTTTTTCTTTCTTTACAACAGATCCAAGGTAATCGAACCCCTTGAATAAATTATAATGAAAACGATGATGATGAATCGAGTCTACAGGCTAACTGATAGTTATATTCATTTGCTGCAGTAATCACATACATCGTATGCGATTCAATTGTGATCCAGCTCCATGTACGCGATTAAGTACAAGTAATCAGGTCAAAGTAATCGGATCCAGGATGTAATCGAATCCTATTTGTAAACAAAATCCGATTGTATTCGACTTCCAAGTAATCGAATTGACTTGTAATCGTGTCTTGGAAATCGATTACATAATGTAATCGATTACTAAGGTCTTCAAATTTGGGTGTAATCGAGTTTATTGTAAGCGAAGGTCATTTTGTTCGGTTTGGATTGTAAGCGAGTTCGTATGTATACGAGATATAAATGTAATCGATTTAATATATCTGATCTGCTGATTGTAATCGATGTGAGCAATGTTCATTGTAATCGATTTCAAGATTTGTATGCGAGTTCAATTTGTAGGGTTTATCAGAGGTAATCAGGTGTGTTAGTGGGTTTGATGTGATCGAGTCTCGTGTGTAAGCGAGTTCACTTAGTGTAAACGAAAGCCCTCTTGTAATCGATCTTAATTTGTAATCGAACATACCAGTTGTATGTGATTAACTACTGTAATCGAGTCTCCCTTGTATGCGATCAAGTCCAAAATTAGCAGCTTGGACATTGTATGCGACTTGAGGCGCACCTTGATTGATTTCATTTGTAAATGAAGCTCAGTGTGATCGATGGTCAGGGTAATCGATTACTGGGGGTCTCTTGGGTGTACAGTAGCCATGGTTGGTTTTTAGATCCACCTTTTGTTTCATATGAGTATATATTATTATTATTATTATTAATCATATAAACCTTTGACATGAAGCCATCTTTCCCCTTAAGCGCTTTCGTGACCATTTCCAAGTAAGACTTGACTCGGGAAATCATAAAGTTTGGATCTTTAAGCTTAAAATGTTCAAGACTAGATCTAGGGTTCATTTTAAACGAGCCGTTCATCTTTCGGTTTCGTTTCATTCATTTTAACGTCAAGTTTCTAACTTTAATGTTCGTTTATACCCGATCTACTCTCGTTTTACGTTTCAAGGCCAAACGCTCATTAAAACATAAACTTTAAGTTCAAGAACATACCTTTAAGAGTTCGTTTGGTCTCGGTTAGCTTGATTATAAATCTTGAATCTTGTATCTATCTATATATTGAAGATCTATCTATAGCTTGGTTTTGGTCTCGGATCTTCTTCTTTCTCTTGGCCGTTTATATATAGTAAGGAAGGTGTGTGTGTGTGTGTGTTTGTTTGTGTGTTCTTGAGTGTGTAGAGATTAGGAAATGATGGAAATTAGAGTTAGGGTTTTAGGATGATTTAAGGGGGTATTTATACCTCTTAAATCCCATGGACCTAATGCCCATTACTCTTTAACCCACCTTAATTATTCCAAGTCCATGATTCTTTCTTTCTTTAATACTAATTAATTATTTTACACACGATAACATAACGAAATATTTCTCTATTTAATATTATAATTTTTCTATTACTCCGAATAATATTTAAGCCATAAATAAATAATATATTTAGAAAATTATTCTTTGAAAATCCAGGATGTTACATAATTGGTGAGGAAAGATGTGGTAAGAAGATGCCATGTGGCATAAGGAAAGTTTTATTTATTTAGTAGTATAGATTAGCTCTAATTTAGCAATTGATTAAGGTGTGCACGTTATTCAAATTCGATTTCAGGTTGCTATGGGCTTTATTTCGGCTTTACATTGTAGGGTTTTTACTTTTATGCACGATATGTTTACCTTATTTTTTTTTTAAATAACCTTTAAGATCATTCAGAGGACTTTTAAGGCAAAGTGTTAACATAAGTTATGACATATGACTTTTAGTTTTTATTTATTTTTACTTTATCTTTTAAATTCTAATGTTACATGTTCATTACCTGTATAATGAATATGAAAGTGGCTATATTAATAGCTTCTGTCCAATGCTTAAGTTTGAAAATTTGATGTGAAACCAGTTTGTTAGCCGTTAGATAGTGATGCTTACTAATATTATATTATTCTCTATTATAATTTTAAACTTTATTTTAGAATTTGTTTGTTTGGTTTCAGCTATGGTGGTTTGGGTGCACACCTGAATGTTGGTTGGTCGACTTTTGCAACAGTAAGTGACGTTTTTTCTGGTTTTCTCTTTGTAATTGCATTGATATTCATTGTTTTGCTTATGCTCGCAATTTTTTTTGCTGAAACGCTGTAATTTTGACTTTAAAAAATTGGTGCATTCAAAACTAAATGATTGTATTAATTTTAACCCAAGTGAGTCAAATGAATTTTTATATGTTATGTTTATCTTATTTGTACGGTTATTTTAAGCTCAACATAGAAGTTTTCCTTACACATTTATAAGATCGATTGAATGTCACTTTGATTTCTACATTAGCTATAAGTTCTTTAACTTAAATTGCAAACCAGGTTCTTTGCAAGTGAATTGGAACTTGAATCTTTGCAACTGAGCCGCTACGTACAAATAACCAACGAAAAAAGCCTCATACACAGCTAACACTAAATTCTTTGTAGGTAAACTGCAACTGAATTCAATATCGGCAACAATTGTCTCCATAAATGCTCCACTATCCGACTTGGACTACATTAGTAGGTAACTTAAAAACATACCAACTCTCCCACCTGGTTCAAGGAAATAGGATAGGCACACACTTCATTTAATTTTATCGGGGCCTAAGTGATAATAATAGTTTATTATTTTATATGTTTGGTTATAGTTTATATGTTGTACAACATAAAATTAACTTACTTGCAAATTGATTTTTGAAGTATGTTCTAGCTTTCTTTTTTCTAAGCATTTTTGTTGCATACTAAAACTTATAAAGAGTTAGTAGCGGGTTGCTCCAACCGGATAACGCTTGAAATTGACTTATATCCACCTATTGTTTGTAAATTTGTTATCGTAAGTCGAACTGAGTTTTGTTTACTTAGTTGCAGTCACCAACCGGGTGTAAAGAAAAAGGAGACACACCGGTAATACTCCAGCTAGAACCACCAATAACTTTTATGCAACTCCTACAAAAGAGTCCTCACCAACCCAATGTAAGCTTCACAGAGTTAATTTGATTTATATACCAATTAACTAACTAGATAAAAATTTGCATTTGGCTTACAACATTACATAACAAACGGGCAACAAAGGAGCATGCAAAGCTATTGTAACATCCATTGAACCCGCCAAACCATGATGTTATGTAATGTGAACGAAATGCAAAAAAGAAGCACACCCAGAGGTACGAGACATCTTTTAGCTCACATGTGTAGACCATTGGACCGAATACGAAGAAAAATGCATGTAAGCAAATATACCAAAACCCTTAACACAATTACCAAAATTCTTCACCCACTACACCGTAACATCACATGAATTACTTTGTCAACATAGCTATTGTATGAACACCACAATAGCAGTTAAAAGACAACAGTCGAGCGGTCTTCTTCAATGAAGCATGACCGACATGCTAGATATAAGCTATGAAGACATGATCATGTAACGTGGCTACAAAGACAAGGGTAGTTCCAGATGAAATCTTTGCAATCCAAGGAATCAAGGATATCCATGGCAACTACATCTAACCTTAATAATATATGGAACATCAGCAGTCTGCAGTTCAACGATTAAAGAAAAAGCCAACACTCACACCTGCCACAGCAAACACTAGGACAACAATTCTTAAAAGACACCCCCATCGACCCTCGAGGTACAAAACAATCCACTCGCTCAAAACAGTTAAATACACTGTACACTAACTTCAAACTCATTATCAACAGAAACTGAAGCTGGAGAAGAATATGAAAGTGTATCAACTACAACAAACACCGCCTACACAGTTTTTTTGGACATCCACAGGCCCATAACCAAACCTAATAAAACGCAACAACGCATTGGATGTTGTAAATATTGGTGATCAAACAAATTTGATATTAATAATAAGAATTGAATAAGAACACAAGATGATGTATAAACAAATTCTTTGATTATTGTGATTTGTTTGATACAATTATAACGATCGATGGAGGGGTATATAAACCCTACCAAGAGACACAACGTTTCATCGAAAACAGTTATAACCTATTTACAATACTAACCCTAACCTATTTACAATGACACTTTTAACCTAAACATACTTTAAACTAATAACAAACAGACCGTTAATGTTTATAATATAACTAATATTTTGTTTAACTTCAATACTCCCCCTTAAAGTAAATATAGTTCAAGTGAGGTCTTCAATATTCTTCAAAGCAGAGTTGGTTGCTCGTCCTCCTCGTGGATCAGATTCGCCTCATATTTATTTTCCCATGTTGGACATTCATTCATGTAATACCCAAGCTCATGACACTTGTGATACCGTATGTGGCGCTTGTCCTGTTGTACTCGACCATTACCTCGACTTCTACCGGACCCCCGACCTTTTCCTTAGCCACGTCCAAAGCCCTCCCGATATAAGTTCCCACAACCGCAATGCTCACATTTATGGTGTTTGCCCATTTCCCTTTCATTCGTTTTAGTGAATAGAAGTTTACCTGACACGTCTTCCTCCTTAGTTTGCTTCTTAGTGGGTTCCTCGAAAGCCTTTAACCTCCCAACTGCTTCTTGGAACGACATCGTGTTAAGATTTGCAAACTGTTCGATCGCTGCTACTATCTGAATGTATTTTTCTGGTACAGACCCCAAAAGCTTTCGAACTAATCTTTTATCATCCAAAGTGTGCCCAAGACTACTTGCTTGTGATGCGATTTTGACTAATCTTTCCGGCATAAACATCGAGTGATTCGTTAACATTCATCTTTAATGATTCAAAATCTGACTCGAGTGTTTCAATGCGTGCTTTCTTAACTCTATCAACCCCCGCATGTTGAACCTTTAATGCATCCCAAATATCTTTTGCTGAAGTAAGATTTGCAATTTGCAAAACCATATTTTCTGGAAGTGCTTGATATAGTATTGCAATAGCCATATTATTTTTCTTTTCATCCACTTCCGTTTCTATTTCCGCATTTGGTTCCACTACTTCCCAAATTCCATGGACATTAAAAATTGCTCGAATCCTTACAGCCCAAATTGTGTAATTTGTGGAATTTAGAATTGGACATTGGAAAGTCATTGACCTTCCTCCTTCCTTAATCACAACCGGTTCTTTGTTAGATGATTCGTCCCCCATAGTGCTTGCCTACTTTCTATTCTAAACTAATAAACCCTTTTACTAAACTTTTCCTTATCTTCCCACTAGTAATAATCAACTATGATAATACTTGTACAAGATTTAAGAAAACAAAACTTGGTTATCCTGTTGGTTCCCTAATTCTGATCAAACCCGCTTCGTTGTTGAAAGTCAAACCTGCCTGATGTTGATGCCAATCCCGCCAATCTGCTGTTGACAATCAAACCCACCTCTCTGCCCTTGAAAATCAATCCCGCTTCTCCGCCGTTGATCACGACTCCGCTTGACCAAAATCTTAACCGTTTGTTTCCCCTCCTTTTCTTAATTCCAACGAATATGAATTCCAAATAAAAGTGCACTAACAATTTCAAGTTACAATAAGCCACTGCTTCAATTAACAATTGTCAATTCCTTTATTTGTGAATCCAATAACCACACCACTGTTTGCAAATCAAACCAGAATCTTCTAACCGAACGGAAAAAAAATTCTATATTAATAATCAAACCTTTTAATTTCAATTGACGATGACTTCTGGTTTCAGTTTCTGACTATAAACGATGCGAAACAAAATCAAGTATGGATTCAAATGCAAAATATCGTCTGCCTCTGTTCTTGATCGATTAAACAAAACAACGTCTTCTCAATTTAAACGAACCCTTCTGATTGATTGTGTTGATGTCAGCGCTTTCTAGAATGAAATTAATAACCTGCTCTGATGCCACTGTTGGAAACTTTTGTGATCAAACAAATTTGATATTAATAACAAGAATTGAATAAGAACACAAGATGATGTATAAACGAATTCTTTGATTATTGTGATTTGTCTGATACAATTATAATGATTGATGGAGGGGTATATAAACCCTACCAAGCGACACAACGTTTCATCAGAAACGGTTATAACATATTTACAATACTAACCCTAACCTATTTACAATGGCACTTTTAACCTAAACATACTTTAAACTAATAACAAACAGACCCTTAATGTTTATAATATAACTAATATTTTGTTTAACTTCAATATTGGATACATTTTCTCAACATCCATACTTCCATAGAAACAAGAATAAGGAACCTTTCGCAACCAAAACTCTGTAAAACTTAACTAGGAATTTAATGTAACTTTTCTCTATGTTAAATTATGTATGCAAATTAAGTTTCTCTGTCTCAAACCACTAACAAATGCAACAATCGATAATTTCATGCCCCCACCACGAAGCATGAATACACAAACTAGTTGTTTTTAATTCAATATATATTAACGTATACTTACATGATAAACATGCATGAAGTGTGTTATATATAACAAATTTGTTGATATTGGGAACTTTTTCCCTACGTGTATAGTGAAAGGAAGCAACAAATCTCATTGGAGATACTCCAATGCACCTTACATTACAATGAAGTTGTCATTTTCTCCAAACTTCTACCAACTTGTTACATGTAGATTAAAATCAACTTTATATTACATTTAAAAGCGAAAAATACGCCCCGATACTTTTGTTATAGTCATTCTTCCACGTATATATGTTACAACAGTTATCGTCTACTTAACTTCTTCACCAAGTTACATACTTTTAGACGTTATACAATACTTGCGAAACAATTTACAAATAGTAGTATAACTTTAAACTTTTAAATGTGTGTATCATCCTTGCGCATGGCTCATGCTAATCTTCTCTATATCATTCCAATTTTATCAGATGTCCCCGAAAGTGTTCCCGCAGCCGCAGGGTCAATCCCAAAGGGTAGTGATTGAGTTTTAGTTTATTTCAAAGTTTAGCAAAAAGTTTTTACACATGAAAAATTTTCTTGATTCAGCTACATTGATATGTGAAACTAAAAAAATATTTAAGAAGTTGAAGATATATTCAATATAAATACATTTATTTAACTGGAACGCACAACCGTACTAGATTCGCAACCACTAGGTATCCTAGTTGAATGTCCATGTAGAGGTTGATACCACTGACGTGCTCAAATAGTAATAAACAATTAATACATGCACAAATCAGTTTTAAATGTATAAGACCTAAGCATACTAAATTAAGCACGAAAACAAGAAAACGTACCTATTATGTGTATAGTATATTTAAGGTATATGTTGGATAAAAACATGTGGGTACATTTTCTAATGATACTAAATTATCAATCATTAGGCTATCCGTAGTGGGGGCGACAATGGGGCGTGAATGTCGACAATTTTGGTGAACATGGCCCCTAGGCGATATTGGGGTGATTTGTGTGTGTGTGTGATATATATATATATATATATATATATATATATATATATATATATATGAGACTACAACATCATTACACCCTTAAAACAAAAACCTGCTCTTTACTGACTGGACGCAACATGACGCAAGTCGCCCCGTTTTATAGCACCCCCCAACACCCCACTACACATAGCCTAATGAAACATAAGTAGTCTTGTTGAATAAAGTTTATTTTAATAATCACGGAAGAAGACAAGAAACTAAATACAAAAGCTAACAGTTTAGATGCAACAATGATGAAGTAATCATTTGGAATCGAATCATCGAGGATGAGCTGACCCGGATGTTGATATTTAACTATCTATATAATTGTCTACCATAAAATCTTATGTGGCGCTCTCAGGTTGTTCCCCCATTCTCTAGAGTCACCAGATTGCTTGATTTATAAATGGAGGCTTCTCATGTATTTGACCCGAATTCACGGGTATGGGTCTTACGGTGTTACCAAACCCGGATAGTCTTTAAATAGGTTAATATATATGTATTAATAGCCCCCGTAACACGGGAGGATCGTTTTATCCTCCCGTGTTACGGGGGTTTATTCAAGTTTTTGTTTTAATCGTTTTGCTATTTTATGATGATTTATTTTATTGTTTAAAATAGTTTAGTTTTAATTTAATACATATATATTAGTTTGCTATTATATTTTTTAGCGTTTGAGTTTTTTCAATTGAGATGTGTAGGTTTTTTTAGACTTTTAACGAACAAATATAAACGAACACGAGCATGCTGATTATTTTAAATGAACAAATATGAAGACAAATATTAGTCTAATGAAAAAGGGGATGTTTATGTAGTTGACAATGGTGGGTAGTATCGGAAGTTAACTGCCGATGAAGATGATTGACCAACAATAGAGAACATGTAAAGGAGATAAATTAAATTAGGGTTTAATGATAGTGTTACCAATAAATGAGATCTTATATAGCCCATTTAAGGGCTGGGTTTGGTAAGACCCATAACCCGTGTAAATTATTCTTTGATGATTAAGGGGTTATTTCACAAATAAATGAGATGTTATAACCCGTTTAGGAGTTATCCAGGTTTGGTGAGACCCATGACCCGCAAAAATTATTGTTTATGAAAGAGTTTCATAAATATATGAGATGTTATAACCCATTTAAAGATTATCCGGGTTTGGTAAGACCCATACCCGCGAATTCGGGTCAAATGCATGAGAATCATCTATTTAGAAATCAAACAATCTGGTGGCTCTAGAGAATGGGGGGAACAACCTGAGAGCGACACATAGGATTTCATGGCAGACAATTATATAGATGGTTAGATATATATATATACATATATCTAACCATCTATATAATTGTCTGCCATGAAATCCTACGTGTCGCTCTCAGGTCCCCCCCCCCCCCCTCAAATTCTCTAGAGCCAGCAAATTGCTTGATTTCTAAATAGAGGTTTCTCATGCATTTGACCCGAAATCGCGGGTATAGGTCTTACCAAACCCAAATAGTCTTTAAATGAGTTATAACATCTCATTTATTTGTGAAACTCTTTCATAATCAAACAATAATTTTCGCGGGTCATGGGTCTCACCAAACCCAGATAACTCTTAAACGGGTTATAACATTTCATTTATTTGTGAAATAACCCCTTAATCATCAAAGAATAATTTCCACGGGTTATGAGACTTACCAAACCCTAATATCTCTCAAATGGGTTATAAGATCTTATTTATTGGTATATACTTTCATCCTCAAACCATAATTTAATTTATCTTCTTTACATGTTCGCCATTGCTGGTCTATCATCTCTATCACCGGTTAACTTCCAATACTACCCGCCATCGTCAACTATATCAGTGTCCCCTTTTTCATTAGACAAATATTTGTGTTCATGTTTGTTCATTTAAAAATATCAACATGTTCATGGTCGTGTATTTTTGTTCGTTAAAAATCTAAAGAACCTACGCATCTCAATTAAAAATACCTAAACGCAAAAGAATATAATAACAAACTAATATATATATATATATATATATATATATATATACATATATATATATTAAATTAAAACAAACAACGTTAAAAAATAAAATAAATCATTATAAAATAGCAAAACGATTAAAAACAAAAACTTAAATAAACTCCCGTAACACGGGAGGATCAAACTAGTTATCTATAAAACTGTCTTAGAACTTAATCTAGCAATACTAGGTGAGATGCTAAGATGGATTAATAATCAGTCCGATTAATCTATATATATATGTGTGTGTGTGTGTGTGTGTGTGTATTAAATTAAAACAAACAACGTTTAAAAATAAAATAAATCATCATAAAATAGCAAAACGATTAAAAACAAAAACTTAAATAAACTCCCGTAACACGAGAGGATCAAACTAGTTATCTATAAAACTGTCTTAAAACTTAATCTAGCAATACTAGGTGAGATGCTAAGATGGATTAATAATCAGCCCGATTAATCCCACTAGAACAAGAATCGACGGGTACAACTACACACACCTTAAGAGCCGTTCTAGCGAAACTAAGTTTATTATGAAACACTTGTGATCTAAGGATTCTTAATTGGATTCTTCCTAGACTACGACCAATTGCTATTTATGACTCATACAAACCAGTTTAAAAGAACATAACTAGTTTGCACATCTTTTTATTCATACCTTTCTCATAGGTCACTAACATGTTTTAATGATTATTTAACAAGTTGTCTATTACTATTTAGGTTTCAAGCCCTAGGTTAAAGGACATCAATATAAACTAGAGTCTAGATATAGTCTAGATCGAATCCAGTTAACATAAATTAGTTGAAAGAACGACCTAGTCCACACAACTCAACAAATTTTTCACCTTGAATTGGTCAAAATATGGGGACTTTCTTACTTTTCGTGGAGGATTAGACCCCGTAACTGGAGGTCTATGGCTAATCGATACTATTGCAATTCTTTTTCTGATAGCGGGTCACATGTATAGGACCAACTGGGGCATTGGTCATGGTCTAAAAGATATTTTAGAAGCTCATAAAGGTCCATTTACGGGCCAGGGCCTGTATGAGATCCTAATAACGTCATGGCATGCTCAACTATCTCTTAACCTGGCTATGTTCGGCTCTTTAACCATTGTTGTAGCTCACCATATGTATGCCACACCCCCTTATTCATATCTAGCTACTGACTATTGTACACAACTGTCATTGTTCACACATCATATGTGGATTGGTGGATTTCTCATAGTTGTTGCTATTGCGCATGCAACCATTTTTATGGTAAGAGACTATGATCAAACTACTTGATACAACGATCTATTAGATCGTGTTCTTAGGCTTGCTTAGGTTTTGGTGCATTTCATGTAACAGGCTTGTATGATCCTGGCATATGGGTGTCCGATCCTTATTGGCTAACAGGAAAAGTACAATCTGTAAATCCATCGTGGGGTGTGGAGGGTTTTGATTCTTTTGTTCCGGGAGGAATAGCCTCTCATCATATTGCGGCATGGACTTTAGACAGATGGATCTTATATATATGGTATAATGAAGTACCACATGGGTGGATATATAGGAATCAAAATATGCCGAATCACTCATTTTATGATCTTCTACATCCTAGGTCTTCCCGTTCCATCATCTGGCTTATGTTCTTCATGTAGCATTCAGACCGAATGACTCTATGAAATTACGTTGATACTTCCACAATGCTTATGTAGAAAGCCTTTTTTTCAAGTATTTACTAGTGAATTTGATATTTCTTTACTTTTTTCTTTCTATAGTGGAGATAGTCGCACGTAATGACAGATCACGGCCATATTATTAAAAGCTTGTGGTAAGAATGGGTTTCGTTCGAGCGCTCGAAAATAACATTCGAAAATCAAATACATCATAAGATAATATAATTAACAAACCATTAAAATCCACATGCATATATAAATAAAACATCAAAAAATATCAAGTCAACTAAGAATCATCTCGTCTATACAATCAATAAGACGTTTAGCTTGATATGATAATCAAAAATTTTAACAGGCAATAAATATTTTTATGTTTCGTATGATACTTCTCAAAAAATATTTTAATCAACTAGTTTCCAAGAACGTCTATGGTTTTCAAAAATTTCACAAAATGTCCACGTTAAAAATGGCAGACCGGCACTTTTCATCTTCTGTCGATCTGATTTGTAATAAAAAAATTCATTCACGTGTTAACAAAAGTCAGTCACTTTTCATCTGTTATCCATACGATTTGTAATAAAAATCATGTTAACTAACTAGATTGGTTTTTGAATATTTTTAGAATTATCAATTTAGATGGCCTTGGGAAGAGCATCGACTCAAAATCTTTGATTAACTAGCAGGGAGCCTCCGTCAAGCGACCGCCTCATTGATGAACGTCGTACGAAGCTACCGCTATGTCGTACTCGTACACTTGAATTAGCAATATCCCTGACATTGACATAGCTCGTACACTCGGATAAGCAATAATATCAATGTTTTCAGACCTGGGCCGAACATTGACCCGGACGTCTTACTGGGTCAAAGGTCGGACCGACCCGGGAGGGCGGACCGGTGTTTGACCCGAATGACGTCATAAATATTATATATATATATATATATATATATATATATATACACACATATATAGGTATTGGATCATTTCAGAAGTTTTTTTATAGCGAGAAATGCGAGAAGTGAAGGTGTAACTCCATTAATCCCTAATTTCACTTCCTTTCTTATGTGTATGTGCGTTGTGTAGGTGCATATGTATGTGTGTAGGTACGTATGTTTGTATATGTGTATGTATGTTTGTATGTGTGTAGATACATAGGTTTGAATGTGGCTTGGTACATTTATATGTTTGTAGGTAGATTTGAATGTGTAATTAAGACACAAATACAACCAACCTACATATATGTATGTAACATCATATGAAAGGGTGTGAAATTAAGGATTAATGGAGTTATACCTTCACTTTTCGCACTTCTCACTGTAATATCACTTCTCGCAAGATCCATCCCCTATTATATATATATATATATATATATATATATATATATATATATATATTATTTTCCATCAAATTTTATAAGATGAAGGATGAAATCTTTAGGGTTAAATTTGATAGAAGCTTTTAACATGAAGGATGAAAACTTTTAGTAAAGTTAATAAAGTAAAAGAATTGAATGATGTTTTGTGTGCTTATTCATTCTTCTCCATCTCCAAGTTTTGAATGATGATACCCAACAGCCGTCATTCTTATCATAACAGGTGAGATCATATCAATCTCGTCTCCATCTTTATCTCAATCTTTATCTCAGACCTTCCATATTCATCTCCGTCTGTTACAACAAGATTGAATTGCTTTTTTGGAATGCCATGTGGTTGTCGGAGACGCAATTCCAAGCAAACCAGGATCATTTTTATGTCGTGAGTCGGATCGGATATACCAAAACAAAAATCTTAGCCTAGATCATAATGAAAAAAAATGCTTTTTCCGTATCATCCGCCGGGTCACCGGGTCCGGTTGGACCGCACCGGGTGGACCGCCACCCGAAAAACCCGGCTCGGGTTTTTAGAAAACGATTCAAATACCAGACCCGACCCGGTATGGGGACCAGGTCCCGGTCGAACCGGCCGGGTTTCAAAACACTGAGCAATACCCCTTCAGCAAAGGGTCAACCACCATCACAGGAAATACCACCTCCATTCCATCTTTTCCACACCATCACCGGAATTACAACCAAAATACCACCACCATTCCGACATCTTTTCCACATCATCACCGGAATTACCACCACCATTCCGGCATCTTTTCCCCCATCACAGAAATACCACCATTCCGACATCTTTTCCACACCATCATAGGAATTACAACCACCATTCCGACATCTATTCCCCAAGGAAATACCACCACCATTCCGACATCTTTTCCGCACCATCACGGGAAATACCACCACCATTCCCCATATTTGGAATATATATATATATATATATATATATATATCTTGAAAGATGTATCAGTTTTATTAGTTATATTTATTTTTTAAGTAATATGATTGGATTTTCTTTTTAAAATTACTCGGATTTTATTATAAGAGGTCGGATAATCGGATTTTAATTTTGTTTTGAAGATGGTTGGATCGACCAATAGAGTAAACATGTGGATGAATTTTACTGAATAACAGAACATGCGGATCACATATGAAAGGTGGCTGTCCGTTGGTTTTGGTTTTTGAAGTGGACAAACTAATTGGTTTTAATTTCCTGATAAGATTGTCAAGTGATTGTTACCGACAAAAACAAGCGCATTTTTATTTATCAACATAGTTAGCGTACTCATTACAACGTTAACACTAACAACCGAAACCATACATAACCTTAAGCAAAAGCACGTCCACCACCCCTCACCGGAGCTTTAAAGAAGAGCTTCTGGTTCTGCTTCTGTATCACCTCCTGCACCTCCCTCGTTGGAAACCCGAAAGTCAGCTCCAACGCCGTATCTTCCCATTGACTCATCACATTATCCCGCCCAGCTAGCGGGAACCACTCGTTTTCATCCGAATTCAACCCGAAGCCGGCCACTTCTAGGTTCTGCTCACCGAATGCTTCGATTACCACAGGATGACCTACCGGGATTACCACCACTGTTCCTTGTCTTAGTTCTGAGCTCACTTGTTGATAACGCGGGTGAATTTCACCCCCACCAAAGGCCTGTCCTTCCTTTTGCTCTGACAAATGAGGACACGCCATTTCAAACCGACCGATACCGTTGGACACCATCAGAACCAGAGTCGTCTTCGTGTTGTAAAATGGTCCTGCCATTGATCCCTACAAACCTCGTAAGAGTTAAACCCATTTTTTGCCATTAAACTTAAACCGAACGAACGAATGGTGTAAACCAACCGCACCTGAGTTATGTTGAAGAATGAAAAGGCGACGTTGATATATGCTAGATCCGGGAAATCTTTGGAGTTAATCTCATGTAGGATTCCGTTGTCATTGGCCACGGTGGGTTCTTTCTTGTAGATACTCGTATGCCTATTCTTCTCCTTTCTATCACCAAAAGGCCATGATCGACCTTTATCTTCTCCGGAGAATGATTGGATTTGCTCCGGTGTAACTCTCTTGAACATCCCTTGCTCTCCTTTTTGCTGCTGCCCGAACAAAATTCTCCCCATCGATTCTTGTTCAACCTACAAGATTCGAACACGTATAGTCTACGTTAGAAAAATTAATCACTCAAAATGAAGACTAGCTAGCAGCGCAGCTTGTTGTCCGTTTGTTTGCCTTCTCTAAAAAGAATGACTTACACCAAACGCAGCTTCAAGAATTTCGCGACTAAACACATTGAAGAATGAGTCCGCATTACCACCTCCGCTGAAGAACTGAAACCATTTAATCAGAAATTTAAATTAAAAAACCTCTTTAAAATTATATCGATTATTGGTTGTTTTTAATTTTATTATTCCCCACCTGTAATTCACCAGGAACGGAGACGGAGTGTAGAATCTTGGCCAAAACAAGCCTTTCGTTTTCATCGGTATTGATTAAATACGCGCTGATTCCGGCGGGTACTAGGAAAAGATCTCCCTGCTTGATATTATGGCTTTTTCTTGAATTTCCTTCAATCAGATCTAATATTCCACGACCTGCAAAAATAAAATCGATCAAAACCCATTACGTACTAGATTCGAATAACACGCATGCATGATACTCCCTCTGTGTCATTAATAAGTGTCCACATTTTCTTTTTTTATTTGTTTAATTATAAAATACACGCTTTTAAAATTTATTAGCTAATTTTCATAATTAGCTATAAACACACACAACTAATATTAATAAATCAATAATATTAATAAATAATATTGATGGACCCACATACCAAAAAAATTATTGTCAAATTGTTGTCATTTAGTAAAAAAAAATAATCATTTAATCCACCATAAACTTTGTGTTTATAATGGGATGGAGGGAGTATAATTATACAAAATCGATATATACCGTTTGCAACGAAAACTAGAGCATCAGCATCCCAATGATTCGGTTGTATGAACGTCAGAGGTTCGGCTTCAAGGATCGCAGCGCGGTATTTCTCGATGCCCTTGAAAAGCTCCTCCGATTGTTCGGTGAATTTTTTAAGGAACTTAACAAAGCCGTGTTCGGTTTCTAGTCGTGTGGTGAAGTCATGTTCTTCAAACACGTAAGGACTGTTGGACTGTTGTTTGCCGGTTTCGGGTCTGTAAGTGGGTTCGGGTCTGTAAGTTTCGCCGCTTTGGCTTTTCCCGGACTCCCGGAGTTGTTTCTGCATGCATGATTGAAAGCATTGTGGACGTTGTTGTTCACCTTGACTCCCCTATATATGATGAAATATGATTTGACCATATTATTAATTATCACTATAATTATTATTGATAGATATTTTGTTAATATCATAAAATGATTGGTTAGTTATTTTTTCTTTTATTTTAATTAGCAACGTTATATACAATAATAAGCTGGTAATATGGTCAAAATTTTGAGTGTGCTTTATATATATATTCGAAAAAATCATATGAATTTATATAAAATTAAACTTCTTAAAATAATCTCTTAAAATAAGGTTAATATCAACACAAGTTACTGGCCAAAAAGAAATCTTAAAACAATCAAACTATTAAGAATGTCACATCATTACCACCTTTACAATATATTCTTATTCAAGACCACCAATTGTTTTTGTTGTGAAAAAAAAAATCTATAAAAAATGTAAGCCTAAAATTACACTCATAAGGCTACGTGTAAGTCTATGTGTAGTGAAGGGACTACAAAATGTGACGTTGTCCAGTTAGTAAGAGGTGAGAATTTATTTTTTATTTGAGGTATAATGGTATTGGTGCTACAAATATATATATATATATATATATATATATATATATATATATATATATATCACACATATTAAATATTATACTATTATTTTCCTTTCTTCCAGGCAAAGAGAAGAACTCGCCCCCGCCCCTTATCGCCTGAAAATCGTCCGGGAGCGGTGTTTCTCCTCCAAATCACCTCAATTCGCCCCATATTGTCGCCCATTACGTTTAGTCTAATAGATAAAAAAATATGAGTGACGTGGACAAACACCACCCCACAAATATCTAGCATCACACAAAAACAAATTATTGTGGATGCTTTAATTTTACTAGACGTTTTTTTCAAAAACTAAACGATCGAGTATGTGTATACTAAGCTACTTAAGTCATCATCACTTCAATATTTACTTGTTTTAGAATGGATATTTCTTATAAAATAAAAAAAAATGTCTATTGATGTTTTATATATGGTTGTCACATTACCTGGCAACTTTGGTGACACTGT
This sequence comes from Bidens hawaiensis, assembly GCF_021521415.1. NCBI lineage: Eukaryota > Viridiplantae > Streptophyta > Magnoliopsida > Asterales > Asteraceae > Bidens > Bidens hawaiensis. The sequence continues at coordinate 1,161,600 of NW_027491497.1, forward strand.
GACACAATCTTCCTCACGGCTTGCTCTTTCTCCGCAAAGACGATACCTTGATGATCTCCAAAACTCAAAGTAGCAGAAACAACAAACACCAAGAACACAAAGCAAATCTTCCCTTTAATCTCCATTTTTCTGATCAACTGTGACTGTTATTTGACCGGAGAACACAACCATGCATGGCTATTTATACAAACTCCGTTTAACAGATCATCATTGAGGTGTCGACTGGGAAGATGAATCGACACATGCATGTCGACAAGTGTTGAAGTGGCTTCGTACGTGTCAAACATGAAGGTGCCACCAAAGAATACAAATAAAGGCTAAATTGTAACACTTTTTACAGTCACAGATTTAACAAAAGTACAAAACATGTCATGGGCATCATTGAAAACTGGAACATGTTACATAGGATTTGTAGTTTAGTGTATTATCTGGTGGTTATCAATGGTGTCCACGTGAGAAGAAGAGGGTAATCACGTGGCAGGATGGCCAGATATTGAGGAAGAAAACAAATATATGTTGCACTGTTGCGGCTTGCAGCCGAGTGTGAGTGTGGATTCTTCTAGGTTGGTTTGTTTTGTTTTTTTAGAAACACATAAATGAATAGCTATCACTTTGTCAGTTTCTTTTATTAGAAGCACGTAAATGAATAGCTATCGCTTATCAGTGTTGTAAAGTAGTGTGCTCGTAATGAAAAAAAAATGTAGATAAAACGGACAAACTTAACTTTAATTTGAAACATATAATATATTAGTTTTTTTTTTTTTGAAATGACAAATTTCATTAACACAACAAGCAAGAAGTTAAAAACCAAACAAAACAAAACAAAATTACAACATAAAATTACATCAATCTTTCCACAACAAATTTTTGAAAGACGAACGATTTTTTATCCAAATAAATCCCAATGATTTAATGTCTTCCACAGTTTTCGCGAAACAAGCCATCTTATTTGAGAAGATGATATCGTTTCTAGTCTTCCAAATGCACCAACACGCTGTCAGAATGATCCCGTATAAAACCTTGTTTTTTTTAGTCCCCAAATTAGTAGTTTCATAATAATGAAGCAAGTCGCGCATCGAAAAAGCATAGATGGGATGGATGTGACACCAGTGGCTAACAAATTGCCAAACTAATGTGGCAAAATAACAATAAGTGAGGAGATGATCACTCGTTTCTTCGTATTCTCCACATAATCTACACATTACCGAACCCACATCAATGTTTCTTTTGGATAAAGCCACGAGGGTCGATAGTCTCTTCATTTCCGTCTTCTAAACATGAATGTTTACTTTTGTAGGCACCCAACTATAAATATAATATATTAGTTTTCTTTTATTTGGTTTCTAGCTTCTTGCTAGTTGTGTTAATGAAATTTGTCTAATATAATATATTAGTTAAATATAAAAAAACAAAGATGTTAGAAAATTATGATAAACTTTCGTACAATCAAAAAGGTGGATATAAACTTTACAACTTATTTGATGTTAGAGGGGGGTAAAGGTATAATGTTTGGTATTGGGTACGTAATAGAATGGTTGATGAAATGGAATGAGCAAATGAATGAAATAGACGAGGTAATTGAATAAATTATTACCATTACTTTGAGATGTTTGACTACCATGCGGAATTAAAATAAATTATTACTTTGTGTGTGTTTGGTATGCGAATAAAATCCAAAATAAAATAAAAATGGCGGTGGTGGACTACGAGGAGTAATGGTGGTGGTGGCGGGTGGTGGCCGTGGTGTGAAGCGGTGGCAATGGACGGGAGTTAGGAGTGATCGTTGGTGGCGATGGGTGGATAGGTGGTGGTCGGTGGTGGGTGGCGATGGGCGGCGGGTGGTGGCAAGTGGCAGTGGGCGGCGGGCAAAGTTGTTAATGACAAGGAACGATGGTTGGTGGCGGTGGTGGTAGGTGGTGGCGGGTTGATGATGGTGATGGGTGGTTGGTGGTGGTGATGGCGTGGGTGGAGGCGACAGTGGCGGGTGCGGCGATAGTGGGTGGTGGTGGTGAGAGTGAACTGGATGGTGGTGGTGGGAGGGTGTTGAAGGTGATATAGTGTGAAAGAAGAGTGGAATGAAAAAAAAACAAGGCTGATGGATGTAATGGATTTGAAATGTTTTAGGGGGAATGAAATGGACATAGTAATGAGTGATTCTATTCTATTGACCAACCAAACAATTTTTTTTCCATTCTCTCACAATGGTCCATTCCATTCCAGGATACCAAGCGTTACCTAAGTCCTATAAACATTATAAGCAGGTAATAGGTTTGAAAAGGCTTGTTTAACAACAAATCCCTTGTTTCCAAACGTTGTATAACTTATTGCATACTCCTCAATGGACGTAACTTTGTTGAGTAAAAGATCAAAAGACCCACAATATTTTTCAATAATATTGGTTTGACAAAGTTTTTTCAAGTATTCATGGTGGACTCTGAAAATCATTTAAAAATCGAGTAGGGCTAGTAAAAGGAGCCTTTAAAATACAAACTCAATCAGTCCTACATAAAAAGAAATAATACGATGATAATTGGGATAACAATAAACAATATAGTATCAAAATAATTTAATTTAATTACTTAAACGAATCGTGAAGCCGATTTGTCACAGTACTTACTTATGGGCTAACAGGTCATAGGCCAAGTATCCTACAAAGCGACTCCCGAGAGCCAGAAGTATTAAAGAAATGGCCATAGGAATGGGTGCATCATGACATCGTAGGATGTCTCGCCCGAATGAATTAGTTGGTCCTACAAATGTTAGAAAAAGTGAACCAAAAGAGTAATAAGAAGTGAAAAGGATAGAGACGCTTCCCAACCATAAAGCAAAGTTCCCACTAATGGTACACTTAGTACCGAAGTACCAAAGGTGCGCTCATCCCAGTGACTAGGAAATGGGTTTGCGCTTGAAGTTCTGTGATGAGGTTTTCCGTGGGAAGTAGGGATCTTATTGAATAAAAGTGGGTTCTTCGCTTTCCTTTAGAATGAAAGTTTCTATGAATTAGCCCCCACTACTTACGTTGTTTGATTCAAAAGGTGAACGCCCCCCCCCCCCCCCCTCCGACAAGTCGTATGGGGCTGGGTGCTTGTGATAAGCTGCCTTGGATATGAGGAACTAGAAAAAAGAAAATAAAAAGAAAGGAAAAGTTCGGTATTTGACGAAGATTAGTCAAATATATCTTGTACTTTCTTGGGCATAACTAGAAAAGAGAACAAGAGAAGAAAAGCAAAAGCAAATACGACTTTCAGCCAGGCTACTTCATTCAAGTCTATGACTCATTATTATTTAATTTCAACATTTATTTTCGATGAAGAGTTCTCTCTGTCCCTCAGTCCCCCCAATTAGCTAGTTGTTCCATCCATCGTCCAATCCTTCATTTCGTTCCTAATAGTCCATTAATAGTCCTTACTAAGCAATCTAGCTGCAACTGAGCTAACATTGAAATAGAAAGAGTAGAGTGAGTGTGTTGCGACTGCCTTCTCTCTTTTGGTTGTCGATTGCACACGGTTTTCCCAATTTATTTCGTTCTCCTTTTCGCTTTATTTGATTCTCATTCTCAGATAGAGACTATGAACTCTTAGTCAGATTGTATAATCTAATAGGAATAGACATACTAGACCTAACTAACTGGATTGCTAGCAGTGAGAATAGCCGATGATAACCTGAATTAAAATACTTAAATAAATCGTGAAGTTTTTCTTTAAATTTTGGTTTTAAATAAAAAGTCTTTCATTAAATATAAAAAAAATATAATATGACTATTAACATGGTGTCTAATAAAATTAGGCTCATGGCATAAGTTCTGTTAGTAAAAATAAAAGTTAATGAACATTTATCAACTTTACTTTGGAATTAGTATTAGACCTAAAATTTAATCGGGCAACATACCTTAAACAACTGAAAATCATAAAGTTAAAGAAAATATATGCATGATGCAAGATTTGTTGAACCTGGGCAACTGACTCTGTGGAGGTGAGTTTTACATGCTTAGCTACATTAATGTTTTTAAACTATATGTATTTATGTATATATATATATAGGTCATGATTAAAATAAAAACCTACTCCAGTTATGGAAGATCAACAAAGATTGGAATCTTCTCAACCTCCTTAGAAATATGCTAAGTATGGAACTCGAGTAAACCAGGCACTTCGAGTAAGGTATTTACTTATTCAAGCAAGATATCTTATTCGAGTAAGGTTATCTTCAATAATTCTTCTAAGTGTCAAGCTTCGAGCAAGCTACACTTCGTCGAGCAAAGTTGTTCTTCAGTCAAGCAAATTTGTGTTAGAGCATACTCTTGACTTATCATAGCTTAAGCCAAGTTAACAAGTAATTTGGTGGGTCGATTAAAGATTCAATAAGAAGATCTCAAGCATACTTGTGAGAAGTTAAAAGATTTATTTTAAAGACTTCTACGAGTAAAGTTCAATCTCGAGCAAGCTACAGTACCCGAGTATACAATGTTTGCTAAAATAAGTCTAAGGAAAAGATTGACAAGATCATGAAGAACTAGTTTGCTCGTTGGATATTTCTGTAACATCACGAAAATATCGGGTCAAAAATATCAAAGTTCAAAAAGTCCAAGGATCAAAAATGAAAAGAAAAAAAAAATTATGAATTCATGGCCGATCGCGATACGCGACGTACTTGGGCGCAACACCATCGCATATCGCGATGGCGATGTCTGAGAACCAGACACGTGTCAACACGTGGCACACCAGCTTACACGTGTCACCACGTGGCATAAAGCCATGACGGTGTGACACGTGTCACAACGTGGCATAAAGCCCGCCACGTGGCACCGCGTCTGCCACGTGGCAAACCTACATCGTGACTCACAATAGCTACGTCGCGATACGTGACGGCAATGTCTAGGCCCATCGCGTATCGCGATGGGTCTCCTGGTCAGCTTATAAATAGAGGACTTCAACCTCATATTTCACACACCATTTTCAAACACACTTTCTCTCTCTAACATCTCTCTAAAAATACCTCGATAAACGTATAACGACCACCTAGTTTTCCGTGACCATAAAACCACGACATCTTACCTCGTAATCCGTACCAATAAACCAACGATACCCCGACATACCAACATTCCGCCTCGAAGTACGTGCCAACCCGAGACGACCCGACGACCCGCCCCGAAGTGCGTGCCGACGAGATTTGAAGACCGGTGTGCCTCGATTTGCGCTCAAGGAGGTTTTGTTAAAGATTATCGATATACTTGCAAGCGTCGAAGTGCTGCCGGTGAGTTTATAAAATAATAAACCGAACAAGGTATGCATAATGCCCGAATAAAATATTAATAAAATAATAAAGGCTTAGACCCTAGTAAAGGGTATAGTCTATACCTCGAAAATATAAAAAAGAAAATAAAGGAAAGAAAGTATATAAAGAGAAAGACATAAATATTGTTATAGATTTTAAATAATAATATAAAGAGGAAGAATAAAGAAACAAATAAGATAATCTTTATTAATAAATAAAGATAAAAGTATTATATAAAAATACTTTAAATAATAATAAATAAGTGAATATATATATATATATATATATATATATATATATATATATAAGTATACGTTGTTGGAAAACGTGGAATTTAGAAAAGAAAAACATGTTGGACTATAGGTCCGAATATGAAAATAAAAAGATATATGAGTTGAACTATAGGTTCAAACATACTATAAAAAAATAAAAAAATGGAAATAGAAAAGAGTTATAGTTGATAATATTATTTAAGTTATTATTCTTAAATAATAAGAAAATAAAAAGATACGTTTCTTAATGAAGAAGAAACGTAGAAAAAGACAACAAGTTAAAACTAGAGGTTTATCTTGTGAAAGAAAAGAAAAGTAAATAAGATAAAAGAAAGAATTTTAACTTGAAAAAGAAAAGAAAGAAATAATATTTTAAACTAAAGGTTTAAAATAAAGAAAAGATGTTTTGAACTAAAGGTTCATAAAGAAATTTAAAATCGAGGTAAAGATTTTACAAAAGAGACTAGAGGTCTTAAGCCGGATTGTATATCCGACTAACAAAAAGTTATACTCGTATTATAGGTGCGAGATAACAAAGAAGAGGGAAAGTCCCTCGGAGAGTGTATTGAAGCTGATCCAAAAGAGAAGGCTATACTCGTACTATAGGTGCGAGATAGCAAGGGAAAGACCCTCGGAATGTGTTGAAGCCGATCCAAAAGCGAAAAGGTGAATACGACCCAAAACTTTTAAACTTGTTTTCAAATGAGTCAAACATGATTATATGAAAATGATTTACAAGGGACTACGTGTTCCTAAAACCATTATAAATGAGAGTATAAACTTAGCCCTCAGGTTGTGGTATATGTGTGTCTGGATCCTTACATATGTGGTAGTATGCGATTGGCACTTCGCACCACCTTGATCGTAGGACGCTTTCCTGCGGGAAGTACGATCATTGTGTATACTTACGGGTACTTAACTAGGTCGAACGCTGCGGTGTTTGCTGAGGTGACCTAGAGTAGAGACTTGAATTTATAAATGTGTTGTTTTAACTTTGTTATTCCTAAACCACGATGGGCCGAGGAAGGCGTAGTCTCGAGGGGTAATAAAGTAAAAGAAAATATTTTAGCGTCAGCTTATTCACCAGCACATCGCTGACGTATTTTCTAACATTTCAGGTGATTAAAGTATCATGAATCGGAGCCATTCATGGAGTGGATGTTCGCAAGGTAGAGATGGCTCATAGTTTCAAATAAATTAAAAATTGAAAGAAATATTTAAACGAGTTTTATAGAAATCTAAACAAAGTTTATCAATCAACCATGTGGATATTTATTATCCATGAAGTTTTCTAATAAATCTAAACATTTCATTAAGATGTACAAATTAACTAATGTTTATATATATATATATATATATATATATATTATATTTTATTATAAATAAAATGTTTATAAATAAATTAGTATTTCAAAATATATTTTTAAAGGAATTCCGCTAAACTCTGATACATTTACAAAACATGTACCAACTGTTGGTCACACGCCTAGGTCGTAAGTCGGGGTGTGACAGGTTGGTATCAGAGCCATCGACCTTAGCGAATTAGGTATTCAGTTATACCTAGGCTTTGATCAAATGATAGATAAATATTTTATTTCAAAATTTCATAAGTTTTTATACTTAAGTTAAATTAACAAATAACAAAATTTTAATATATATATAAAGAGTTAGGGATAAGATATAACAAGTACGGATAGGAAATGAACATTTTTACAACTAACCTATAATGTGGAAATAGTCGACTATTGTCCAACTATAAGAACATAGCAACTTCCGACAGAAAAGGAAGAAGAAAATACGAATTTTTCTTAAAAATTTACTATATGAATAGTAAAAGAGTGAAACCAAGCAAAAACAAAGGAAAAATGTATGAAAAATGGAAAACAAAAATACTTGAAACATGATCAAGTAAAATAAATAAATTAGTAGATATAAAGAAATAAAGATCCTCATACATGATGAATGAGTGGACATGAACTATAAATATGAAATATGAAGATACATTCGTCCAATTGGTAGCAATAAACCATTTCATAGTAGAAGATCTTGCGTAGCACAAGATATGTTTTGATTTCATATATAACTAAATATAGCTATGAATGATTGTAGAAAGAAGGAAAGAAACCTTTCCAAAGAAGTAAGAGGAATGTTAAAAATATGAAGACCCACATTTATGATAAATAAGTAAAAGGAATTATAAAAAAATATAAAACCAATTGGTTATCCAATAGGATTTTCTAAAACCAATTCGTAATAGAAAATCTTGTACAATACAAGATAGATTTTGATTTCCTTAGGTATTAAATCTATCTATGGATTTTGTAGTATTTCAAAAGAAGAATATATAAACTCTTCCAAAGAAGTTAAAAGTGAGAGAAACAAAGAAATTAATAACCAATTTAGAGACGAGGTTCGGGAGATGATTAATGAAGTTGTAGCTCCAATAATAAAGATGCTCAATGACCCTAGAAACCTAGAATAAAAAAAAATGACTCAAAGCGAGCCTGATTCTTCAAAAGAAAGTTGTAACCAATTTAGTCAAATGGACGAATTAAGAAATAAGAAGAAACTTAAACTTCAACCGGAAAATATTTTTAAGAGTTACAAAGGCTATGAGCCTAAGAAATTCCGTGGAAATGAAAATGTCATAACCACCTTGAGTTGGTTTAAAGAACAATAGTCAATCTTGAGCAATATTGATTGCACAAGCGAACAAGCCATTTGGTGTTCTTCACAAATGTTCATAGATAAAGCTTTAGAATGGTGGAGTATGTTAATTCAATTTAAAGGAAAGGAGGCAATGTACAATTTAAATTGGGAGGAATTTAAAGATCTGATTCTATAAAAATTTTGCCCAATCAACAAAATAAAACAAGATCAGATCCTGCCATGGGACCAGAAAGTCATTAATAACAATCTCAAGGAATACAACGTCAAATTCTTAGAATATTGTCAAGTAACTCCGCAATTAGATAAATTGGAAGTTCACAAAATGATGAAATACATATCTGGGCTACAAAAAGAGACAAGAAGGGTAGTAGAATTTCATGTACCACAAACAACCTCCGAAGCTATGATGGTAGCCAAATATGTAATAAAACCGGGGGAAAAAGAGAATAATAAAACAAAAGAAGTGAAGAAAAGCAAGAAAGAAAAAGGACCGCCTAAATTCACAAGACCCATTTGTGAAAATTGTGGAAAAAGGCATCTAGGAAAATGTAAGAAGCTAATCAGCATAGTCATGTGTACCTTTTGTAAGAGAAAAGGGCATTTAGAGAATGACTGTAGAAGGAAAGCGGCTACGTGTTTCACATGTGGAGAAAAAGGACATTACAAGAACGAATGTACGGAAAATAAAGCAAGTAAGAGCAAAAATAAAAAGAACATTGAAACACTCACTATGAATACATGAAGAAATGTTAAGAAAATCAAGAAAAGACATAAGTAGGTCAAAGAAGTGTTAACTCTTGTAAATAACTATTAGTCTAGTTAACTCTGGTAACCCGTTTACAAACTCGTTCTTTAAATGAGAGATTTTGTAATGATTAATGGGTATTTAAGTCCCTAATATATAAAGAAAATATTAGCATATAGATCGTGTCTTTACACAAGAATGCTATTATTTATTCAAACTTAATAATAACATCTATCATAAATAGAAAAGTGAATATAAAGAAAAGAATTGATTAAATGAAACATGACAATGTTAATCCATAAAGAAAATAGAAACTAAGAAAGAATTGAATCAAAAGGATGATGGATGGAAATATCAAAAGCATGAAGAATAGATGAAGAATTATGCAAAAGAAATTCGATAGATGGAATCCGAGAAATATCTAGTTAATATTAGTAGATATTTAGAATATTAAAGGTAAAGTAAATAACTAAACACAATTGGCCAATGTGTTTAGCAATTTACAATTACTTACGAAATTCTAAATTATAACCTTACTATATCATCCAAAGATATAGAACTACCAAAAGAGATATATTACACTCGGAAGTATTAATAAAAAGTCAAACAAGATAACTATAGAAGAAAAGCTATCTATTCCTTATCAAATCACAAAGATGTATGTACAAAGGGGATTGCATAATTACATAATGAGTTAATGTAAAACAAGATGGTGTAGCATTAGAATATCTACTTAGGATAGTAGATTCAAAGAATGCTGAAGAGAAAACCATCAAGTCTGAAGATTTTTATCACCCATAAATTAAAGAATGAGAAGACCTGAATAACTAAGAACGTTGGAGCTTTAGAAGTTTAAAACCCTAAGTAGATGTAAACAAAGCAAGACCAAGAAAACCTCAAGAGTAAGTAATCAACGAAAATCAAACTTCCGAAGGGAAAGGTTGTGGCACAATCGACTTGTTAGACAAGAAAGATGAAGAAATCCTTAGACTCGGAAATCGAAATTTGATACTGATAATGGAAAGATAAGCAAGACGATAATGAACAAAGCTCATAAGTATATGATGCACTTTGAAAGTGACAAAACATGCCACAAACCTTAAGATCAAATTAGTGATAGAAGAATATGAACAAAGCTATGACTTCGTACGTAATGAAATCTATTTACATGTTGAAACCGAGCACAAGAAATCTATGAACTACTTTAAACAACCCAAATTCCCCATGTAGAAATGGGTAATGATAACTACGAACTGTATTACGAAGCTTCCCAAGATTTCCTACCAATAGGTTGCAAGATGGGTTATTGTTGATAGACTAACAAAAGTTTACCGATCCTTCTCACAAATTAAATGATACGTACTCGATAGATAGATTGGCATTATGTGAACAACATCGTATCCCTACACCGTGTACCACTATTCATAATCTCCAATCAAGACAGTTGAATTACATTTCACTTATGAGATACTTTCCAACAAATGTTAGGAACTCGATTGAATTTTAAGCATTGCCTATCATCCACAAAAAGATGGGAAAAATAAAAAGAACAATCCAAACGTTCGAGGATATGCTCCGCACAAGTATGATAGATTTAAGTAGAAGTTGAATAATTATTCGTATAATAAATTCAAGCCGCATCATACAAAACGATATATGTACAAAAAAACCAAACATCTGTGTGTTGGTCTAAAGATAAGGGATAACCGAATGTCTAGAACCGAAATACTCCACGAAACGACAAATAAAGTATTGTAAACCCGTGAACAAATCAAGGTGGTGTGAGATCGACAAAATAATTATATGTCCATCATAAGCCATTAAAATATAATATATGTGATAGGATGTTAAATAAAATTTTGCCTTAAAAAGACATCATCCGCTTCGATAAGAAAAGAAAACTTAGTCCACGATTATTGGACCATTTAAAATATTTGAACGAATAAGTAATGTCGCACTGCCCAAGGAAAACGAAAGGGACATACAATGAAATCCACATATCTAATATGTGAAAATATCTAGCCGATAAATCTTCGTCGATACCTTTAGATGGTGTTGAAGTAAATGAAAATCTAAAAATTTATAAAATAACCCATACAAATCAAAGATTTCGAAACCAAAGAAAGTAAAAAGACGAACTCTAAAGATTGTGAAAAGTAAAGTGAGACTCACAAAGAGGCCCCGAGTATACTTAGAAACTCGAATCCGAAGTGAAAAAGAAATACCCCCACTCGTTCTAGAAAGAAGCAATCTCGAGGACGAGATTTATTTCAAGGTGGGGAGGATGTAACATCACGAAAATATCGGGTAAAAAATATCAAAGTTTAAAAAGTCCAAAGATCAAAAATGAAAAAAAAAATTCTGAAATCGCAGCCGATCGCGATACGCGACGTACTTGGGCGCAACGCCATCGCGTATCGCGATGACGATGTCTGACAACTAGACACGTGTCATGACACGTGTCACCACGTGGCATAAAGCCATGATGCTGTGACACATGTCCTGCCACGTATCACAACGTGGCATAAAGCTCGCCACGTGTCACCACGTGGCACCGCGTCCGCCACGTGGCAAACCTACATCGTGACTCACAATAGCTACGTCGCGATACGCGACGGCTATGTCTGGGCCCATCGCGTATCGCGACGGGTCTTCTGGTCAGCTTATAAATAGAGGACTCCAACCTCATATTTCACACAACATTTTCACACACACTTTCTCTCTCTAACATCTCTCTAAAAATACCTCGATAAACGTATAACGACCACCTTGTTTTCAGTGACCATAAAACCACGACATCTTACCTCGTAATCCGTACCAATAAACCAACGATACCCCGACATACCAACATTCCGCCTTGAAGTACGTGCCGACCCGAGACGACCCGAAGTTCCGCCTTGAAGTACGTGCCAACCCGAGACGACCCGACGACCCGCCCCGAAGTGCGTGCCGACGAGATTTGAAGACCGGTGTGCCTCGATTTGCGCGCCAAGGAGGTGTTGATCAAGATTCTCGGTATACTTGCAAGCGTCGAAGTGCTGCCCGTGAGTTTATAAAATATAAAACCGAACAAGGTATGCATAATGCCTGAATAAAATATTAATAAAATAATAAAGGCTTAGACCCTAGTCAAGGGTATAGTCTATACCTCGAAAATATACAAAAGAAAATAAAAGAAAGAAATTATATAAAGAGAAAGACATAAATATTGTTATAGATTTTAAATAATAATAGAAAGAGAAAGAATAAAGAAACAAATAAAATAATCTTTATTAATAAATAAAGATAAAAGTATTATTTAAAGATACTTTAAATAATAATAAATAAATGAGTATATATATATATATATATATAAGTATACGTTGTTGGAAAACGTGGAATTTAGAAAAGAAAAACATGTTGGACTATAGGTCCGAATATGAAAATAAAAAGATATATGAGTTGAACTATAGGTTCAAACATACTATAAAAAAAGGAAAAGATGGAAGTAGAAAAGAGTTATAGTTGATAATATTATTTAAGTTATTATTCTTAAATAATAAGAAAATAAAAAGATACGTTTCTTAATGAAGAAGAAACGTAGAAAAAGACAACAAGTTAAAACTAGAGGTTTATCTTGTGAAAGAAAAGAAAAGTAAATAAGTTAAAAGAAAGAATTTTAACTTGAAAAAGAAAAGAAAGAAATAATATTTTAAATTAAAGGTTTAAAATAAAGAAAAGTTGTTTTGAACTAAAGGTTCATAAAGAAATTTAAAATCGAGGTAAAGATTTTACAAAAGTGACTAGAGGTCTTAAGCCGGCTTGTATATCTGACTAACAAAAAGTTATACTCGTACTATAGGTGCGAGATAACAAAGAAGAGGGAAAGACCCTCGGACATTGTATTGAAGCTGATCAAAAAGAGAAGGCTATACTCGTACTATAGGTGCGAGATAGCAAGGGAAAGACTCTCGGACGGTGTTGAAGCCGATCCCAAAGCGAAAATGTGAATACGACCCAAACTTTTAAACTTTTTTTTCAAATGAGTCAAACATGATTATATGAAAATGATATACATGGGACTAGGTGTTCCTAAAACCATTATAAATGAGAGTATAAACCTAGCCCTCAGGCTGTGGTATACGTGTGTCTGGATCCTTACATATGTGGTAGTATGCGATGGGCACATCGCTCCACCTTAATCGTAGGACGCTTTTCTTGCGGGAAGTACGATCATTGTGTATACTTACGGGTACTTAAATAAGTCGAACGCTGCGGTGTTTGCTGAGGTGACCTAGAGTAGAGACTTGAATTTATAAATGTGTTGTTTTAACTTTGTTATTCCTAAGCCACGATTGGCCGAGGCAGGTGTAGTCTCGAGGGCTAATAAAGTAAAAGAAAATATTTTAGCGTCAGCGTATTCACCAGCACATCGCTGACGTATTTTCTAACATTTCAGGTGATTAAAGTATCAAGAATCGGAGCCATTCATGGAGTGGATGTTCGCAAGGTAGAGATGGCTCATAGTTTCAAATAAATTAAAAATTGAAAGAAATATTTAAACGAGTTTTATAGAAATCTTAACAAAGTTTATAAATCAACCATGTGGATATTTATTATCCATGAAGTTTTCTAATAAATCAAAACATTTCATTAAGATATACAAATTAACTAATGTTTATAAATAAAAAGTTTATAAATAAATTAATATTCAAAATACATTTTTAAAGGACTTTCGCTAAACTCTGATACATTTACAAAACAGGTACAACTGTTGGTCACACGCCTAGACCGTAAGTCGGGGTGTGACAATTTCCGAGCAAAGTTGGGTTATATCATGAAGATTGTAGCCTTCTTGAAATATTCGAAGTAAAATTTTACTTGAAGGAACGCTCCGAGCACCCTCGAGGATTACAAGGTCTACTCGACTGAGATAAAGTTTACTCGAGGACCTGTTTTGACACTTGTAATTATTTTGAATACATTTGAATATGTTTTTACAATGATTAGAGTTTCTAGAAGGAATGTCAGGTGCATATATACAAGAATACTAGGTTACATTAATAAGGACGGCTGATTACACACCTTTTGAGATATACTGATTATTCTCTGTACGAAAGGCAGCCGCACCTGACACTTCACCTGAAACCCTAAAGCATTTCCAGTTGTAATTTTATGAGTATTCTAATGGAAATATTTTATGTTGATTGTGTGATTGTCACTTTTAGTATTCTTAGTATATGTAACGATTCCGGCAAATCCAGGTATACCCTAGCCGGTATATACTATTTACGTGTCATTTAGTATTGATTATATGAGTTATAGTACGTGTATACAAGTATATATGATTCATAGTACGAATCATACTCGATTATATAGTGAATCGTATTGGAATTACAATTAACCAATGAACGATTATTGAAACCCGAACGAATCGGGAATGATATTATAGACGAAGTATATAATGTTTAGTGATGTTTACGAAGTATTAATGCTTCGGGATAAGTGAATTATAGCACAGAACAAGGATTTCGATTTATTAGTACGTCGATACGATAAACGAAACCTTTAAACATCAAACTAAGCAAGAGACGATCGATCAAACCGAAAAAGATGCACAAAGACCGACAATACGATGTTTTAAGTCATTTAACGTCATGGTTTAAGTTTTTAAAGTTTTTAATTCAGTTTTATGTAAATTTTATTTTAACCCGAAAAACAACCATTTTAGGCTCGTTTTAAGCCGAATTACGAGTTTAAACGAGAAACGAACTGAACCAGATTATCCACAACATTATCCGGATTGCGTAATCCGAATATGTGGCTTAGAATGGATTTGTGGGTCCCACCCCACCCCATATGGTGGACCGATCGGCCCACCCTCTTCACCATATCAATTCATTTTTCTTTTTTACAACATCAAAACTCTCTCAAATCTTTCCATACATTCAAGTGTTCATCAAATTCATCACTTTTTAACCAAGAACACAAGGTATAAGCATGTTATAATGCATAATCTTTAGTGTTGATTTCTTAGTTTTGAGTTGTTTTGCAAGAACAAGAGGTTCCAAGTGAAATATGGGTGAAAACCCGAGATGGAACCGATCCTTGCTAGATCAAGTGATGTATACAAATTATACACGGGATCTTGATCCAAGAAACGAGTTAAAAGTGTCAATAACGAATTTTTACGGTTAGAATCTTTAAAAATGAATTTCCAAGTGAAAGACGGGTGAAAACCCGAGATGAAACCGACTCTTGCATGATCAAGAGATGTATACAAGTATACAAGGGATCTTGGTCCAAGAAATGAGTAAAAAGAGTCGAGAACGGATTTTTACGGTTAAAACCTTTGTTTTTACATCAAAACCGACACTATGAAAGAAATGGTTTGATTGTTAGTGTAACTTGCTTGGTATAGTGTTATTTTGCTTGTAAGTGTTGTATCTAGTGGCTAGCAAAGGCTAGAAACCAAGATCTTTGCGATCTAACGCTAGAAAACACAAGATAGTTCGGTTTTCGTGTGATTTGGTGATTTTGGACAGATTGTAGTATGCTTAGAGTCGGGTCATAAAATTTCACAGAGATGATCTACACATGAAAATATGAGATCTGTGAATTTGTGGTAATTTTTGGATAAAAGATGAATATTTGGTGAATTTAATGCTCGGTTTTGGCCAAAAATGGTGAAAAATAGCTAAACTTGATGAAAAATTCTGAAAAATTTAGGATAATCTTTTTATAACATATAAAAGTCACACACAAAATTTGAGCTCAGTTGGAGAAGTCTAAGGGGACTTTTCGGTAAAACGAGTTCTAGGGCTTTCTAGCTCGGGTTTTGTGAAAACGGCTTGAAAAATGAGTTTTGGGTTCTGGAAAAATTCCAGGGAGTTATGAGGATGGCAGGGATCATCCCAGAAAAATTTGGGATTTTTCTAAAGTCTTTTGGCATTTTTGACATATTTAGTGTTTTAATAATGTTTAAAAATAGATAAATAAATGTAAATATAAAAAAATAAATCTGGAAAATTTTTATAAAATCTCTTACTGTCAAAATAAGTTTTGGGCAAAATTACAAGACCCGAGACTAAACGGGTAATTATTTGTGCTAAAAAGAACATAGAAACAAATTTTTAAAGCTTAAAACGTGTAAACCGGCAAAACTCGCATAAGCGAGCTGACTGGTATATAAAAACCTAAAAATTGACCATTTTCATAATACTAAGTAAATTAAATAAAAGTAAATCATCCGAAAATGATTCGGATGATTTGGATAATTTTACCCGATTTTACTGTTTCCGGCACCTAAATGACGGAAACGGGCCCCGCGGCCAAACGGGGTGTCCAAACCGAGCTCTAATTTCATCACTTTAACTAAAATAACAGTCAAACACCATTTTTGGGTTAAGTGTGAATAAACTCATTTTTGAAACTAAAAACAGATAACCGTGCTAGGCACACAAATCAAGGAAAACATAAAAATGACAATTTTGACCGTCAGACTCTAAGTAATGGCACAATCTGAGTCCTTAGGAGTGTCACGGGGTTAACATTGTCCCCGGATCGAGTACAGTACTGGGGTAACAATGTCCCCAGATGTACCGATTAACACGGATTTAATTTATGGGAATTATATAGTAACGACTAGATATCATATTACAGATCCAGGCTTATAGCAGTTCATTGTATCACATCCCGACTCACAGAAAGGTGAGTTTTCACGAGCCCCTTTTTATTGAACTGTTTTAAATATTTTCCCGGGGCGGAAAGCATGTCTTTATTAAAGTATTTAAGTACATACCGATCGTATGGAAACACTTGTATATTTTTATATATATGGTTTGATGCATAGAATATATAAATTGTTTATCGTGTGGGATTGTTCTGGGGTAACATAGTTCCCGGAGGTTATTATTGTTCTGGGGTAACATAGTTCCCAGAGGTTATTATTATTGTTCTGGGGTAACATAGTTCCCGGAGGTTATTATTGTTCTGGGGTAACATAGTTCCCAGAGGTTATTATTATTGTTCTGGGGTAACATAGTTCCCGGAGGTTATTATTGTTCTGGGGTAACATAGTTCCCAGAGGTTATTATTGTTCTGGGGTAACATAGTTCCCAGAGGTTATCATTGTTCTGGGGTAACATAGTTCCCGGAGGTTATCATTGTTCTAGGGTAACATAGTTCCCAGAGGTTATAATTGTTCTGGGGTAACATAGTTCCCAGAAGATTAATGGAAATGTTATGGGGAAAATATAGTTCCCCGCATAATTTACATTGTTAATAAATGATTATTAAAATGATCGGTCAGTGTTTATTTAAATTAGTGAAACTCACCAACTATTCGTAGTTGACCCGTTTTCTTTTCATGTTTTCTAGGTATGCCCAAGTTGGAATGATTGATATGTGCTTAATGATCTGTGCTACTTGTTGGAGGCTTGCTGATCTATAGTTTGAAATGAATATAGTAATGTCTTATCGGTAAATTTTGTGTGTAACACCTAGACAGTAACGAAACTAGCAACAATGTAATATGATATAAATTAATGTAGTGATATTTTCTTTATAAGCAATGCTGTTGATATCAGATGTGTCTATTGCATCCCGTGTACGTTTCCGCTGCGGTTACGGGGTGTTACAGAACTTGGTATCAGAGCCATTGGTTATAAAGAATTAGGATGTCTTTAAAAGATACCTAAAATATAACCAGTAGCTCATGTATTATAGGATCTGAATATCAACTAAATATATATTGTGACGAGATCGGGATGAACTTGGATGGACAAGTGGGTTATTATGGTCCGGAACATAATAACAGACTTGTCTACACGAGGGAATTCAGGGGAAGTCACGAGGAACTTTAATAGGTAAAATTGGCAACATATGTGCAAATATGTGATAATATTGTTATGTAGTCAAGTTGTATAAGTAAGTGCATATTAATTTGATTATGATTTACACTATGGAATGAACTATATGTTTGTTAACTTGTGTGCAGGTAATATGTCAAGAACCCCCAGTGTGTCGTTCGAGGAGGACCCGGAGGAGGTCAGCTCCGGGGACTCCGGGAGCCCTCTTGTAGCATCCAGCACCGAGCCTTCCGAGGCTAGCTTGAGGAATTCCGGCCAGTCCTCCTCAGCTAGGATGGCCAGATCCCCGACCCCACCCGCACCACAGGTCGCTCCTGCACCCCCTGGATTCGGACCCCGCCTCACGGCGCGGATCAGTATTCCACCGGTCCGACCTATCTCGCCCCCACCCAGACCTGCTACTCGTAGGGGCGAGTCCTCTAGCTCTCGTCCCAAACCTGCGACTCTACCGGTGTGGGGTCTCCCGAGACAGGAGCGGGATGCTGCGGCCTGGCTCCGGACGCTCACCGAACAGGTGAACGAGCACTCCGCCGCCTTGACGGTGGGAGTCCAAAGGAGAATGTACTTGGGTGATTGCATACTGGATCATCAGTATGCAATCGCCCAGCTGAAGAGGGAGTGCTCATACTCCCAATGGATGCTTGACCGGGTGGAGAGTCGGGTGAGGGTTCTGATGGCGGTGTTAGTGGTGCTGGTGGCGATGTTGGTGGGGTTGGTTTACCACCATGTTTAGTTGTTTTGGGTTTGGGGATAGACAGGGACCATCTTTTTTTTTGATACTCTGTGTAAATAGTTAGTGGTGATACTAACATGGAGTGAATCTTGTTTAGTTATGATACAACCACTGGTCCCTAGGGTGGGTCTCTTTTGGGGCATATCATTATAGATACTTTTGGGTATCATTCAAGCACTGGCCCCTTTACGGGTTATGTCGAGATGATACCGACATAGGGCCCTTGTATTAAAACTTAGTTGTGTAATGTTGACTGGAAAGTATGTAAACTGATGTTTGTGTAATATGTATCAATGTTTACTAATGAATGAAATATGTATTGTGTTTTATAATTTGAGATGGTATTGATTATATGTATTTCTTGATGTTGTGTAGAATGGCACCGAAACTGTAAGGCCCCGAACCCGGTGACCCTACTTTAGCGTCGGATTTACTCATAAACACAGTTCTTCAAATCAGAGTTTATTAAAACTTTTCGCGGAATATAAAACGTCAATCATTTGTTACAAAACATTAAATATTTTCCTTGATACCATAACACCAAAACTTTATATTTAAAACATCTTTACTTCTTTCTTCAGATGCCAGCCGTTCAATCCATGCCATGTGCCATCCTCATGCTAACTCTATAATCAGCTCACCTGCGTGCATACTAAAAGTCAGCTACGCTGAGTGAGTTCTAGTTAATCACATAATCATACAATACATTCTTGCATTTCATACATTCTTACCTTCATACTTTTATACATTCATATATTCATACTTTTATTCATTCATACTTCTATACATTCATGTATTCATACTTTTATTCTTTCATACTTCTATACATTCATGTATTCATACTTTTATTCTTTCATACTTCTATACATTCATATATTCATACGTTTTAAAGAGCCTTTCGCCCTATAACCTCACAGATATTATAAGGGTCTGGTCCCTAACATCACAGATATTATAAGGGTCTGGTCCCTAACATCACAGATATTATAAGGGTCTGGTCCCTAACATCACAGATATTATAAGGGTCTGGTCCCTAACATCACAGATATTATAAGGGTCTGGTCACTAACATCACAGATATTATAAGGGTCTGGTCCCTAACATCACAGATATTATAAGGGTCTGGTCCCTAACATCACAGATATTATAAGGGTCTGGTCCCTAACATCACAGATATTATAAGGGTCTGGTCCCTAACATCACAGATATTATAAGGGTCTGGTCCCTAACATCATAGATATTATAAGGGTCTGGTCCCTAACATCACAGATATTATAAGGGTCTGGTCCCTAACATCACAGATATTATAAGGGTCTGGTCCCTTGTTTTCGAATATTAGAAGGGTTCGATTCCCTCTTCGTCACCATACAACCATACATCATACCTCGAGTATTAGTAGGGCTCGGTACCCTTTTCGTAACCATACATTATCATTTCTTTCTTCTATTATCTCTATCATGTTCATACACATAAACATACATATCATACTTACCTTACACATAGTGTTACAACCTGACAGTACGTGCAATATCCGAAGATCGTTCACGTACCATCAAGCAATCATTCCTATATATCATATCATTCACATAAGGCATACACTTATCTCTTAGGATAAGCGTATTAACAAACATATCGAGTATGCACACAGCCCCGAAAACATAACACATAAATGGGGCTAGAAACTCACCTGAACTCTGCTTCTGTTTCTGATAGCTGTAAATCCCTTCTCTTAACTGGGCTCGGCTGACTGAACAAGTTACACGTATCAATTAACTATCACCTCTCATAACGTATTTCTATCTTTATATGACCCACAACGAACGGGGGTCCGGGGGCAGCGCCCCTGGCAGCGGGGTCTAGGGGCGGCAGCCCCTAGCAGGGTCCAAGGGGCAGAGCCCCTGGCTGGGGTCGAGCTGCCAGGTCAGCTTGGAAAAATTTTATTTCCATTAACTGTCTTAACACATTTCCCATTAGGTTTTTAATTTATTTTCTAAACGAACTTCACTTCAGGCGAAGTTAAACCTTAGGCGAACTTGGCTTCAGGCGAAGTTAACCCTCGGGCGAACTTGGCTTCAGGCGAAGTTAAACCTTAGGCGAACTTGGCTTCAGGCGAAGTTAAACCTTAGGCGAACTTGGCTTCAGGCGAAGTTAAACCTTAGGCGAACTTGGCTTCAGGCGAAGTTATCCTTAGGCGAACTTGGCTTCAGGCGAAGTTAAACCTTAGGCGAACTTGGCTTCAGGCGAAGTTATCCTTAGGCGAACTTACGCTTGAAGGCGAAGTTACGCTTGAAGGCGAAGTTCATCAGGCGAACTTAATCTTGCAGGCGAAGTTATCGCGCTGCAGATCTGTTTGCCCATAACTCCTTCGTTTCTTAGCCAAATAACTCGATTTTGGTACCCACGGAATCGTATGATCAGCGCCTACAAACCCCAACCATCAAATCGGCCTAAAATCGACGTTTTAGGGGTCCGATTTGGGCAGTAAGGTTTCGGGTCCGGTTAACCCGTCAAATCCTAACCATTTTCAGTAATATTAGCTTTGCGGGATTAGTTCTTACCTTACCAACTCAGATCTATCAACAAATCTCGGGTCTCGGCTTCGAATCTTGATCGGTTAGAATGTGTGTGTTTTGAGTGTGTATGGAGTGTGTGTTGGGGAGTTGGTGAGAAATGAGATATTTTGGATTTTGGGGGTATTTATATCCCTAAAATCCCATTCTCATTTAACCCATCTCAATTAACCCAGGTCCACAACCCACATCCATTACCCAACACTAGCCCGACCCATACCAACTCCTATTATATTATTTATTTCCTGATAACCCGAGTAAACTTTCCATCTATTAATAAGTAATATAACTAATATTACCTTAGAAATTTCGGGATGTTACAAGTCTTTCCTCCTTAAAGAGGTTTCGTCCCCGAAACCTAACTTATTCCCTATAAAAGGAAAACTTCTTACATTTATACGTTTTAAAGAATTGCTTTCGCTTTCTGAGTTACCCTTCCTACTTCCGACTTTACAGCCATCGAATGGTGGTCATGTGTTTTAGCTATTTAAGGTAGCTTGTCCATGAAGCCCTCGATGTGCCAAGTCTCATTTCAATCTTCAAGAGGCTTTGTCTTATATCATATTAATGCTAAAGCCTAAGTCGACACTCTATCACAACACAACAATTTATCATGACTAATTTGCATTCAAACAATTCGTATCATAATTAATAAACACCAGTCTAAACTTCAGCATAAAATAACACGCATAGTCATTAATAAGTCAAACATAACATAAAATAAAGTCATGGCTAGTAGCTAGCCTTCTTGAATGATCTTTTCCAAGCATGCGGAGGAATCTGTTAAACCTCAGGCACTCTTTCCTCCTTCCTGTTCTCCCTTTGGCGTCTTGCAATCCCTTGCTAGGTGCCCACGTCCTCCACAGTTGTGACACCTATGGTAATCATTACATTCCCAAGAGGAATGTCCTGCTCTTCCACACCTGTAACAAACACCTAATCCCTTTCTGCACTCTCCCGCCCCTGATTCCTTGCAATCCCTAGCCATGTGGTCAGCTTCCCCGCATTTGAAGCACTTTGGACGATCAGGGCATTCTCGAGAATAATGCCCACTCTTTCCACACCGATAGCACCTGTCTGTCCCAGTCTTGCATTCTCCCTGGTGCACTCGCCCACATGTCTCACATGTATCCTTGTTCCCACCCTTGGCCTTCCTCTCATCAGTTGTTGTCACCATCACGCCAGACCGCTTAGTAGAGGTAGCCCATTTCTTTTCCTTCTCTCCCCCCACCGTTCTTGTTTCCCCACAATCCCTAGCAAAGTGACCCGACTTACCACACTTATAACATTTCTGGTCCTCGGTGCAATCACGAGTTATGTGTCCCTTCTTCCCACATCGGTAGCACTGATTTGGACCAGCCTTGCATTCACCTAGGTGCATCTTCCCGCACACTTTGCACGTTTCCCTTCCCGCGACCCTTGGTATCTTTTTCCCAGCATACTCCACGACATCTACAGATCTTTTGGTTCCTTTCGCTCCTCCCTTTTCATCATCACCACTCTCACTGTCCTTTCCTGCCTTCAAAGTGGCCCTTGCATGGTTTTCAGCAGACCTGTCAGTACGAAATTTCTTCTCTGTAGCAGCTACAGCGTAGGAAATGGCAAATCGAACAGCAGGATCCAGCTGATATCCTTCATCGCTGCTTGGTCCTTGCAAAGTTTCACTTTTCTCCTTTCTCGAGGTAGTAACTAGTTCTTCAGAAGGTTTTCGGACAACGCGTAATCCAAGAGGACGTCCAGTGTGACCTCCCTTTCCAACAAACCTTCTTGCTCCAGCCATTAGTATTCTTAAATGGAAAACACAAACATCATCACTCAAGGAACTATTTAGTACAAGGATAGCAAGGCTAACAGGTAATAACAGTGGCCAGTTGTGACTAGCTGATCACGTTGCTTTCCGTGTCCTATACACTTCCCTTTATGAGTCTATTTGTGCTGGTTCTACTTAAGCAATTAGTCAAATCAAACAAGCAATTATTCCTATCCCTATCGTTCACATATCTTTTCATTCTCATTAACATATATCATTTAATCGTACACTTTACCTTTACTGATCTTGCTTGAGCGACACATGGCATTCTTGAACTGGCATCTTCTTTCCTTTCTTACTTAAATCCCATTTTCTGTTCGAGTCTAAGCATGTAGGATGCTTAAATCTCTCGAACTTATGCTCTGATACCAACTTGTAAGGCCCCGAACCCGGTGACCCTACTTTAGCGTCGGATTTACTCATAAACACAGTTCTTCAAATCAGAGTTTATTAAAACTTTTCGCGGAATATAAAACGTCAATCATTTGTTACAAAACATTAAATCTTTTCCTTGATACCATAACACCAAAACTTTATATTTAAAACATCTTTACTTCTTTCTTCAGATGCCAGCCGTTCAATCCATGCCATGTGCCATCCTCATGCTAACTCTATAATCAGCTCACCTGCGTGCATACTAAAAGTCAGCTACGCTGAGTGAGTTCTAGTTAATCACATAATCATACAATACATTCTTGCATTTCATACATTCTTACCTTCATACTTTTATACATTCATATATTCATACTTTTATTCATTCATACTTCTATACATTCATGTATTCATACTTTTATTCTTTCATACTTCTATACATTCATGTATTCATACTTTTATTCTTTCATACTTCTATACATTCATATATTCATACGTTTTAAAGAGCCTTTCGCCCTATAACCTCACAGATATTATAAGGGTCTGGTCCCTAACATCACAGATATTATAAGGGTCTGGTCCCTAACATCACAGATATTATAAGGGTCTGGTCCCTAACATCACAGATATTATAAGGGTCTGGTCCCTAACATCACAGATATTATAAGGGTCTGGTCACTAACATCACAGATATTATAAGGGTCTGGTCCCTAACATCACAGATATTATAAGGGTCTGGTCCCTAACATCACAGATATTATAAGGGTCTGGTCCCTAACATCACAGATATTATAAGGGTCTGGTCCCTAACATCACAGATATTATAAGGGTCTGGTCCCTAACATCACAGATATTATAAGGGTCTGGTCCCTAACATCACAGATATTATAAGGGTCTGGTCCCTAACATCACAGATATTATAAGGGTCTGGTCCCTTGTTTTCGAATATTAGAAGGGTTCGATTCCCTCTTCGTCACCATACAACCATACATCATACCTCGAGTATTAGTAGGGCTCGGTACCCTTTTCGTAACCATACATTATCATTTCTTTCTTCTATTATCTCTATCATGTTCATACACATAAACATACATATCATACTTACCTTACACATAGTGTTACAACCTGACAGTACGTGCAATATCCGAAGATCGTTCACGTACCATCAAGCAATCATTCCTATATATCATATCATTCACATAAGGCATACACTTATCTCTTAGGATAAGCGTATTAACAAACATATCGAGTATGCACACAGCCCCGAAAACATAACACATAAATGGGGCTAGAAACTCACCTGAACTCTGCTTCTGTTTCTGATAGCTGTAAATCCCTTCTCTTAACTGGGCTCGGCTGACTGAACAAGTTACACGTATCAATTAACTATCACCTCTCATAACGTATTTCTATCTTTATATGACCCACAACGAACGGGGGTCCGGGGGCAGCGCCCCTGGCAGCGGGGTCTAGGGGCGGCAGCCCCTAGCAGGGTCCAAGGGGCAGAGCCCCTGGCTGGGGTCGAGCTGCCAGGTCAGCTTGGAAAAATTTTATTTCCATTAACTGTCTTAACACATTTCCCATTAGGTTTTTAATTTATTTTCTAAACGAACTTCACTTCAGGCGAAGTTAAACCTTAGGCGAACTTGGCTTCAGGCGAAGTTAACCCTCGGGCGAACTTGGCTTCAGGCGAAGTTAAACCTTAGGCGAACTTGGCTTCAGGCGAAGTTAAACCTTAGGCGAACTTGGCTTCAGGCGAAGTTAAACCTTAGGCGAACTTGGCTTCAGGCGAAGTTATCCTTAGGCGAACTTGGCTTCAGGCGAAGTTAAACCTTAGGCGAACTTGGCTTCAGGCGAAGTTATCCTTAGGCGAACTTACGCTTGAAGGCGAAGTTACGCTTGAAGGCGAAGTTCATCAGGCGAACTTAATCTTGCAGGCGAAGTTATCGCGCTGCAGATCTGTTTGCCCATAACTCCTTCGTTTCTTAGCCAAATAACTCGATTTTGGTACCCACGGAATCGTATGATCAGCGCCTACAAACCCCAACCATCAAATCGGCCTAAAATCGACGTTTTAGGGGTCCGATTTGGGCAGTAAGGTTTCGGGTCCGGTTAACCCGTCAAATCCTAACCATTTTCAGTAATATTAGCTTTGCGGGATTAGTTCTTACCTTACCAACTCAGATCTATCAACAAATCTCGGGTCTCGGCTTCGAATCTTGATCGGTTAGAATGTGTGTGTTTTGAGTGTGTATGGAGTGTGTGTTGGGGAGTTGGTGAGAAATGAGATATTTTGGATTTTGGGGGTATTTATATCCCTAAAATCCCATTCTCATTTAACCCATCTCAATTAACCCAGGTCCACAACCCACATCCATTACCCAACACTAGCCCGACCCATACCAACTCCTATTATATTATTTATTTCCTGATAACCCGAGTAAACTTTCCATCTATTAATAAGTAATATAACTAATATTACCTTAGAAATTTCGGGATGTTACAGAAACGATCAACAAAAATATCGGAAGTAGATGTGAGCCATTTGATTGCTCAACAGTTGGAGGCGGCGATACCGGATATAGTATCGCGCATCGCCGCCAGTATTAACAACTCGACCAATCCAACCCCTCCGAACAATCAAACGCCCATAAATAATGACGGGGAACAAAATGCTAATCCTCCAAGGAATGATAACACGATTCCGAGTAATGACGCACCGCCTAGGGTGGTCGTTACTGACAGCAATGGCCCTATACCTACGGTAGAGACAAACCGTACTGAACCAATTCGTGCATCCAGGGGATGTTCGATCAAGGATTTTATGTTGTGCAAGCCATTAGAGTTTAGCGGGTCTGAAGGACCGAATGGGTTAGTTAAATGGATAGAGAAAATAGAATCAGTGGTAAATATCAGCAACTGTCCCGAGGATTGTGTCGTTAAGTACGCCACCTGTACATTCACCGACCATGCCTTGACATGGTGGAACACCATAGTACAGACTCGAGGTCAGGCGGCGACAAACCACATGACCTGGACAGAGCTTAAGGCTCTTGTGTTGGAACATTTCTGCCCCAAAGAATGAATTACAGAAACTGGAAAATGAGTTGTGGAATCTGGAGATGAGGGGGGCGGACCCTTTGGGTTATACCAACCGGTTTAATGAACTGTCACGATTAGTACCGTGGTTGGTCACCCCAGAGACGAAGAGGGTGGAACGTTATATTTGGGGACTTACTCCAGTAGTGAGGAGTATAGTTAACGCGGGGGGACACCAGACGTATGAAAGTGCAGTGACACAGGCTGGCATTGTCACGTATGATTTCTTACGGAGCGGATCACTAAAGGTGACAGGAGAATCCGCTGGGGGAAAACGGGGTACACATGACCATAGGATCCAGGAAAAGCAGCAAAGCAAACGAGCTAGACCCGCTGCCCAGAGCTATGCCATGACGAGTTCGGGCGGAAGGCAAGAACCGCAGAAGGGAACGTTTCCTAAGTGCGGGAAATGTGGTTACCACCATGGTGGCGCGTGCAAAGAGGTGGTGTGCCACCGGTGTGGCAGGATTGGACACTACGCACCAAATTGTAAGATAAATCTGAACAACCTGAACCGACAACCGCAACCTATCCGTGCGCAGCCATTTAGGACCCAACCGGCCCGACAGCAAAACCCGCAAGGAAACCAAATGGTGACCACTAGCCGTGCTTGCTACGAATGCGGCAACACGGATCACTTCAAAAGGAACTGCCCGAAACTGAACCAGGGAGGAAACAGGAGACAACTCACGGGTCAGGCATCGTCGTCCCATCCGGCGCGAGGCCGAGCATTCGTGATGGGGGCAAACGAGGCACGCCAGGACCCCAGCGTAGTGACAGGTACCTTCCTCGTCTCTGATCATTACGCTTCTGTATTATTTGATATAGGCGCCGATAGAAGTTTTGTCTCCGTTAGATTCCTTTCGATAGCAAACCTTCCTATTGGTGAAACCATAGAACCTTACACCGTAGAAGTCGCTAACGGTAAAACCATGATAGTTAATCGGATAGTTCGGAATTGCCCTTTTATTCTGAACGAACAATCCTTTCTGATTGACTTGTTACCGGTAGAATTGGGTAGTTTTGACGTAATAGTGGGAATGGATTGATTGGCACGTAACAGGGTAGAAATAAACTGTGAAAAGAAAACCGTCAAGATCCGGGTGTCGGATGACGAGGAGGTATTAGTGCATGGAGAAAAATCCGGCACCATGATACCATTTATATCCCACCTCAAGGTATTAAAATATATACGTCAGGGATGTGTGGCGTATCTAGCGAGCCTGACGGCCACTGATTCTGAGGAAAAACGGGTGGACGATATTTCAGTGGTACGCGAATTTCCACAAGTTTTCCCAGAGGAGCTTCCTGGATTACCGCCAACCCGACAGGTCGAATTTAGAATCGATCTGTTACCTCAAGCTGGCCCTGTTGCTAAGGCACCTTACCGACTTGCACCATCTGAGATGCAAGAATTATCCAACCAGTTGCAAGAACTGTTAGATAAAGGATTCATTCGTCCTAGTTATTCCCCGTGGGGTGCACCGGTACTATTCGTGAAAAAGAAGGACGGGAGCCTTAGAATGTGCATTGATTACAGAGAATTGAACAAGCTGACAATCAAAAATAGGTATCCTCTTCCCCGAATCGATGATCTGTTCGACCAACTGCAAGGTGCGAGCTACTTTTCAAAAATAGATCTTAGATCGGGATACCATCTGGTTAGAATTCAGGAGGAGGATATCCCAAAAACCGCATTCCGGACTCGCTACGGCCATTACGAGTTCTTAGTTATGCCTTTTGGGCTAACAAATGCGCCAGCAGTATTCATGGATCTCATGAATCGAGTCTGTAAACCCTATCTCGACAAATTCGTCATTGTATTTATTGACGATATTTTGATATACTCGAAGAGTAAAGAAGAGCACGAGCAACACTTAAAGTTAGTTTTAGAGCTCCTGGATCAGGAAAAGTTATTTGCAAAATTCTCCAAGTGTAACTTCTGGTTACAAGAGGTGCAATTCCTCGGCCACGTTATAAACCACCAAGGAATACACGTTGATCCGAGTAAGGTTGAAGCAATTAAGAATTGGCAAGCGCCTAAATCTCCAAAGGAAATCCGCCAATTCTTAGGCTTAGCTGGATACTATCGTCGATTTATAGAGAACTTTTCCAGCATCGCCCAACCTTTAACCCTCCTGACTCAAAAGGATCGGAAGTATGAATGGGGTGAAGAACAGGAAACGGCGTTTCAAACGCTAAAACAAAGATTGTGCCAAGCGCCAATCTTAAGTCTCCCCGACGGAGACGATGGTTTTGTCGTGTATTGTGACGCATCCCGGAGAGGGTTAGGATGCGTATTGATGCAAAATAGTAAGGTTATAGCCTATGCTTCCCGACAATTAAAAGTTCACGAGAAAAATTACACTACTCATGACCTGGAACTGGGAGCAGTCATCTTCGCACTTAAAATCTGGAGGCACTATCTCTACGGTACAAAGTGCACCATCTTCACTGATCATAAAAGTTTGCAACACATATTCGATCAGAAAGAACTGAATATGAGACAACGAAGGTGGGTCGAGTTACTGAGTGACTATGACTGTGACATCCGATATCACCCCGGCAAGGCTAACGTTGTAGCCGACGCCTTGAGTAGGAAAGATCGAGTTAAGCCACTACGCGTGCGAGCGTTGGGAATGATAGTCCAGTCGAACCTTTCGGATTTGATTCGAGTCGCTCAACGCGAGGCGTTGAAAGGGGACCAATTGGAAAAAGAGGGACTTTTCTGTAACGAGAAGAATTTCGAACAGCGTGTGGACGAAATTCTCTATTTCAAAAATCGGATTTAGATTCCGACCCTCCATGACCTTCGTGAATTAATCATGGACGAAGCACATAAATCAAAATATTCCATACATCCGGGATCAGATAAAATGTACAAGGATGTGAAAGAATTTTACTGGTGGCCAGGTATGAAAAAGGATATAGCCACGTACGTCGGCAAGTGTACGACGTGTGCGAGAGTTAAGGCGGAGCACCAGAAACCCTCGGGAATGTTACAACAACCGGAAATTCCCGAATGGAAATGGGAGCAAATCACGATGGATTTCATGACACATCTCCCTAAGACATCCCAGGGACATGATGCAATTTGGGTAATCGTGGATCGATTAACTAAATCGGCACATTTTATTCCGATTAGGAATAATTATAACACTGAGAGACTTGCGCAAATTTATATAAATGAAATAGTGTCTCGTCATGGCATCCCCATCTCGATCATCTCCGATAGGGATAGCCATTTCACCTCCAAACTTTGGCAAGCTGTCCAAGAAGCATTGGGAACACGTATTGACCTAAGCACAGCTTACCACCCTCAGACCGATGGTCAGTCTGAGAGGACCATTCAAACTTTGGAGGATTTGCTTCGTGCCTGCGTACTGGACTTTAAGGGAAACTGGGATCAACATCTCCTACTCGTTGAATTTTCCTATAATAACAGTTACCATAGCAGTATAAAGGCAGCACCTTATGAAGCATTGTATGGACGGATGTGCCGATCACCACTTTGCTGGTCTGAAGTGGGTGACTCGCAGGTCATTAGATCGGATCTGGTCCAGGAGACTACCAGCAAGATTCTTGAAATCAAGAACAACCTGAAAGCCGCGCGAGATCGGCAGAAGAGTTATGCCGATACCCGTCGAAAACCGTTGTCATTTGAGAAGGGGGAAAAGGTATATTTGAAAGTATCACCCTGGAAAGGAGTGGTCTGATTTGGAAAGGCGAAGAAGTTGGCCCCTAGATACATTGGACCATTCAGCATCACTGCAAAAATCGGTCCGGTAGCTTACCGATTAGAACTGCCTGAGGAACTAAGTGCAGTTCATAACGTGTTTCATGTGTCAAATTTGAAAAGATGTCTGGCGGATGAGACATCGGTGTTACCCTTAGAGGGTGTTCAAATAAATGATAAGCTCAACTTCGTAGAGGAGCCCATTGAAATAGTGGACGGTAAGATCAAGCAACTTAGACACAATAAAATCTCGTTGGTCAAAGTTAGGTGGAATTCGCAACGAGGCCCAGAATTTACTTGGGAACAAAAGGATGAATTTCGGAAGAAATACCCCCACCTATTTCCTCAAAAGGAAGTAGTTGACGTGTAAAATTTCAAGGACGAAATTTTTATAACGGGGGGAGAATGTAACAATTCCGGCAAATCCAGGTATACCCTAGCCGGTATATACTATTTACGTGTCATTTAGTACTGATTATATGAGTTATAGTACGTGTATACGAGTATATATGATTCATAGTACGAATCATACTCGATTATATAGTGAATCGTATTGGAATTACAATTAACCAATGAACGATTATTGAAACCCGAACGAATCGGGAATGATATTATAGACGAAGTATATAATGTTTAGTGATGTTTACGAAGTATTAATGCTTCGGGATAAGTGAATTATAGCACAGAACAAGGATTTCGATTTATTAGTACGTCGATACGATAAACGAAACCTTTAAACATTAAACCAAGCAAGAGACGATCGATCAAACCGAAAAAGATGCACAAAGACCGACAATACGATGTTTTAAGTCATTTAACGTCATGGTTTAAGTTTTTAAAGTTTTTAATTCAGTTTTATGTAAATTTTATTTTAACCCGAAAAACAACCATTTTAGGCTCGTTTTAAGCCGAATTACGAGTTTAAACGAGAAACGAACTGAACCAGATTATCCACAACATTATCCGGATTGCGTAATCTGAATATGTGGCTTAGAATGGATTTGAGGGTCCCACCACACCCCATATGGTGGACCGATTGGCCCACCCTCTTCACCATATCAATTCATTTTTCTTTTTTACAACATCAAAACTCTCTCAAATCTTTCCATACATTCAAGTGTTCATCAAATTCATCACTTTTTAACCAAGAACACAAGGTATAAGCATGTTATAATGCATAATCTTTAGTGTTGATTTCTTAGTTTTGAGTTGTTTTGCAAGAACAAGAGGTTCCAAGTGAAATATGGGTGAAAACCCGAGATGGAACCGATCCTTGCTAGATCAAGTGATGTATACAAATTATACACGGGATCTTGATCCAAGAAACGAGTTAAAAGTGTCAATAACGAATTTTTACGGTTAGAATCTTTAAAAATGAATTTCCAAGTGAAAGACGGGTGAAAACCCGAGATGAAACCGACTCTTGCATGATCAAGAGATGTATACAAGTATACAAGGGATCTTGGTCCAAGAAATGAGTAAAAAGAGTCGAGAACGGATTTTTACGGTTAAAACCTTTGTTTTTACATCAAAACCGACACTATGAAAGAAATGGTTTGATTGTTAGTGTAACTTGCTTGGTATAGTGTTATTTTGCTTGTAAGTGTTGTATCTAGTGGCTAGCAAATGCTAGAAACCAAGATCTTTGCGATCTAACGCTAGAAAACACAAGATAGTTCGGTTTTCGTGTGATTTGGTGATTTTGGACAGATTGTAGTATGCTTAGAGTCGGGTCATGAAATTTCACAGAGATGATCTACACATGAAAATATGAGATCTGTGAATTTGTGGTAATTTTTGGATAAAAGATGAATATTTGGTGAATTTAATGCTCGGTTTTGGCCAAAAATGGTGAAAAATAGCTAAACTTGATGAAAAATTCTGAAAAATTTAGGATAAGCTTTTTATAACATATAAAAGTGACACACAAAATTTGAGCTCAGTTATAGAAGTCTAAGGGGACTTTTCGGTAAAACGAGTTCTGGGGCTTTCTAGCTCGGGTTTTGTGAAAACGGCTTGAAAAATGAGTTTTGGTTCTGGAAAAATTCTAGGGAGATATGAGGATGGCAGGGATCATCCCAGAAAAATTTGGGATTTTTCTAAAGTCTGTTGGTATTTTTGACATATTTAGTGTTTTAATAATGTTTAAAAATAGATAAATAAATGTAAATATAAAAAAATAAATCTGAAAAATTTTTATAAAATCTCTTACTGTCAAAATAAGTTTTGTGCAAAATTACAAGACCCGAGACTAAACGGGTAATTATTTGTGCTAAAAAGAACATAGAAACAAATTTTTAAAGCTTAAAACGTGTAAACCGGCAAAACTCGCATAAGCGAGCTGACTGGTATATAAAAACCTAAAAATTGACCATTTTCATAATACTAAGTAAATTAAATAAAAGTAAATCATCCGAAAATGATTCGGATGATTTGGATAATTTTACCCGATTTTACTGTTTCCGGCACCTAAATGACGGAAACGGGCCCCGCGGCCAAACGGGGTGTCCAAACCGAGCTCTAATTTCATCACTTTAACTAAAATAACAGTCAAACACCATTTTTGGGTTAAGTGTGAATAAACTCATTTTTGAAACTAAAAACAGATAACCGTGCTAGGCACGCAAATCAAGGAAAACATAAAAATGACAATTTTGACCGTCAGACTCTAAGTAATGGCACAATCTGAGTCCTTAGGAGTGTCACGGGGTTAACATTTTCCCCGGATCGAGTACAGT